>NC_138739.1:12171124-12491509 GCF_965113295.1 Leuciscus leuciscus
TTGGTGGTAAAAGCTCTACGATCTACTTTTGGGAAACACAGCCCTGGGCAGTGGATCTGTAGTTCCCAGCATGCTTCGCAAGGGACTCCATTGGGAGACACGTCCATATCTGTGAGGTTATCTTTAGCTTAAAGGCTTAATTGACCTAGCCTGTTTTACCCAGACCTTCTCTTAAATTAGCAAAAGTGGTCTTTAGCCATCACCATGTTTTGAAATGATCCTATGCAATGTCTAAGGAGCTGCATGAATGAAAACTATGACCAACATATATTAGTTCAACATCAGCACAGCCTCACGGCTTCAGAGTAAAACTGAATCCAAAACTTCTATACAGTTTGTGGCATTAAGGCAACAAACGTCATGTTCCTGATTAAATCAATACGTTTTGTTATGGTCTCCACAGGAATTAACGGGAATCACCTCATGGTCTCAGCTGGTTCTTGAAAGCCCATTCCCATTTGTTCATTATACATAATATCCTATTCCTCAGGGTGTCGTACCCTGCAGTTGCATCAGGTTGTGGACACTTTTCACAATGAAAAATAAGCCATCCGAGGAATGCAGTTGCTGGTGATCGGGTATGGAGGAGCTCCGATTTATTGGGCAGACTGCTGTAAATTCTCACAGCTCCCCCTCAATGATGCGGTTGGATCTCACATACTATATAGTGACCCCCTGCCTTAGGTTGTCCTCTGCTTGGCCAAAAGAGGATCTTACCCATCATTGAGAAATCACCTCATGCACACTGGTAACCGATCTTTCACATTACAACATCTTTGACAGTTTTCTTCAACAGAGTTAAGTATTTTCAGGGGTGTAGCCATCATTTCAGAAGTGAGGGATCAGAAATATCAGGTGTAATAGTTTTATCTGAACTTTGTCTAATTGTGGATTTATTTTTTATTTTTTATCCCATCTCCTGCTTTTAATTCGCTAAGAAATCAAATCCACTGCTTAACAACCAACATCTATAGTATGTTTTCCCCTATATTTGACTATATATACAGTATGACTACTATATGTAGGTACTACAAACACTTGTGCATTAAGTCCTCACAGATTTTTTACAATGTAAAAAAAGATCACACAAAGGAAGAAAATATACAGTATCAAAACAAAACAAAATAATTGGAATGATATCTTGTACTTTAGCGTGAAAAAAGTCACACTTAAGATGTTGTAACATCATAATGTTTTTTCAAACAAATGTCTCACTTTATTCTTTTTTTACTCTACATTTGTACAGTGTTGAGGGGATTTAAGGTATTTAAAAAAATTATATAAACAAATAAAAAAATACTTGACTATGAAAATATCTTTTTGTTACATAATTCGTCTAAAAAATTCAGTTACAATGTAGAAAACACACACAAAAAAATTAAGGGCCGACACCACAACACATCCCTGACAGAGTAAACACACATTTTGCATGTGAATGAATAACTTGTAATGATTAATAGCTGTTTTCTTTGTGAATATATTATATAATGTTATTTATTCCTGGATCGAAGATTAATTTTCAGCATCATTCCAGTCTTCAGTGCAACATGATCGTTCAGAAATCATTCAATATGCTGATTTGCTGCTAAAATTTTTTTTTATTATTATTATCAATGTTGAAAACAAATGTGCCGCTTCATATTTTTATGTTTAAATATCAGTGTGACATGAACAGGTACAGTTACAGTACAACTACACCCCAGTGCACACCGCCATCTAGTGGTTGAGTAATCATTACATTTGGCTCCTTCATTCACTGTTGTCTGTCAGTATCACTGGAGTTTTTATTGCAAACCTCACGTGTTGAGCTGTGCTTCATTATAGACTTTGCTCTCAAACTGTGTCATGTTTACAGCACAAGAACTGGTTAAAAACTATGACACGTTAACCTCTAACTGAGGTCAAGTATTTATTCATCTTTTGTATTTGCTTCGTGATTGATTCTGATTGTTTGATTGTTGTTGTTGTTTTTGCACTTGAAAAACAAAGAAATACAGAAAATGAGAAGTGAACATATGATTAGAAAAATATTGTAAAGCTCTGTGATGCTCTATTCAGCCGGTCATCTGTACATCACTTAAAGGTTTTCATAATGTACAGGCCAGCCGCCTACACACCCCAACACTATATATCGAGTGGACAACCTTCCTCTACGATATGTACAGTTTGGGGGTCTCTTCCCAGTTTGAAATCTACACGTGACCACAGGAAAAGGCTGGCCACTCTTAAACAGGTTTCTGTCTTTGTTCAGTTGATTCTTTTTATCACAAACTGCTTTAAGCTGATTTTCATTTGCTTGTATGAAGGTGTTGACAGGTTTGCAGCCATTGTCAGTTCCAGTGATGTTTCTTTTTCTTATTTCACTGGTACACTTCTGCTCACTCATATCAGGACCCAAATGCTGATTGAGGAATTTTTGATACCGGTGCTTTATCTGTGCTGGTTGACCATGAGCGGAGAACGACACACACAAGACCAGCAGCAGAATCACAGCAGACTGATGAATCTCCATGACCTGCTGAACAATACACACATCAAAACACCTTTACTGACATTTGATTTATAAAGCAGTTTAGTTGTGATTAGTTCAGAAAATATTGAGATCAATTAAATGAAGAGCTGGTATATAGGCTACCTTGTTTTCTGACTAAAGTGATATTAAATGTTCCAAGAGTTTTCTTTATTTTCTTCTCCCAAGGCTGTAAAACAATGAAAAGCAAATGAATGAGCTTTCCTGAAGCTCAAACAGTAGAGTGTTGCTGCTTGCAAAACGCCAAAGTCATGGGTTTGATTCCCAGGGAAAGCAAGAACTGATAAGAATGTAAATGTGTACCTTGAAATGCAATGTAAGTCACTCTGGAACAAAGCGTCTGCCAAGTGCATAAATGTAATGTAAATGAATGATCAAAACCTCGACTAATGATATTTAAACTTGCTCCACACCACTAATGTGCTGGAGTGAACCAACATTCTTCCATATATCTTCCTTGAGTCAAGACAACACTATTTATAATGCACCGTAATTGAATTACTAGTCATCAACCCCTGTATAAATACTTTACAAAGAGGACATTCATCTGAAATGTTACCCGAGTTTCTGTGTGTTGTTTTTAAAACCCCCTACACCAGTACACTCAATATGATTATTGATACACAACCTCATAAACAAATTGACCGCTTAAAAAGAACAGCGATCTGCAAATACAGAATTATTGAAAAAAACACATGAGAGATACTTACTGTCTATAGTTAGCAGAAAGAGCCTTCAGTCCTGTCACAAACAAATTCTGTTCTGCTAACTTCAGGTATCACCTTTTACTCAGGTTTTTAATACTCAGATATGAGCAAATAAAAGTGTGATGTTTGCAGTGAACAGCCAATCACTGAAGGACAAGAGATAAGATAAGAGATTGTCAAATATAAAAGCACTTGTGAAAGTGAATTTAATTTGGCCCTCAACAAGGTAAAAATAACAAACAAGCTTTATTAAAAGCTTAAAATAAAATAATTTTATTATCAAAATAATATTATTGCTTGCATATAATGCATTCTTCCATCTTTGGTGATGATTATAATAGGCCAATCTTATCAAGTGAATGATAAGATATTTCTTCCCAGGGATCAATTATCAATTATCAATGCCAATATGTTTAACCCTATGAAAAAGAAGTATACTTCAAGTTTATTTTGTGAAGTAAACTTAGGCTAAGTAATGTTCAAGTATATTTTAAAGTATACTTTTTGTAGGAAGTATACTAGTAAACTTGAAAGTTTACTATTTCAATACTGCGTGGGACTAAATTGGCCCACTTTTTTATATAAAAGAATGTTTAAGTGTAATATAAGTGTAGTAAACTTTTAAGTGCACAACTAGTTCACAACTACGTTTCTCATTTGCATTGCATCTTTACTACAAGTTAACATAAGTATACTGTACTAGTCGTTTACTATTTTAATACTTTGAAAAAAAAAAATGTTTATGAAAGCACACTTTGAAGTATACTCTCAGTAAACTACTAGTTTAGTAGTTTTATACTGAATAGTCATTGAGTATTGAGCAAAACTCTATATATAAAAATAGAAAATATTTATTTTCACAGTAAAGTAGAAATGTCTCAGTAGTAGAAATGCACTAAACTCTTTACATTCCCTTACAGATATAAACACACTTCACACAACAGGTAACCAATAAAATGTCAATATTTGTCATGGGTTGCTCAGGGAAATGAGTTGAGGTTATGAGGTTATAAAGGATATGGGTGCAGCTGGTTCAAATAAACAAAGGGTAATCAAAAACAACGGTGAAGGAACAAGGAAAAAGAAAATTGTTTTATTTGTTTTTTATCAAACAGACAAAGTTAATGTACAGTCAGACTGCAATTATACACATAAACATGAAAAAACAAACAGCAGGGGGTATAAACTAACCACTATGTAAACATGTTCAAGGTCTCACATATATTAACGATTATAATAGATTTTTTATTATGTGAATAAAAAATTGCCCTGATATACGTATATTTTAATTGTATTTCAAATTAAAAGTCAAAACAAAGGTTGGATTTACTTTATTTACATTTATGAATATGCGTCAACGATACCTTAACTTGGAATACACACAAAAAATGTTTCTTGGATTCGAGGAGGTTATGTGGTTGAAATTTAAAAAAGTAACAAATAATTTCATTGCAGGTCAATTTGACCCAAATTGGAGTGAATGTAATGTGAGGAATTATTTTTTTAATTTGTCAAAAAAAAAAAAAATCTGCCACAATCCAGAACAAACACACAAATGAAGGTATGACACTACACACATGCACACACGCACGCACACACTCACACCTAGGAATTCCTATTAAAATGAATGGGGGGGGGGGGGGGGGGGGGGGGGGGGGGTCATATAATGGGGGCAATGTTTTTGTTTATTTTCTTTTTTTTTCACAAAAAAAACAATCACTCACAATATAGACTGTTCACAAATATGAAGTGGTTAGATTTGAACACATTTAAAATCCAGAACAACATCCCACCCCCAACACAAATGCAAAATAAATGGTGAAATTATAACAGCATGTTTTTAATGGATTGCTTGGGGAAATGAGTTGAGGCAAAGTAGGTGCTGCTGGTTTAATCACTTTGTAAACATATTAAAGGGGTCATGCATTGTTTTATTGTTTGATGTTAGTATTGTGACTGATATGTACTTTAAATGTTCCCCTTCCAGCCATACTCTTCCACTGAAAGAGGTGCAATAGTCCAGAGGTCCAAAGAACAAAACTTAAATCCGGTTGCGGACCGAAACGGCCCGTCTGAAGGAAGCTAATTCTGGGACTGGCTTGTAGTGGCTATAATTCTGCACCGAGGCTGAATTTTTGGAAAGAGATTTCAGACACAGTACTAGGGACCACTAAGGCCTATATTAAAGCCTACAAAAAGTAGCATGTCATGGGACCTTTAAGATATACATCTTTACATATAAGCCACAGTTCCTATGGATATACATTTCGTGAAACAGCGTGTTCAAATAATGACGCAGTTACAATAAGATTGCGCTGGTCAAAGTGGTGTCATTAAATTAGAAAAAAAACACCATAATCCCTGCTTATTGCACAAATAAATGCACAAATAAAGGTGCAAATGTCATTCTTAAATGTGATATCAATATTAGTTTCAATAAGTTTACACAATATCACACCAAATGCGACTGCGATAGTGAAACGGTTGAGTCATACAAAGCTAAATAATTATAATGATTCAAGCATTTAACATTTAGAAATTAATTACTTGTCAATAACGCACACCATACTGCCCAAATTATAACAATAACAAAGAACAGTCTTCACTGTTCACTGTACAATCTGTTCCAATAAGACGAACACAGATATAATACACTGCTTTAGATGCTGTTCCATACTGCCACATGCTGGCGCAGTTGTGTAACATAGAGAACCTTGTACAGCCTCCCCACAAATATACTTGTTGTATTTGTAATCAGGCAAAGTGCTTTACTTCGTCTTTATCAGTCAATTCAGGTATAGCACACCCAGCTTAGCTACAGGGTGAGTATATGCACAGTCTTTGATGATTACCTCTGTGGTGCGTACATTACCATCATCACTTGCAATGATTTACATAACACGGCCCACTGGCCACAAGGATCTGGGTAGTTGAAGGTCAACAACCATACCCACTTGTCCCGTTGTGATATTAGACCTGCACACTAACAAGGACGCTAACAAGGACGCTAAAGACCGCAGTCACTAGTGCGCCCCTTGATGTCAGGGAAGTGTGGTTTACCTACTCATCAACTTGTCCATCACTTTCACCCCATCTAGCGCCATGGACCTGGCTTGTGAGGCTTAAAGGAGAACTCTGTAACTCTAGCGAACTCTAGTCACTTCTTCGCTGATTTTCCCTTTTGTTGTCGCATGTTTTCCCCACGAGCTCCCCCTACAGCTGTGGGGGGGCGTATATTTCACAACACAGTCGTAAAAAACTCACTTGCGGCGGCCTCCTCCCCCTCTCTACCGCTGCTCATGTGCGTTTGTTTTGATCGGAGCAAGCCAACTGTATCGTGTGGAACTATGTCTACCGAGGTGAGTAATCTGGTAATACATCATACATGCGTGTGTGTTTATGTCGAATTGCCGTAAAGCAATTTGTGTTTCGCGCTCGTTCTCGTTCTAGTTCTCGCTTCTCACGAGACTTCCAATTTCACTTTGCCGGGACGGCAGTGCGCAAGTTGCAAGGTTGGTTTTCCGCCTGGGAACGCTGGGGGGAGCGGGGAAAGTCACCAATATCACCAGAACAGGTTGTTTAACCATCCAAATGATTTCTAGACAGTTTTATTAAGTTAAAAAAGTTACCAAGTTCTCCTTTAAAACTCTTCTTTGCCCATGAGTTTTCCAGGCCCTTGAGTATCCACCGGCTTCATCAATAAAAGGCCCTGATGGGAGGCTGCGGGACGCCAGATCAGGGGGCATCTGCACTCAACTTCTGCTGCCTTAACCAGTATATTCATGGAAGGGTTAATAACTGAGATGGAACACCCAGTTATGATCCCCTTTTCAAGCTGGTGCCATTCTGATGCTAAGTTCCCCAAAGTGTCTCTAAGCCTAAAGTTCCCATAGTAGTCCTTTATCTATCTAGGTACATGGTGGCGATCCAATGTCGTCTCGAGAAGCTTGTGGGGAATGGAGCCATGGTCAATGTTATCAATTATAGTCAAATAAACCTTCCACCAGTCTATTCCATTTAACAAAACAGTTTGGAGTAGTGACTATGTCTTTTTGAAGTAAAGAACAAATAACTCCAGGGGCAAAATAAAGTTTTCCAGTTACAGTATCAAATAGCCTAAATCAAAAGCAGAAAGGGGCGCAATCCTGTTTTGGGTATTAGCTCAGAATAAAGTTTGGTGAAGCACAACTTAGTCCCAGTACATTGTGTATTCTTGTCACACTTCTCTTAGCTATGTTTTTTTAGCAAAAGAAAAAAAAAAGGTACATACATTCAATTTTGTACAGCGTTGACAAAGAATATAAGGAAGAAATTAGTCTGCTTATTGTTTAATTTAACATTAAAAATATATCTGAAAATGTCATTGATTATGGTTGTGTAAAAACAAGTCAAAAACTCTATACATTAATATAAAAAATTGTATAGTCCACTTTCTGTAAAGCTGCTTTGAAACAATATGTTTTGTGAAAAGCGCTATACAAATAAATGAGAATTGAATTGAACATGTACAACATTACATTCACATTCTTTTTATTTACAATAATAAATGAAGTTGTGTATTTTTTCCCCTATTTCCTCATCAATTTGGCTGCATTGTAATGAAGTAAATGATCTTTGAAAAGCTTGAAAAACACCATGCGTTCTTGATTGATGTAGGCTATATATTTGTTCAAGCTTGACAACCTTATGCCTTTTGTTTATTTTCTAATATATATTTCTAATTACAGATGGTACACAGATTAAATTGTTCAAAGTAATGCTTATAATAGAGCAAACATGCTGAAACTGCTGAGGCTGTGAAGGGTTTTGATTATTTTACCCACCAGGTACATTACTCAGCGGACTGTAATTATTAAAAAGAAAACAAAATCACAAGCAAAGTAGAGAGTATTAAGTGTGTTTTAATCGCATATAACCTCTTGTAGAGATTTTTGAATCAGGCTTAATGGAAGGTGATTCGGTCAGTCTTGGAAAATGTTATAGAAAATGTTATAGAAACACGTCCATTCCAGGTATTTAATTTCTGCTTCCTTTAAGTCATCCATGTTAAAATCTGGTTATTTTTTTATTGTTTTTGTTTTTTAATTACGTCAAACTTAAATGTGGCTGCGATTTAGTTATAACAACTTAAAATTTGGTGAGATAACTTAAATATCCAACTTAACTAAAGTTAACTAAACTTAATATTTGAAGTCAAGCATGAACACATACTTTTTAAAGTTGAAACAATGTTGGATTTTAAGTTGTGATAAATAATCGCAGACATTTTTTTTACAGTGTATATAGTCACAGATTCTGAATTGCAAGATCTCAGTTGCAGAAAATGCAAGTCTCAAAGAAGTGACCATCCACTTTGAAGATGAAGATGTGATATTTAAACTTCTGTTTCTTTGTTTGGATTAAGTTAAGCCATTTGCAGGCTTAAGTTTGTGAATAATGCTCTATTCACTTCTGCACTTTATTTTTCAGTAATAATAACACAATTTAAATGTATTTTCTTTTCACCTTGGAAATAACTCGCAATGTCACAGCATATGGATCCACCAACACCACAGTGCACAGCGCCATCTACTGGTTGAACAATCATTAGCTTACATTTGGCTCCTTCATTCACTGTTGTCTGACAGTTTCACTGGAGTTCCCTTTCAAGGGAACTCGCGTTGCGTCGAATTGACGCTATGGGGAACGCTTTGCGTGATGACGTCTTGAAGCACATGTAAAATCAGTCCAATGGTGTGGCGGAACGTCAGAGGCGGGTGACGTCACGTACCAGGAAGCTATAAAAGCCGGCCCCAAACAGAAAACGAAAGCTTTCTGAGTCTTCAGTTGCGCTCTGTGTGAAATCTGTCTGTATATTTGGTGTTGTCTGTCTATATCATATATTTATATATATTCAGTATGGCGAGCAAGCAGCAGTTTAGAGTGTGTGTCCATCCCTGCCCGCGTTATTTAACGGGAGGTGATACTCACGCTCTTTGTGTTGTTTGTTTGGGTGAGGAGCATGCCCAGTCAGCACTCGAGGGTGGTGACTGTGTGCATTGCGACGCGCTTCCATTGCGTTCGCTCCGATCCCGCTTGGCTCGGTTCAATCCCGATCGCGATCGCAATCCCGATCGCGTTCCCCGGGGCTCTGGTCCCGCCGCTGCCGAGGCACGGCGTCGATCACAGACCTGGGGTTCGCAAATGGATCTATCAGTGGATGTTGAGACGGGCTCTGCCTTATCTCAGCCTCCTTCTAATAGATCCAGTGCCTCTCATCAGGGTGTGGAAGCACGCGTTGCGGTTTCTTCCCCCCCGATGGAGGCACCAATACTGCAATTGTCCAGCTCTGAGGAGTTGGACATTGTTAGTATTGACGCTGAGTCTGAGGATTCGCCACCTCAGTCTCATGCGTTTGAAGAATTGCTTGATGTTATCACTAGAGCTGTCGAGCGATTATTTATTGAGTGGCCAGAAGATAGGCAGGGCGCTCGTTCGAAAAGCAAGCTCGACGAGCGTTTCCTGCCATCTCGTGCACAGCCTCAGCGCAGAAGCCTTCCGTTTTTCCCCGATCTCCACACCGAGGTGTCGAGATCGTGGGGGAAACCAGTGTCATATAGAGTGTATACTGCACAAACATCACACTATTCATCCCTTTACAATTATAAAGAGCATGGTTATGGGGAGATGCCGTAGGTGGAAGAGACGCTCGCGAGCTATCTCTCTCCAGCAACGGCATCTTCTCTGAAGGCTCCTGCACTTCCATCCAAGCCAGTAAAATTTACATCTTCCCTGGTTCATAAAGCTTATGCCGCCGGCCAAGCTGCAGCGTGTTTACACACAATGTCTCTAATGCAAGCTTACCAGGCTGAGTTATTGGGTGATTCTGAGGAGGGCGGGGGTTTTAGTGCTGATACGGTGTCTGAACTACGTAGAGCCACGGATTTGTCTCTCAGATGGCCACTGAGAGGCATTTGTGGCTCGACTTAAGTGACATAAAGGACAAAGAAAAATATGTTCTTTTAGATACACCGGTATCCACTCAAGGGTTATTTGGAGATGCAGTTAACAGTGCTGTAGCTAAATCACAAGAAGCTTCAAAACAGGCAGCTGCACTTCAGAAACTTCTCCCCCGCCGTTCTTCATTGAGGCTGCTGAGCGGGAGCAGCCTCACTCATCTAAAAAGAGCGCTGAGCACCGTGCCACTCAGAAACAGAGCGTTTCCTCCCGTGCTCCCCCACAAAAATCTCGGGGACACGGAGGGCGCTCTCAAACCCAGCAGTCTTCGAGGGGTAAAACGGATCTGCGGACC
Organism: Leuciscus leuciscus; assembly: GCF_965113295.1. NCBI lineage: Eukaryota > Metazoa > Chordata > Actinopteri > Cypriniformes > Leuciscidae > Leuciscus > Leuciscus leuciscus. The sequence goes on from NC_138739.1 coordinate 12,181,653, forward strand.
GTTATTACCGCCAAGAAGGCTGCTGGGAAAAAGTCCTGACGTCCGAGGGCTCAGGACAAATGAGGGTAGTCCCCCCCGAAGCAGAGCGGTTAACACCTCTTTTCACGGTGCCCGTCTCTCTTCGGTGCCCTCAGGGGACCGTTCTGCCAACCCTGCCGCCTCCGGTGTTACAGGGCGCAGCGGTCTCCGGCGAGCACATATCTCAAGGTCCACCCGGAAACGTAGTGGCCTCGGGATGCCCGCCCCCTCTGAGGAGGGTGCTAGAGCAGTCTGTTCGGTCGTTCCCTGCCGGTGCGCCGTTACAGGGCGACGAACCGACTACTCAACAGCAACACAATCCAGAAACCAGTCTCGAGAGGCTGGTACCTCTAGTAGAATCTTTGACAGCGTGGAAGCTACTGTCAAATGTTTCTCGTTGGGTCAAATGTTTCTCCGACAGGGAAACCGGGTTTTACAGCCGGTACTTCATAGTTCCAAAGAAGGACGGGGAATTGCGTCCCATTTTAGATCTTCGAGTTCTGAACGAGTTATTCATTCAGCTCAAGTTCAAAATGTTAACATTGAGACAAATCGTGTCACAGATCAGGTCCGAGGACTGGTTTGTCACGATAGACCTCAAGGACGCATATTTCCATATTTCCATTCGTCCTTGTCATTGGAAGTTCCTGAGGTTTGCTTTCGGGGGCAAAGCATACCAATATCGAGTTCTTCCATTCGGCCTGGCTTTATCACCCCGCACTTTCACCAAATGCGTGGATGCAGCTCTGGCGCCTCGGCGCCTCCAGGGTATTCGCATCATGAACTACATCGACGATTGGTTGATTTTAGCTCAGTCGCATCAGTTGGCGGTTCAACATCGAGATGTTGTCCTCGCCCACATGAAAGAGCTGGGGTTACGGCTGAACGCCAAGAAGAGTGTGCTTTCTCCACTTCAGAGGACCACTTTTTTAGGCGTGGTTTGGGATTCAGTGTCGATGCAGGCGCGCCTGTCACCGCCACGTGTAGATTCCATCCTTGCAGCTGTGAAAAGTGTAAAGCTAGGCCAGCTACTCACTGTCAAACAGTTCCAGAGACTGTTGGGTCTCATGGCAGCAGCTTCCAACGGGATACCTTTTGGACTACTGCACATGAGGCCCCTGCAGTGGTGGCTCAGGACCAGAGGGTTTTCCCCGAGGGGAAACCCATTTCGCACAATCAAGGTCACGCGGCGATGCCTACGTGCCTTGGTTATGTGGAAGAAACCTTGGTTCCTGTCCCAGGGCCCAGTGCTGGGAGCTCCTTGTCGTCGCAAACTGCTAACGACGGATGCTTCCCTCACGGGTTGGGGAGCGATCCTAGAGGGTCGCTCATCTCAAGGTCTGTGGGAAGACCATCATCGTTCCTGGCATATCAATCACCTAGAGATGTTAGCTGTCTTCCGGGCTCTGAGGAGCTTTATCACAGATCTCAGGGCAGACACTCTGTCGAGACAGGGGCCGAGGCCCGGGGAATGGAGGCTCCACCCCGAGGTGGTGGAGCTGATATGGAGGGAGTTTGGCCAATCACAAGTGGATCTGTTTGCGTCTCGAGAGACGTCTCACTGTCCACTTTGGTTCTCCCTCACGCATCCAGCTCCTCTGGGACTGGATGCTATGGTACAGACGTGGCCGAGGCTACGTCTGTACGACTTTCCCCCAGTTGCTCTGCTCCCGGGAGTTCTGGAGAGGGTTCGCAGGGACCGGGTTTGCCTGCTTCTTATAGCCCCGCGCTGGCCGGGCAGAGTATGGTTTCCCGATCTTGTGTCCCTCCTCGACGGGCCTCCTCTGGAGCTACCTGTCAGGAGGGACCTTCTGTCCCAAGCAGGGGGCTCAATATTTCACCCCCGCCAGAACTGTGGAACCTGTGACCTTGGCTTCTGAGGGGGCCCAGCTCTTAGAGTCAGGTCTCTCAACTGAGGTTGCTGAGACCATTCTACAGTCCAGAGCTCCCTCCACGAGGAAACTTTATGCCCTGAAGTGGAGAGTATTCACTTCTTTGTGTAGTGACCGTCGGTTGGATCCAGTCAACTGCCCAATTGGTACAGTTCTGGAGTTCCTGCAGGACTGGTTCACTGCAGGTCTGACCCCGTCCACTTTAAAGGTTTATGTGGCGGCCATAGGTGCTTACCACATTCCTTTGGGTGGAATGTCTGTGGGGAAAGACCCTTTTGGTATCTCGTTTCCCTCGTGGCACTTGGGGGTCCTCCTCCCTTTCGAAATCGGACCAGGAGGCGAATAATTTGCTTTGCCCTGTTCGGGCGTTAGACGCATATGTCCACAGAGCTGCCCTGTGGCGTAAGAGTGATCAATTGTTTGTTCGCTTTGGGTCCCCTAACAAGGGAGGTCCAGTGTCTAAGCATAGGATGAGCAAGTGGGTGGTTGAGGCTATCTCACTTGCTTATGAGGCGGCTGGACAGCCTTCTTCTTTGGCTGTCCGGTCGCACTCTACTAGGAGTATGGCGGCCTCTAAGGCCCTTATATCAGGAGTATCTTTACAGGACGTTTGTGATGCGGCAGGCTGGTCCTCACCGCACACCTTCGTCAGGTTCTACTCGTTATTGTCTTCCTAGTGCTGCGCAATTGATTTCACACAGGACAGACATTTGTAGCTATGGTGGCGTTGGTATAGACGTTCCCCATAGCGTCAATTCGACGCAACGCGAGTTCCCTTGAAAGGGAACGCCTCGGTTACGACTGTAACCTCGGTTCCCTGAAGAGGGAACGAGCGTTGCGTCACCTTGCCATATCTCCTTCATGCCTGTCAGCACGACTTCAGACTCTACGAAGCTTTCGTTTTCTGTTTGGGGCCGGCTTTTATAGCTTCCTGGTACGTGACGTCACCCGCCTCTGACGTTCCGCCACACCATTGGACTGATTTTACATGTGCTTCAAGACGTCATCACGCAAAGCGTTCCCCATAGCGTCAATTCGACGCAACGCTCGTTCCCTCTTCAGGGAACCGAGGTTACAGTCGTAACCGAGGCGTTTTTATTGCAAACGTCACATGACCTTTAAACACTGGACAGTGTTCGGTATAGGCCTATAGTAGATTTGCCAATATTCAAAAAGGAAAAATTAATGATGTTTCAAAGTCCAGTTTATACCAGACCTGAGCTCTTTTATCTAGATTTTTAAATGATCTAAAATATTGTGTCGTGATTCACATTTATTTGATTGTTTTACTCTAAATTGGTGGTTGTCAGATGAAGTAACACATATGATCAAATTGAAGTGTCAACATGTGAATCATCTATTCTTACTGTTCACAGTCAATGGGTGTGGGTGTGGGCAATGCCTTAGGGGTCTAATGATTAGACACACAACGCTATAATCAAATTGTAGATCAGAAATGAGATGTAGAATATGTAAAACAAACATTAAATGCCTCAAATGTTTTTCTTTCTTTTTTTTTTTTTTTTTTTTTGTTGTTTGTTTTTTTACAGTGGTGTGATTTACCATTCAGGGGCGCACCTACTAACATACATTTTTCTGTAAATTAGACACCGATTGATAGAAATAATCTATGAACTAATGTATAAAGTATAAACACAAAAAAATAAGTACATTTATATTTTTCCTTCAAATATGTGTTGTTGAGCTGCAAGTCAATCAATCAGACGAGTTTAAGGTCGTAGAGAAGTTTTATTGAGGATTACAGACAGGTGGAAAAAACATCTGTGTCTTTCTTCCCTCGTCTGTTTTTGCTCATTCACTACTCCCATTAAAAAGTTTTGTAATGCTCAAAAAGTGTTAACAGAGTGCTAAAATTCAGTAGACTATCTGAATCTTGCACATGAAAAGCACAATTAATAAAACATAATTACGTACAGCTGTGCTTCATTGAATTCGACATATTAACCTCTAATGGGGTCAAGAATTTATTTATCTATTTTATGTTTGGCTTTGTGATTGATTCTGATTGTTTGATTGTTGTAGTTTTTTTCCCCCCAATTTCCTCTGTTCAGCCTCTAGCCTATAGTAATTATTTCGTTTTCATAAAAATGTATAGGCCAGACTCCTTCACACTTCAACAAAATGTTACTAGTGTCTCTGACCCCTCTGTATTTACACTGTGGGCGTGTATCCCCACTGTCTAAATTACAAGTGATCACAGGAAAAGGATTTTTACTTATAGCCAGGTTGCCCAGTCGAGTTCCTGCTGCGCCACAAACTGCTTTAACTTCTTCTTTTCTTGCTAGTATGAAGGTGTTGTTTTCTTTGCAGCCGTTGGTGGTTTGGGCGAGTGTGATTCCTCTCGTGCGGATCTCACTGTCACATTTCTGTACAGTCATGGCACGAAACACATGTTGCTTGAGGAAACGCACATAACTTTGTGGTTGAGCATGAGTGGAGAACGACACACACAAGACCAGCAGCAGAATCACAGCAGACTGATGAATCTCCATGACCTGCTGAACAATACACACATCAAAACACCTTTACTGACATTTGACTTAATAAAGCAGTTTAGTTGTGATAAGTTGAGAAAATATGAAGAGAAATGAAATAAAGAGCTGATATACCTTGTTTTCTGAGTAAAGTGATATTAAATGGTCCAAGAGTTTTCTTTCTTTTCTTCTCCCAACGCTATAAAACAATGAAAAGCAAATGAATGATCAAAAGGTCAACTAATACTAGCGAAACTTGCTCCACACCACTTATGTGCTGGGATGAAACTAACTGGCTTCAACATAGACTTAAGTGTTGGCCAGTAAACTTTTTTTTTTTCTTTTTTTTTTTTTTTTAAACCTAACATATTTGACAGTGCATATGTGACTTTGTCCAATTTTTCAGATCGATATTTTCTCTGGTTGAAATAACATCACTTTTATTTGTCATCAGTTAAGGTATTCCGCAAATATTAAACTATGTTGTTATGAATGTAATACTGCTATTCCCCCATTGTCACTTACAATAATTAGTTGTTGTGTTCTTTAAAATAAATACAGAAGAAATTGAGTATTGCTGAATGTTGGCTGTGTTATTTGAACGTGGTTAACCCCAAGTGTATTCTACATGTTATGATAGCGAAAAATATAACACATGTCAGTTGGTGAAAGCTGTAATCATTCTCAAACACAAGAGAATAGTATTTCGCAAATGGGGAAACTTTCGAAGAAAACTGAATTTCCAGTCCAGCAGGACATACAGTATTTGGTAAAAAGGTTCGTTTTTAACACAACCAATTGGCTATTTTAGACTATGTACACATTAAAGAAATTAAAATGTCATAATTTATTATTGATATTATAATACATCAACAACAGCAATTTTATAAAAAAAAAATTAAACCTATGCTATTTCTTTACATTAGACCAAGATAATGTTGTCTCTTAGAGTGCGTTACGAAGACCCAAGGTATTAACTAAAGGTAGGCCTATACCATTTCTAGGCGTGTTCCCCGAACTATACCTAAGTAGGTTGCTTAAAATATACAATCTTACGTGCGACGTTACCAGGTGGTGTCCGTGGCGGTCCTGCTGAATCTGTTAATATCGATGGCTCGAGAATCAGTTATTCACTCATGTAGAGGCCGCTTCACTGCGTTATGTGAGAAAGCGATGTTCTTTATAAAAGAAGCACTTCAGAAATTATCATCACTTCAGATGGAGAGTTATCATCATAGAAATAATATTTCGGCACATCAACTACTTTTGTTCCTTTAGCTAAATTCTTCAGTTTATTAGCTTTATATAGGCTACAGGTCAGCACTGCACAAAGACCTATAAAGTTTTCTGGAGAGAAAATCTAACACTGACATTAGGTAAGTTGATACTACTGAGAGCACAGGAGGTGACATGAGTCAAGTCAACACTATTTATAATGATTTATAATCCACTGTCAGTTAATTACTAGTCATCAACCCTATAAATACTTTACAAAGAGGACACTCATATGAAATGCAAGTTTTTCTGAAAGTGTGTTGTTTTTGAGACTCGCTACACCAGTACACACATTATGATTATTGATACACAACCTCTTTCCAAATTGGCAGCTTAAAAAAACAACAACAAAAAAAAAAAAACCAATGTACAAATACACAATCATTGGGGAAAAAAAATAGATACTTACATATTACAGTCTGTAGTTTGCAGAAAGAGCCTTCAGTCCTGTCACAAACAAATGCTATTCAGCTAAGTTCAGGTATCGCTGTTAACTCAAGTTTGGATCCTCAGGCTTTTTATACTCAGATGTGAGCAAATAAAAGTGTGAACAGCCAATCACTGAAGATCAAGAGATTAGATCAGAGATTATCAAACACTTTATGTACACCTACATGTCTAACTCTCATTAGAGTATTAGTGGGGTATTAGTAGACTGGTCATTCTAGTTTAACAAGTCATTCTGGAAGACAGTTTTTGCTCATTCACTACTCCCATTAAAAAGTGTTGTAATGCTCAAAAAGTGTTAACAGAGTGCTTAAATTCAGTAGACTAGCTGAAACTTGCACATGAAAAGCACATATAATTACGTACATGTACAGCTGTGCTTCATTGAATTTGACACATTAACCTCTGGGGTCAAGTATTTATGTATCTATTTTATGTTTGGCTTTGTGATTGATTCTGATTGTTTGATTGCTTTTTCCTAATTTCCTCTGTTCAGCCTCTAGTCTGCAGTAATTATTTTGTTTTCATAAAATTGTACAGGCCAGACTCCTTCACACTTAAAAAAAATGTGACTAGTGTCTGTGACCCCTCTGTGCTGCAACACATTCTCACCCCAAATCGTCACTTTTTCGTCACTTTCAACCATGCTTCAATATCCAGTGGAGTTCCTGCTGCGCCTCAAACTGCTCTAACTTCTTTTTTTGCTAGAATGAAGGTGTTGTTTTCTTTGCAGCCGTTGGTGGTTTGGGCGAGTGTGATTCCTCTCGTGTGGATCTCACTGTCACATTTCTGTACAGTCATGGCACCAAACACATGTTGCTTGAGGAAACGCACATAACTTTGTGGTTGAGCATGAGTGGAGAACGACACACACAAGACCAGCAGCAGAATCACAGCAGACTGATGAATCTCCATGACCTGCTGAACAATACACACATCAGAACACCTTTACTGACATTTGACTTAAAAAAGGAGTTTAGCTGATAAGTTGAGAAAATATAAAGAGAAATGAAATGAAGAGCTGATATACATTGTTTTCTGAGTAAAGTGGTATTAAATGTTCCAAGAGTTTTCTTTCTTTTCTTCTCCCAAGGCTGTAAAATAATGAAAAGCAAATTAATGATCAAAAGCTCAACTAAAGCTCAACTTGCTCCACACCACTTATGTGCTGGGATGAAACTAACTGGCTTCAACATAGACTTAAGTGTTGGCCAGTAAACTGGATTTTTTTTTTTTTTTTTTTTTTTTTTTTTTTAAACCTAACATGATATTCAAATATTTGACAGTGCATATGTGACTTTGTCCAATTTTTCAGATCGATATTTTCTCTGGTTGAAATTACATCACTTTTATTTGTCATCAGTTAGGGTATTCTGCAAATATATGTTATTATGAATGTAATACTGCTATTCCCCCATTGTCACTTACAATAATTAGTTGTTGTGTTCTTTAAAATAAATGCAGAAGAAATTGAGTATTGCTGAATGTTGGCTGTGTTATTTGAACGTGGTTAACCCCAAGTGTATTCTACATGTTATGATAGCGAAAAATATAACACATGTCAGTTGGTGAAAGCATTCTCATTCTCAAACACAAGAGAAGAGTATTACGCAAATGGGGAAACTTTCGAAGAAACCTGAATTTCCAGTCCAGCAGGACATATTTGGTAAAAAGGTTCATTTTTAACAAAAAACAGTTGGCTATTTTAAACTATGCACACATTAAAGAAATTAAAATGTCATAATGTATTATTGATGTAATAATAATACATCAACAACAGCAATTTTATCTTTTTTTTTAAAACCTATGCTATTTCTTTACATTAGACCAAGGCTGCCGATAACTGTTCATTCTTAGATGGTAATTGTACCATCAATTGTACTTGATGGTAATTGTGGTAATTACATTGGTAATTGTACCGATAATGTTGCCTCTTAGAGCGCACTACGAAGACTCTTAAGGTATAACTTAACTAAAGGTATACCATTTCTAGGCGTGTTCACCAAACTATACCTTAGTAGGTTGCTTAAAATATACATTCTTACGTGCGATGTTACCAGGTGCTTTGGCGATGCTGCTGAATCTGTTAATATGGCGATGGCTCGAGAATCAATTATTCACTCATGTAGGGGAAGCTTCACTGCGTTATGTGAGAAAGTGGTGTTCTTTATAAAAGCACTTCAGAAATTATCATCACTTCAGATGGAGAGTTGTCATCATAGAAATAACATTTCAGCACATCAAGTACTTTTGTTTCTTTAGCTAAATTATTCAGTTTATTAGCTATAGGCTACAGGTCAGCACTGCACAAATACCTATAAAGTTTTCTGGAGAGTAAATCTAACACTGACATTAGGTAAGTTAATACTACTGAGAGCACAGGAAGTGACATGAGTCAAGTCAACACTATTGACAATGATTTAAAATCCACTGTCAATTAGCCACAAACCAATAATATGTCAATATTTGTCATGGGTTGCTCAGGGAAATTAGTTGAGGCAAGGGTATGGCTTGATTAAACAGAGGGTAATCCAAAACAATGGCAAGGAACAAGGAAATTTTGTTATTTTTTTAATCAAATTTCAGACAAAGTCAATGTACAGTCACAACTGCAATAGTACATATAAACATTGAAAAACAACCAGCCAGGGGGTATAGGCTAACCACTGTTTAAATATGTCAAAGGCCTCAGTTTTAATTGATTTTTTTTGTTATTATATGTATGAATAAATTATTCTTGATATATATTTGAATTTCTTTTTCAAGAGCCAAAAATAAAGGTTGGGTTTTACTGTATTTACATTTATAAATATAAGTGCTGGGACACGCTCAGTGATATTCCTGGTAGTCAGGTGTTTCGGGCCTTTTAACATCATACACCCTCACCCAGGGTTAACCAGACCCTGGCTTGTGTCCCAGCAGCACCGGCCCACAGGTCACTCCTCTAAAGCCACAGCCATCTGGAGGCTCTTTCTGCAGCCTCCATGGTGGACTTGATGGCTTTCCTCTTCGCAACCCTAGTAATGCCAAGCAGCATGTAGACCTTTACACAGTGACCAGTCAGTGAAGTCTCTACACCCCACTTCGATGGGCTCGCAGCGTACCTTCCAGTCTGCCCTTCTGCACTCCTTCCGTTCATTCGCCTCTTCAATGCGGTCCTCCCAGGAACCGTGAGCTCTGCCTATGCCACCCTTGAGTCCTCTTAGTCCAGATAGAGTAGTGCCTATCTGGTGCGAGAGACCTTGAACTCATCGAGGCTGCTAAATGGGAAGCTTTTTTATCTTTCCATAGGGTGCTTCGCTGCTCAAGCTGCATGACAATCCCAGCCACCCATGGAGCTACTGACCTTCTTCTCTATGGTCTCCACTGTTGACAAGGTCACCTCATACACAAGCAGAGGACTAAAAGAGGTAAAATAACATGTTAGCATATCCAGGCCTTAAATTGGCCTAATAGGCCAGACTTTTTGACTGTGGTGAGCCAAGATTCAAGCTCCCTTATGATGGCTGCTGCATCCCTGAGGATTCAAACCCAGGGGGGTAGGGTTTCATAAAATATTGAAGCTTCCCCGGGCGCCGACATTGATTAGCGGACCTCCACCTGCTGTTAGCATTCCATTGACTCCCATTGATTTTGACAGCGAATAACTTTGGTGAATAACTCTGAGGCGTTTAAAGACTCCATTTGTCCATTATTTATTTCTAAAGAAACACGAAAATGTATAAAAGGCTCGATTACCTTAGTAAAAATGTAAAAATAGGCTAATGATTGTGTCATAACCACGCGACTCTCTGTCACACAGTAGAGAGATTACCATATGGACAGGAGGAGAATCTCACGGGCAATCGGGGGGACGTGGAGGCAAAATGACAAAGTAATTAGAATACTTAGCAAAAGTGGCTCCTGCTCCTAGCTCATGGACACATCCTACTCACACTCTCCGTCTCTGGAAGTTTCGGAAGGGAATGATTCAGATTCCTCTTGGCACAGATACTAGAAGACAGACAGGTTGCTCACGTCACATCTATGTCATCAAGCTCAGTTTGAGTCTGTGCAGTACGCTCGACCATCAGGAAGTGAGTGCTTCTAATTGACTTCACTTTCGACTTCACGGTCGCTGTGTCCAGTTTATATACTGCCTATGTTCAAACCGGCATCTCTGGCATGGGAGGCAGGCGCTAGTGTCAACAGCGCCACTGAAGGAGGTCTCTAGTGTGCCTCTTGAGATCAGGAGAGTGAGGTTTACATGCTCGTATTTGCAGGCATTTCTCCATGGACAGAAAACAGCACTGTGCTGCCTTATTTGTAGATTAATCCAAGACGTTTGATTCAGTGGATCATGATTTGCTACTGATCAAACTTAGCAGTGCATGTTTTGAACCTGGGGTGGTGAAATGGTTTAGAAATGATTTGGCAGACCGGACTCATGTTCATGTAGAGGGTCAAAAATCTGATGTTCTTGATATATCTAAAGGGGTCCCCCAGAGGTCCATTTTAGGACCTGTTTTGTTTTCTTTTTATATAAATGACCTGGGTATACACAGGCAGTGCAAGAGCTTCACGCTGCATTTCAGTCATTGCAGAGTGCTTTTGTGAGCTTAAAATTGGTTTTAATTCACAGAAAACAAAGTTTATGTTTTTTTCAAGGGCTCATTCACAAGTACTTGATAATTTTAGCATTTATACATCTGATGGTAAAAATATTGAATGGGTATCTTCTTACAAATACTTGGGCATTTGGATGGACGATAAGCTTGTGTTCAATGTACATATTTTTAATCTAATCAGAAAGCTCAAAGTGAAAATTGGGTTTTATTTTAGAAATAAATCCTATTTTACTTTTAATGCTAAAAAGAAACTTGAAGAAGCTATACCTTCCTAACTGTGATTGATTATGGTGATATATTATACATGCATGCAGCCTCCTCCATTCTAACGAGCCTTGATTCAGTCTACCATGCTTCATTCACTTTATTATAAATGCAAAATCCCTTACTCATCATTGCATTCTTTATGAGATGGTGGGTTGGACATCACTAACTACACAGTAAAAACTCCAGTGTTAAATAAACTCTCCTGGGAGTTTATATGGCTCCGGACTAAAGTGTTAAAATACGAGTGTTAAATTAACACTCAAGGGTGTGATTCATTGAGTGATGATTGAGCATTATTGAAGATGCCTGATGTTAATAAGCAGAATCACTGAAGGAGAAAAAGCACAATTTTAAGTCACCATTATGGTGGTCAGTGTTTGCTTTAGTTGGGCTTGTGACCCTTACATGTTTAACTTTAGTTTTTGTTTGGTTGTTGTATCTGAGTTATAACTACCAGATTGTAGAGTTGTGGCACTATCACTTTAAATATCAGTGTTGATGTTAACGTCACTATGGCAACCCCTGTTTGGATGAAGCAGGTAACGTAAATAAAGTCAGTCTAGTGTCTACACTCACACGAGTTGCATGTGTATTTCTTGACACTCTACATGGTGTCAGAAGTGTCTGATAATGGCTCAAGGACTCCGTCGTATCGATCCACTAGTTTTTGACGACAACATTGCCGACAACTGGCGGAAATTTGAGAAAGAATGGATAATCTACTGCAACGCAGGACTGTCGGATAAATCTAAGAAAGTTCAAGCCTACACGCTACTGAACCTAGCCGGCCCGGAGGCTGTTGAAAAGTCGGAATCCTTTGTTTATGGAGAGGGGGAAAGTCACGAAGAACCAGAGACTCTACTGGTAAAGTTTGCTGAATTATGTATGCCAGCGAAAAACGTCATTATGGACAGGCATGTTTTTAACACCGCTAGTCAGGGAACCGGTGAGTCTATTCAGGCGTATGTCTCCACTCTGAAAATACTGGCGAAAAAATGCGATTTTGGCGCGCTCCGTGATGAATTGATCAGGGATCGTATCGTCTGTGGGATACAGAGCGACACCCTCCGCAAACAACTATTACGTGAAAAGAATCTCACCCTTGAACTGGCAGTTAGCATTAGCATGCTCCATGAACAGTCGGAGAAAAGCTCTAAGGAACTTCATAAGGACGCTGAAGTGTGCTCAATTCAGAAGGCTCGCTGTGGCAATTGTAATGGCCAACATTCACCTGACCGCAGCAAATGCTTTGCTCTCAACAAGACATGCAATAACTGTGGAAAACTTAATCACTTTGCTAGGTGTTGTCGCTCTGCACCAGCGCAGGCCACAGTTCGCCCCAAAGCCCCCACTCCATACAGAAGAAGAGAAATGGGTAGAGTAAATGAATTGACCACTGAACCAGACAATCAAATGGTTGATACTTTCTACTGTGACACAATACTCACACCCGCACAGAAAGGGGAAATCTTCGCCACGCTCGCAATGAAGAATGGAAATGGACAACTGAAGGTAAAAGTGGACACTGGTGCCAAATGTAATGTGCTGCCCAGAAAACTGCTGCATGCAGTTGACCACACAGTGCATGTGGATCCAAATGAAAAGGTCAATCTAGTGGCTTATGGAGGTGAGTCAATCAAAACTGATGGCACTGTAACACTGCATTGTACACAGGGACAGTTCAAGTTTCATGTGGTCAATAGGGATGTAAAACCCATACTGGGACTACAAGACAGTATTGCTATCGGTCTCATACATCTCGGACCTGACGTCCACATGCTGCAACAAGAAGCTCCAGAAATACTGGAGTACAAAGACCTTTTTGACACTAATGTCATAGGTAAATTACCTGTGATATATCATATGAGACTAGATGACACTGTTGCCCCCACAATATGTGCTCCCCGCAGGATCCCCATTGCCATGAAAGATAAGGTCAAGGCGGAGCTGGACCGAATGACTGCCCTTGGTGTAATTATACCAGAAAACGACGCAACAGAATGGGTGTCTGCCATGGTTGCAGCGAAAAAAAAAGATGGAACAGTGCGACTTTGCATCGACCCAGTGCATCTAAACCAGGCCCTCCTCAGACCCCGTCATCCGCTCAAATCAATTGACCAAATCATTGCGGACATGCCCGGTGCAAAAATATTTAGCATCTTAGATGCCAAGTGTGGGTTTTGGCAAATACCCCTTGACCGCGCATCCTCCAAGCTCACAACATTCATGTCACCTCATGGCCGATATAGGTTCCTGAGAATGCCATACGGCATATGCACAGGCAGTGAGGTCTTCCAAAATGTGATGGAACAGTTATTTGCTGGACAACCTTGCGAGATCGTGGTCGATGACATCCTCATCTGGGGACGTACATTACTAGAACATGATGAACGCCTAACACAGGTTTTGAACAGGATTCGTGCCATCAACCTAAAGCTCAATCCTGACAAGTGCAAATTCAGAGTCAACTGTGTACACTATGTAGGACACCTGTTAACCGCTGATGGTGTTAAGCCAGATCCGGAAAAGATCAAAGCCGTCTGCGAGATGGAGAAGCCACAGGACAAACAGGCTTTACAGCAGTTTCTGGGCATGACAAACTATCTATCCAAATTCATTTCCCAGTACAGTGACATGACTGGCCCTCTGAGACAGCTGATACACCACGACGTGGAGTGGCACTGGCATGACGCCCATGATGCGGCTTTCAGCAAACTGAAGCAGGCACTGACTAATCCCCCTGTGCTGCAATTTTTTGACACATCAAAGCCAGTGGTTATATCAGCAGATGCCTCCCAACACGGTCTTGGGGCAGTGTGCCTCCAAGACGGGAGGCCGGTGGCATTCGCATCACGTGCCCTCACACCAACTGAGTCCAGGTATGCTCAGATTGAAAAAGAAATGTTAGCACTGGTGTTTGCAGCTAAAAAAATTCATGATTTCATCTATGGCCACCCCGTTACTGCTGAAACGGATCATCAGCCCCTTATAACTATCCTGAGGAAACCACTGCACACCGCATCACCACGCCTGCAGGGTATGATGTTAAAATTGCAACGTTACGACTTGGATGTGATGTATAAGCGTGGCAAGGAACTGTTTGTGGCAGACGCGTTGTCGCGTGCACACTTACCTGAGTCTGAGCCCCCACTTACTGATGACTTACTAGAAGTGATGACTGTCCAGGTGCTCTCCTCACGTCGTACAGATGAATTACGAAATGCAGTAAAGAGTGACGTCACCTGCCAACAGCTATCTGAAGTCATCGTGCATGGCTGGCCCAGAACCTCCAAGGAGCTGCCGCAACAGTTGCGACCGTTCTTCTCCATGAAGGAAGAGTTGACATTAGAGGATGGACTGCTCCTGCGTGGGCAAAGGTTAGTAATACCTGCAGCACTGCAAACGTTTTATGTCGGCCAGCTACACCAGGGCCATCCCGGGATTGAAGCCACCAAACGCAGAGCTCGAGAGACTATGTACTGGACCTCAATGTACACAGATATCGAAAGAGAGGTGTCTCGTTGTGCTGCATGCAATGCTTTGACAGCACACCACACAAAGGAACCAATGCACCTCCATGACATCCCTGAACTGCCATGGTCATTTACTGCAGCTGATATATTTGAGTGGCGTGCCAAAATGCATCTAGTCCTGGTGGACTCCTACTCAGGGTGGTTCGAGCTGGATTACCTCCCCAACATGACCAGCAACACGGTCATTGCGAAGCTGAAGCGACACTTTGCAACACATGGTGTGCCCCACTCCCTCATGACTGATAATGGGACCCAGTTCACTGGAAGGGACTTTGCAGACTTTTCACAGGCATGGGACTTTAAACACATCCGCAGCAGTCCTTATTACCCACAATCTAACGGTCTGGCTGAGCGTGCAGTGAGATCCGCTAAGCACCTACTGGAGAAGTGCCACCGTGATGGCACAGACATCCAAGAAGCCATTCTCCACACTCGCAACATTCCCCGTGATGGGCTCCCTTCCTCTGCTCAGCGACTCATGTCCAGGCAAACCAGGACCTTCCTGCCAGCAACCACAGACATGCTCAGGCCTGCTATCCAAGTCAATGTGACTGCTGCCATCTCCAAACACAGAATGAGGGGGAAAGTGTATCATGACCGCAGTGCTCACCGCCTCTCAGCACTAAGACCAGGTCAAACAGTCAGAGTGCACACTGAACGTGGTTTTGATCAAGTGGCAAGAGTGGAAGGCCCAGCTCAGCAGCCTAATAGCTATGTAATAGCATCACAAGGAAAGAAATATATCAGGAACAGGCGACATCTCCTCCGGGTTGAGGAAAACCCAACGGCAAGCTCTGAGGAGGACGTGCCACTGAGGTCCACTTCACCAGTACCTGATAGAGAGACTGCCCAAAATGCCAACCCACCACCTACACCTCCTAGTATCACACCAGTGGTCAATACTGGTGACTCATCTGAGAGACAGTTGGTGGTGACTCGAGCAGGCAGAGTTAGCCAACCTAATCAGCGTTATCAGGACTATGTCAGTACTTGGCTAAAAAACTAAACTAAAATCAAGATATGGAAATGATAACCAGGTGTCCCTTCGTTAACTGAACTAACTTTGTTTGCCCATACTTCACCATACATTTTATGTTCCGTGTCACCTTTTGTTCCGTGGTGGGTGGCCTGATAATAAGATAATTTCAGTACGTGTTCTGTTCCAGTTTTGTTGTGTGGGCTGTTAAGTTTATTTACATCCCATCTGGAAGAAAGGGGATGTAGAGTTGTGGCACTATCACTTTAAATATCAGTGTTGATGTTAACGTCACTATGGCAACCCCTGTTTGGATGAAGCGGGTAACATAAATAAAGTCAGTCTAGTGTCTACACTCACACGAGTTGCATGTGTATTTCTTGACACTCTACACAGATGAACAAAGAGAAAAATTGATCAGGTGGTGTTGGTTATGTTTTGACATCATCATCATTTGACCTGAATCGCTAAACACATTTAGACTCTAATCTCTGGCTTAAATGTACATTATTGTTAATTACAGCATCACTGTGATTCTACAGCACAAAATCCAGAATTTTCTAAATAATCCAAAGGATGTTTTAAAAGTTGTTCTGATGAAGATAAAAATCTTTCTTTTAGGCACACAGACATCAAGAATTCCAGTCAAATATTGCGTTGCAAACATCAATAACAGCTTTAAATTGTCAATGCTGCCAAATGACCATGGTATCAGCGGGATAATCCACAGATATCTGTGCATTCATTGATTTTAATGCGCGATGTGGAGGCAAAGAACCACCCGATGTGAAGCGGAGTTTAATTTACTTGTTTAATTAAAAGGCAACAGAATACAGGAAATGGCATTTACTCCAGTAATGTTTTTCTGGGGGAGGACCCACAAACTTTCTTTTTTTTTGTGCTTTTTTTTGCTTTTAAATATATTTTAAAAAGAATTGAATAAGGTGGTGCAAAAACTCTACAAATTAATATTGAAAATATTTATTTGTATTGTCTAATTTAAAAGTAAAAATGTCTCAGTAGAAAAGCAGGAAGCACTAAACTGTGTACATTACCTTACAGATAAAAACACACACTCCACACAATGGGTAACCAATCATAAATCAATATTATAGTTTCATTCTTTGAGGTTTTGTGTGATTAGCATGAGTCACCCTGAACACCTCGTTCATAATGTATGATCACATAGGCCCCACAGGGTAACACTTTATAATAACTGCATGCTATTAATCATTAGTTAAGTATTAGTAAATAGTTAATTCATCATTTATAAAGCATTAATAAACATTAATAATCAGTTTGTAAATACAGCTATAAATGCTTGTTTCTTGATTTATACGCATATATATATATATATATATATAATGTGTTTAATAATTGTATTTTCCTACTTTATTAATGATCAATATATAATTTCTAAATGAAGTATTTTATTATTTACAAACCAGTTATTTAGGATTTGTCAGTGGTTTATAAGATCACTTAGAAAGTGTAAGTAAATGATTAATAAACTATTTAAACGTACATTCATACATCTTATTATTCAGACATATAGTGATGGTTACTTTGTGTGTTTGTGTGTAAAATTCTTTATTAACACGTATTCCTACTGTAATTCATGGTTAATTCAGGTTGTTATAAAGCATTTAGTAGTGGTCAGTTAATAACTATTTTTGTGAGCTCATCTAAAGGTAGGACTATGTATGCCTTATAAAGCATTTATAAAGGAGATTTAAAGGCTCAGTTACTGTATCTTCTAAACAGAAAAAGGAAACAAACACAACACAGTGATAGAGAACATATACATATTTATTTCACGATGCAAAAAAATAAAACTGTACAACTGTACACTTGACATACAATGAAAAATAAACTTCTGCAATATAATGAATAAAAAGCTAAAAATGAACAAAAAACAACAACAAAAGGTATTATATTATGAGTTTTTGACATCTTTAGTACACTCCAAAGACATTTTCAAACATTTTTCAAGTAGTTAAGTTTCGGAGGAACCTGTTCAACCTACCCAGAGGGAAATGTTATTGTCCAAGTTTGCTCTCTCATAGCATATACTGTAGGAAACCTGATGAAGTTCTCAGTGCTCATGCTGCTGATTTGAAAGGTGGGTTAGTGGGTTATTATCTTAAATTTGATCTTCAAGAAATATAAGATGAAGGGAAATGAGTTAAGAGCTAATTAAAAACTTGTAGAGCATTTTTAAGAATTTATGGTAACACTTTATAATAACGTTCAGTTGTAAGACATTTATAAGTGGTTAGTAAATTATTAACTAATAATTTACAAAACATGACTGTGTTCATAAATAAGTGATATATTAATTACTTTATTTTGTAGATTCAGTTATAAGTCATTTACAATTGATTAGTTAATGATTAACTAATCATTTACAAAACATGAATATACAAAACATCATTAACTAACCACTTATAAATGACTTACAACTGACCGTTATTATAAAGTGTTACCGAATTTATGACAATAAAGAACAGCTTGCATAAAATACAGTAGACTTGCACAAAAAGAGCACAGCACTGGGAGAAATCATTATAAAGAAAAATGTCAAATTACAATGAACAAACAAAGATGGTTATACTCCGTTATAACAGAGAAAAATAAAAGAGAGATCTATTCTCTCTCCAAACATTTTGGCTCTATTTTACACTTAAAGTGAATGTCCTGGTTACGATTGTAACCTCTGTTCGCTGATGGAGGGAATGAGACGTGATGTCAATGACTGACACTAGGGGTCACAGATCCCTAAACACCTTTGAGACTTTAAGAAAAGGCCAATGAGAATTGGAAGTGAGATTTGCATGCCTTGGGTATAAAAGGAGCTGGTGTGCATCCACTCATTCAGGTTTGTGCTGAGGAGCCGAGAGCGAAGCAAAATTGTTTGCTGGGCCATTAGTAATGAATCCAGTGTTACTACATCGTTCTAAAGGAACTAGTAATTATTTGGATCAGTATTCTGCGAAACACATGATATAACTAATATTGAAAGTCATATAAGCTTTTGAGATTTTGCAATTCCTTCCGATGGATTTGGTAACACTTTACCCAGCAAACACATTTACATTTCTACTATTGCAACGTCACTGTCTACGTGCTCGCACCATTGTAACAACGTAGAATTGTAGGACGCGACAGGGCTGTAGCAACGTTGTTGCGCGACATTCAGTAACTGAGAGTCGACGATCTGACAATTAATTTTTTTATAGATATCCCCCATTTACCATGTTATGTTTTTTGGTTCATTTTTAATTAGTCAGATGTAGATACTTATATACATTTTAAACATTGTTTATCCTTAACAGTAAATTAATTATAATCAACAACTGCAAGTGTACACTTAGTAAAATTACATAGAAGGTTAGCTAATTCAACTTTATTAAAACTGTATAAGTATATTAGTAGTTCCTTTAGAATGATGTACAGTAGTAACACTTGATTTATACTAATGGGTTACCGTTACCTTTTCGCTAAATCTTACCTCACTCTCTTTCAACGTTAAACTGAGTCTTCGCGCTGGAATTCACGCTCTGCTTCTGCGAAAAGTAAAAGTTTGATTTGATTGACCATCTCAACAATTTGGCCATTTTTAAATTTGGGGGAACTTGTCCTCGAGAACCACTGGCTCCAAATACTAAAATTGTGGTCATAAAAAATTCTGTTCGTAAATGGTTCATTATAATTAATTTATTTGAATGTGTGGATATAAAAAAGAAACAAAATATGAAGTGGTTGTTAACTTGTCATTTACACTTTGAAAAAAAAAAAAAGAGCAAAGACAAATAAATTAAGTAAATTGATATTTTCCTTCAATTAGTGTTGTTGAGATGCAAGACAATCCAGCAGACGAGTTTAAGGGTAGAAAAGTTGTATTGAGGATTACAGACAGGTGGAAAAACATCTGCATCTTTCTTCCCTCGTTTTGCTCATTCACTACTCCCATTAAAAAGTTTTTTAATGCTCAAAAAGTGTTAGAGTGCTTAAAAATTCAGAAGACTAGCTGAACCTTGCACATTATAAGCACAATTACACACAGAGACATAGATGAAGAAGTGCAGAATATGCCATCAACTTAGAGAAATATTGTAAAGATATTTTAACATTATGCTCATTTAAGGTAAATGATGCGAGACAGTGAAGATATTCTTGTTAATCAGAGTTAAAGACATAACGACAGAGGGATACATTTTCTATTTGTATTTTGTATTTATTCATCTATTTTATTTTTGGCTTCATGATTGACTCACTTTTTTCTCTTTTTGCACTTGAGAAACAAAGAAAGATGGGAAAGGAGAAGTGAACAAATGATTAGCAACTATAGCTCTGCGATGCTCTATTCAGCCGGTCATCTGTACTTTACTTACTGACCTTGATAATGTACAGGCCAGCCGCCTACACACCCCAACACTATTTTAAGAGTGGCCAACTGCCCCGTACGATAAATACAGTTTGGGGGTGTACCAGATTGTAATCTACACGTGACCACGTTAAAAGGATTGTTGCTCTGAAACAGGTTTCCGCCCACTGGAGTTCCTCCTCTGCGACAAACTGGGTTAATAACACCTGCATTTGCTTGTATGAAGGTGTTGACAGGTTTGCAGACACCGCCAGGTCCAGTGATGCGTCTGGTTCTGATTTCACTGGTACACATTGCCACGTTCACAAGAGGACCCACATGCTGATTGAGGAAATGTTGATAACCGGGTGGTTGACCATGAGCGGAGAACGACCCACACAAGACCAGCAGCAGAATCACAGCAGACTGATGAATCTCCATGACCTGCTGAACAATACACACATCAAAACACCTTTACTGACATCTGACTTACTAAAGCAGTTTGGTTGTGATTAGTAAATAAAATACTGACGAGACCCTTCCTTTATTTTTACTTGCACATATCTTAGTTAATTTAAATTGACCCAGCTGTGCACATTTTCTATATAGTTGATTTCAATCCCTTTGTGTAAAAGTGTTTTTGACTGTACTTTGTTTCCATCAAGTCTATTCCATTGAGTCAAGACAAATATTGTGTATGTCGTATACTTGCTGATTAAAGTTCTCAACATTTAAAGGCGAGGTAAATCACAAACCCCAGAAAATAATCTTACCCCCGAAAACATTTTCTAAAAGCATGTTGCTTTTTAATACTTATTGCTCAATGCTTTGAAGATTATTGATTGACCACTTTTTTCCCAAAAAAATTACATACATGCTACAAATATGTTGAGTGAGCTCATGTGAACTGATACTCACAGGCTGCAGTCTATAGTCTGAGATAGTAAACCTCTGGCCTGTATTATGATGCACCTTCACAAAGTCCAAGTGAATGCAGTCAGGCTTGATCTTGGGGTTAGATGAATCTTCAGGTAGATTATCTGCAGATCAGATGTGTATCAGCAGCGTCGGGAGATCTCGGGAGATGATCAAGCAGACGCAGAGACGGGCCATATTTATACACAAGATAAAGCAGAATCATCCATGATGTCCAGGCCATCCAATCATAGTATTCAAAGATCAACCCTACCATATATAGCACATTAAGAAATATAATAGTGAGCGGTTAAATGTTTAAATGTATGTGTGTGTCTTGAGTTCCCGTTTGTGTGCGGGTGTATAAGTGTGTTCAAGGCCTTGATGGACATAACGAAAACAAGTTACACAAGGGCAGCCTTACACAAGAATTGTCAAAACTGGAGCCTGAGAAGTGAGAACATATTGACACTTGGTGTCACGACACTGACTTTAAAATGTCCCGGTCCACTCAGGATTTGAGCATTCGTGTGACACATGAAGAGTTTCATAGTGATACTTCTCTGATGAAGATTGAGAGATAATAACCAAAGAGTAGATAATTTAAACACATTATATCAGAAACAGGCAACACTATTGCTGCAGTAAAAGCTTAAAGAAATTAGCCCATAACCAGGGTGAAAGAGAATTATTTAAACGATATATAATAAGGCAGCGGCTATTTGCACCAAGTACAAATATCGATATTATCTGTATTAGTATAGTGTATATTATCGATATTAGTGTATATACACACTAAATGTGAAAATAACATATTTTCTATACTCTGTAAAAAGTGAACATGTGCAGTTGTTGCTTTAAGGAGGTATTTCTAGCTGATTCTACCTGCAAATTCAAATTTTGTTGTTGTAACCTAATTCAATCAGGTTTATGTAACAAAACAAGGGAATGCTGTTTTAACTTAGTTGAGTAACATTGACCCAACATACAGTTTCCATTTAAGCTCAGGATGGACACATTCGACACATGCGCACCTGCTCCTTGCTGATCTGAGAATTTAGTTAATACATGACAAATCGTGATTTGGGGTTATTATAGACAACGATGAAAAACACATAAAATAACACTTAATCCCCAAATTTATACTCTCCTAATGCTGTCTCTTGCAAAGCATGCTGGGAACTACAGATCCACTGCCCAGGGCTGCATTTCTCAAAAGCATCGTGAGCTAAGTTGATCGTACAGAGTAGACCATTGGTGGCAAAAGCTCTACGATACTTAGGCTTACAATGCTTTTGGGAAACACAGCCCTGTGCAGAGGATCTGTAGTTCCCAGCATGCTTTGCAAGGGACTGCATTGGGAGAGGCATCCAAATTTTTAGCTTAAATGCTGAATTGACCCTTCTCTTAAATGAGCTATAGCGGTCTTCATCTTTAGCCATGTTTTGAAATGATCCAGTGTCAATGTATTTGATATACCCATCACGTGTCCCATGTCAGCAGCCATGTCACCCTGTAGCCCAAGACCGGTTGCCCACTGAAGCTAAGCAGGGCTGAGCCTGGTTAGTACCTGGATGGGAGACCTCCTGAGAAAACCAGGTTGCTGCTGGAAGAGGTGTTAGTGCGGCCAGTAGGGGGTGCTCACCCTGTGGTCTGTGTGGGTCCTAACGCCCCAGTATAGTGATGGGGACACTATACTGTCAAAGAGCACCGTCCTTCGGATGAGACGTAAAAAACCGAGGTCCTGACTCTCTGTGGTCATTAAAAATCCCAGGATGTCTTTCGAAAGAGTAGGGGTGTAACCCCGGCATCCTGGCCAAATTTGCCCAGTGGCCTTTGTCCATCATGGCCTCCTAATCATCCTCATATACTGATTGGCTTCATCACTGTCTCCTCTCCACCAGTAAGCTGGTGTGTGGTGGGCGTTCTGGCGCAATATGGCTGCCGTCGCATCATCCAAGTGGATGCTGCACATTGGTGGTGGTTGAGGAGATCCCCCCCTTCTATGTAAAGCGCTTTGAGTGCCGAGAAAAGCGCTATATAAATGTAATGAATTATTATTATTATTATTATCACACCTCCCTTCAGGGGCAGCAGTGACCCCCTGTCCTCTGCTTGGCCAAAAGAGGATCTTACCCATCATTGAGAAATCACCTCATGCACACTGGTAACCCATCCTTCCCATTACAAAATCTTTGACAGTTTTCAGTTTTCAAGTATTTTCTGGAGCTCAGGGGAAGTGCATTCAAGAACCATCAGAGCCATTTAGACTGCATAATAGTGCTAAAACAGGGAGACAGGTTCATGTAGTATTCATTGAACATCTCTGCATGATTTTCAACTGAAACACATCTTGTTATCACTAATGACACTCAGATAGCAGCTTTTAGCTGACTTTGAAGAGAGAGAGAGAGACTCTGAAGCATTTTCACTAACTTGTAACATCAGACCTTATCTAATGACATGCATTTTCAAAGAAACATTAGTCTTTTTGTTTTACATATTTTTGCAGCTCACATGTTTCTTCTTTTGGCATCATTGTCTGATCTAATGAAGTGTGTAATCTTTACACTGTCTGCCATGTTGCATTGTATCCAGGGCTTGACATTAACTTTTTTGCTCACTAGCCAATGTGGCTAGTGGTTTTCCAAAGTTACTAGCCACTCAGCATTTTTACTAGCCACATTTTGTTGTTGTGAAATTACCTGATAAAAGTTGACTATGGCGTGCTAAAATTTACTTGAACTAGATTTACAACCCTTTTAAATGTAAAACCACTATACACACCCAAATCAAGACTACATAAATATATAACAATACAGGAGTAGTTGATATGATACACCACCTGTCAAAAAATGATTGATTGATAGGTGCCACGCCCCTTCCGGTGACAGGTCCCGCCCTTTCCGGTGACATGCCCCGCCCCTTCCGGTGCCAGGTGTCCCGCCCCTTTTGACTTTTGATTGACAGTTTGACAGCTAGTTTTGACTTTTGATTGACAGGTTGACAGTTAGTATGACTTTTGATCATGTTTTGACAGCTAGTTTTGACTTTTGATTGACAGTTGGACAGCTTTTGATCATGTTTTGACAGCTAGTTTTGACTTTTGATGTCTTTTGAAGGCTTTTGAAGGCTTTTGAAGCCTTTTGATATTGACAGAAAGTGTTATAACAATATGTCATGGTATCGGACAGCTAGTTTGATGCCTTTTGAACATGACAGTTAGTGTTTTTTGAAGCCTTTTGATCGTTTGAAGACACTGTGATTAAATAATACGTCATGGCTATATGACAGCTAGTTTTAATTGTTTGAAGCCTATTGAAGCCTTTTGAACATGACATTGTGTGTTTTTGAAGTTGGTGTCACACACACGATCCTCCCTACATATTCCTGAGCGTATCCGGGCTGTACTGTGAAACTGATAAGGGGAAAACTGTGGAAGTTTATCTCACACACAAATGTTGAGAAACCATTCAGTTCTTTTAAAACAATATAAATTATTATAAATAAATAATTTAAAATAAAGATCTTACTAAAACCTCACTCAAAAAGTTTAAATAAAATGGAGTCATAAAAAATTGCAATCAGTTAAATGTTTATAGAGTTAAAAAAAAAACAAAAAAAAAACATACAGGTTATGAAACAATCAGTTAAATGTTTAGAGAGTTGAAGAAAAAACATATAGCTTATGAAACAACGCAATAAATGAAACGGGTTCACGAAAATAAAAAAATAAAAAATCATCTCACATGTTTAGATAACTAAAGCGCCTCTCCAGCACAGCCCGGGCCTGAGTGGTGCGCGCGCCCTCCGCATTCTGACATCCCCCTCCTTCTGCTCCTCCACATTCCAGAGCACAGTGATAGTGAGAAACAGAGATTTTATTAAATAATGTATATTTCACACAAATAATATAATATACAATAATAAAAAATAGCATCTTACTGAAACCAATTCTTTCAGTTTTAGATAAACAAAAGAATAAAAAATCATCTTACATAAAACATTCTGTTCTTTAAAAGAATATAAAGGATTATAAATAAATAATATAAAATAAAGATATTACTAAAACCTCACACAAAAAGTTGAAATAAATGTAGAACTATCCAGTTTAAATAAAATGGATTCACCAAAAAATTGCAATGAGTTAAATGTTTATAGAGTTAAAAAACAAAAAAAAACAAAAAAAAAACATAGGCCTACAGGTTATGAAACAATCAGTTAAATGTTTAGAGAGTTGAAGAAAAAACATACAGCTTATGAAACAACGCAATAAATGAAACGGGTTCACAAAAATAAAAAATCATCTTACATGTTTAGATAACTAAAGGGCCTCTTTACACCAGCGTTTGACCTGCGGTGCTTTCAAAAAGCACCAGCCAAAGGGTGTGTGTGTGTGTGTGTGTGTGTGTGTGTGTGTGTGTGTGTGTGTGTGTGTGTGTGTGTGTGTGTGTGTGTCTGTGTGTGTGTGGAGATCAGACATCAGAGGAGATGTGACCATCTGTGTGTGTGTGTGTGTGTGTGTGTGTGTGTGTGTGTGTGTGTGTGTGTGTGTGTGTGTGTGTGTGTGTGTGTGTGTGTGTGTGTCTGTGTCTGTGTGTGTGTGGAGATCAGACATCAGAGGAGATGTGACCATCTGTGTGTGTGTGTGTGTGTGTGTGTGTGTGTGTGTGTGTGTGTGTGTGTGTGTGTGTGTGTGTCTGTGAGAGAGTCACACAAATTCAGTGATCAGGATATCAGGTGCTGAGTTTATAAGAAGTATAATCTTAAAAGTTTAAATGATATCTTTTAAAAATAAAAGATTGTTTAAATGAAATATTTAAAGTTTGAATACATACACATCTTCTATTTATCTTTTAGAAGATTACTGTAATGATTTTGTTTAAATTGAACCTAAGGTATAATTGTTATTAAACAATGTCTGTTCAAAAACTTTCGATTGTTGAAAAACTGCACTTAGTCGTCTTATATCTCATTTATATGAAAAGATTCAATCATCATTTTTTGTCCATGCGGGGTTTAAATTTTTATGGTGGGGGTCTTCCATAGCCATAATGATTTTTGTATTGTAACTGCATATTCGATCATGTAGCCTACACCTAAACACGACCATCACAGAAAACTACATTTGTACATTTTCAAAAATGAAATAAATAAATAAATAAATAATTTAATATCATTTCTAAGCTGTGTTGCACGCGCGCACACACACGGTTCTAAAAAATTAACTAATCTCTATGTGCATCATGTCACATCGTATGTAATGTTAGTCTACTAACGCCTTTCCAGAGCCAAAGTTTTGTTCACACTAAATTCATTTAAAAGCATAATCTTAAAGGTCCCATGACATGCTACTTTTTGTAGGCTTTAATATAGGCCTTAGTGGTCCCTAGTACTGTATCTGAAATCTCTTTCCAAAAATTCAGCCTCGGTGCAGAATTATAGCCACTACAAGCCAGTCCCAGAATGAGCTTCCTTCAGACAGGCCGTTTCGGTGTCTGTAGCTTTAAATACTAATGAGGAGGAGAAAGGCGGCGCAAGGTGGAGGGTGGGTGTGGCCTTGACCATCTTGCGCCTATATGGGGAGGCTGCAGACCTGGAGCCGGTAGATCTACGCCCCTAGCAGTTTTACGCCCCTGGCAGTTTTACGCCCCTGCTGTTCCTGATGCGTCCAGTAGCGAAATAACACCATTAAATCGATGCTCAAAACTTACACAATAATAACCGTCCAGTTCATAGATTTTGCCCGAATTTGTGGTTTTTGTTAATTTAAATATTAAACGTTTTAGTATAAATCTGCACTGCACTATGGATTAAAATATCTCTAGATATTAGGTTGGGCTTCACTCAGCCTATACAGAAGACTATTTGTTTTCATGAATTAAAAAATAACACACATAGTTGGATCAGATGACAAGTAATGATATATGACCTACTATAGAATAGTTAATTGAATATTGAATACATTAATATTGAATAAATAGTAATAATAATAATACTAATTAATAATAATAGAATATTCACTGTATGTTTTTATACAGGAGACTGAGTGAAATATGTTGTTGTGAATTTATATAAAGTTACAATTAGATATTAAACATATTTAGCCCATTAGACATACAGCACCGTGTAATCATATGGATCCTGGATTAAATATCTGCTGTACTATTCACTTAGTCATCATACAGCTACAAAACAGTGTCCTTCATAGCATTTTATGAAGACAAACACAATTTATCCCTTTTCTAAAATTCCAAGGGCCATTTATAAGAAAGAGACAATATTTTTGTTCACAAAAACATTATTTAACAACACCATTTATGAATTATGATGACTCCCCTATGGCTTGCCACTCTGCTTTAACTGTTTTTCTATCCTCCTGTCAAAGTGCTTCTGCTCACTGATAAAAAATTAAAATAAAATTAAACAAACAAATGTAAAAAGGACATCCATGGTGAATTTTATTTTGTCAAATTCAAAAGCAGCAGGACTCACTGTTAAATTTTGTATAAAATTCCTGAATCCTTAATTTTTTATCACAGTTGCTTTTGTACATTTCATCATTATTCATTATATCAATTCATTTTTTCCTTCATTAGTGAAATTCTAAATACACCTCCGCAATTCATCAATTCAGGACACATTTACAAAATAAAGTGTAATAGAAATGTATTGAAAACATGCTTAACAGTTTATGACAACTAGTCAGCCATTTTGCATTTAATGACTTATGCAAGGAACTAATGCCTAGATGTTTTGAGGAGTATGACAATTCAACAGAGAAATAGTATAATAGGCCTATATTTTGATCAACAAGACATAAAGAGTTGATAATGTAGGAAACAGCAGACAGTTGTACATTATGAATTGCATGAATGTACCAAAGCATTTGCAATTTGTATAAAATGAGAAATTGCTTTTATGATGTGCACAAGTGAAAGATGATGTGATTTCAGGTGTGATCTGAGAAATGCACCAAAGCAACTGAGATAAACTATAATACTTATTGGAGACCCTGCAGAATCACTGTAGACCACCTAAGAGTCACAGACCACATAAAAGAAAGTGTTACGAGAACACAAACTGCCTTTTTAATTTGCATTTCATGTGTGTATTTCATTAAAAAAAGCTAAACTTTAAAAAAATATAAAAAGGACATCCATGGTGAATTTGATCTAGTCACAGTGTGTGTGTGTGTGTGTGTGTGTGTGTGTGTGTGTGTGTTGCCCAGAATTTATGTCAGATGAGTGTGGATTGCATCAATTTGCTCCTGATCTTCAAAGTACAATGGCACAGGTACTTGTTGGTGGTCAAGACACTTTGATTTCTTTTGGCCACTGATGATGGACTGTGCAGAGAAAATTTAAAAAATGACATTAAAAACATGTCCTTGTATGTCTCTGTAAGTCATTTATTTACTAGAGAAGCTATTGGTTTGGAATGCAGTTAAAAAAGAGATGGGTGTTTATAGTTTATAAAAGTTTCGAGAGAGAGAGAGAGAGAGAGAGAGATTTCCATAGCTAAAGCAAACACACTGGGATGCATCATGTTAAATGCACACAGCCTACATTTTAATCCAGATCAGTACGCTATTTTAAGAAAAATGTATATTTAGATATAAATGAGATAGTTAGATCTCATTTTATAAGAAACAACTCAAACCAGAAAGGAGTAAAGGAGTCTTACCAGAAGAGGCAAGATAAAGACGGGCAACAAAAGAACATTCAAAAGAAAATTAATTTTGAAAGTGAGTAGAGAAGACTAGGGGCAGCTAAACTTACACGTGGTAAGCTATAACTTATAAATTTAAGCCAGACAGAACATCAACCTGACCGTCCAGAACTTTTTGTCTCTCGAAATAAATGATAGACCTATCCATTGATATAAAGAAATGAATTGATAACTACCTAGCTCTATCAAGCTATTCGTTTATAAATAATAAATGTTGCATCATTGCTAAACAACAATAACTTTAGCGGATTATTTATTATACCTCAATCAATTCGTGTCAATGTACAGCCTCCCCCTACTGGACGCATCAGGAACAGCAGGGGCGTAAAACTGCCAGGGGCGTAAAACTGCTTGGGGCGTAGATCTACCGGCTCCAGGTCTGCAGCCTCCCCTTACTCTCTTGCGCAACGGGATCGTGGCGTGCATGTTTACGTTGGATATAGCAATGGCAAGAAGACACGCAGTCTTTCAAGCATTTCAGTTTGACCCAGAATCTGATCCAGATGGAGAAGCAACGGATGAAGAAGTTGCAACTCAGCGGCTCCAGCAGGACGTTTCCGAATGGTCAGTTTAAAATATTATGTCTGGATACGGTACTTTATTCGGATGGTTTAGTTATTATCATGTAGCTAACGCGAACCTACTGTTGCCTTTTCATGAGAGATCTGTAACGTCTGTATTTATCTTATTACAATATCATCAAGCTCTGCGATCTTGAAATGCGGATATCGCGCGCGCCATATAACCAACAGGAAAACGGTTATCCAAATAACAAAGACGTGTACAACACTCACGTTACAGTGTGTGTATTCACACACATAAACTGCATAGCTGCATAGCTAATGTTACAGCCACATTCTACGTGTAAAATCTAGGTAACGTTAACCATAAACAGTAAAGCAACACACTTATATATCATTAGTTGACTTACTTGTCCGAGGTGTGTAGCTGAGCCAAAGAGAGTGATCCAGACTTTAGTTTCAGACGTTCAGCAAGCCCAGCTCTGTATTGACCCTTCGGTGTTCATTTGTACATCCAATTATTGAGCAATTGTTATGCTTCGCTCGCTCAAAAGCCATGATATCTCTCGTCTCGTGGACAAACTAAAATCGCGCGCGCGCGTTCCTACTTCCTAGCGCATTTTCTCATGGGCGGAAAATCTCTGGGCGGGCAAAGCAGAGACAGGGGAGGTAACATTTCCTCCTTATGACGTCATAAGGAGGAGATTCAAGATCAGCGCGTATGAACCTCCATTTTCTCAAAGGCAGAGAAAGATAGCAAAAGCTCGATTTACACCGATTGAAATTTTTAGAAACTTGGGGACCATATACAGGCTAGGGGAACTCATATTAATGTTAAAAAACCTCAGAAAGTGAAAATTTCATGTCATGGGACCTTTAAAAGTTTAAATGATATCTTTTAAAAAATAAAAGATTGTTTAAATAAAATCTTTAAAGTTTGAATACATTCATATCTTCTATTTATCTTTTAGAAGATTACTGTAATGATTTTGTTTAAATTGAACCTAAGGTATAATTGTTATTAAACAATGTCTGTTCAAAAACTTTAGATGGTTGAAAAACTGCACTTAGTCGTCTTATATCTCATTTATATGAAAAGATTTAATCAGCATTTTTTGTCCATGCGGAGTTTCAATTTTTATGGCTTTCCATAGCCATGATGATTTTTTGTACTGTAACTGCATATTCTATCCCTTACACCTAAACACGCTGATCTTTCTGATTTATTTCAAAGCATAATCGTAAAAGTTTAAATATGATCTTTTAAAAATGAAAGGTTGTTTTAGTTTGAAGTTTAAAGTTCTTAACTTTCTTTCTTAAAAAAATCTTTAAAGTTTGAATACATTCATATCTTCTATTTATCTTTTAGAAGATTACTGAAATGATTTTGTTTAACGGTGACCCTAAAGTATAATTGTTATAATGTGAGACAATGTCTGTTCAAAAACTTTCGATGGTTGAAAAACTGCACTTAGTCGTTTTATATCTCATTTATATGAAAAGATTCAATCATAATTTTTTGTCCATGCGGAGTTTCAATTTTTATGGCTTTCCATAGCCATAATGATTTTTGTACCGTAACTGCATATTCTATCCCTTACACCTAAACACGACCATCACAGAAAACTACATTTGTACATTTTCAAAAATTAAATAAATAAATAGTTAATAAAATTAAGCTAATTAAATATATAAATAAAAACACCTTACATTTCCAGAGAGGTGAAGTAGTTCGTTATGCAACAATCCAAAAAGCAAATAGTTTAGGTTGTCAAACAAAACAGCCCCAGATCCTTCAGAGATAAACTACAGTGTGAAATAAATCATTTAAAAGCATAACCTTAAAAGTTTCAATAAGACATTTTAAAATTAAAAGACTGTTTAAATAAAATCTTTAAAGTTTTTTATTAAAATCATATCTTCTTAGAAGACTTATGTATGATGTAAATGATTTTGCTTAAATTTAACCTAAGGTATAATTGTTACTAAACAAGCGTCTGTTCAAAAACTTTAGATGGTTGAAAAACTGTGCTTAGGCGTCTTAGATCTTATTTATACAAAAATATTTCAAACAGTATTTTTGTCCATACAACATGTTGTCAAAGTTTGTCACAATGTTTGTTGTTGTTGTTGTTGTTGTTGTTGTTGTTTTGTTTTAAGAAATCCGAGGACTCTACATTGCTCTTATTTAGATTAAGTTGTATCTTTTAGAAAATCACCACACATTTTTCAGAGATGCTGGTGGTCCGTGGCGCCACTGGCGTGGCATAAGTAAAGTTTGTCTTGAGCGAATATTTAATTTTACCCGTCTTAATTCAAATCATGACCTTACTTGTAGCTATGATCTTTTACACGTATAAGATCATTTTTACTTGTATCTCCCGAACTATCCTTAATCAGTGTGGAAACACACAGGGTGAAACCCTTTACTGAGAATATACTATCGGTTATCTACTCAAAATGTTAGCATTTGTTGCGCGTACATTTACACGAAGGACATGTATTTAAGAATAATCTTTATTTAAACTCTTATTTTGTTATACACATTCATTTGTTTCAGTATAATGATGGATTATAAGAACCACACAAAACAATATTAATTATTTATTGTTAGGTTTTCACATGTTTACATTTACAGCACATTTTTATATACATTGTTACTGATTTGAAGTGCACACAAATTAGTTACGTTGTAAATGTTACTTATATTTGTTTCTATTTTGAGTTTAAGTTTACAGTGATGAACTTCAGACATGGTCCGCTGCAGGATTAGAGTCCGGACAGGAAAAACATTTTAGCATTATTGGTTCTGCCCGGACATACCATTTGCTGGGAATTGCACGGGGGAGGAAGAAATGTTAATGTCTTTATTTAGTTGCACATTTATGATACTTGACTACATTTTACTGTCCTTATCTTTATTTACTATATACCTCTGTTTGATTTGATTTATTTCATGTTATAAATATAACATAACAGATTAATATATCCTGTTAATATAAATATACAGTTTAATAACAGTAAAATATAATATAACAGTTATAAATTACAAAATACCATTTTTCAACCGAGTGAATCTAGGCCTTCAGAAGTCATAACTTCAGGGGTCAACGGTTTAGGTCAGTTGGCGAAAACACTGCGTGTTTAAAAATCAAATACTGTATTATAGGGGTGTGCATTGGCACTGCCCTCACAATTCGATTCGATTACGATTCACCAGGTAACGATTCGATACAATTCGATTCTACGATGCATCGCGATGCATCAAAATTCTACTGCACACAACAAGGCAAATTTTTTCATCAGTCATGAGGCAATACAAGCAGTCAGATATTGAACAACAGATTTTATTGGCTGCTATGTGTGTATTATCACTCTCCTGTATCTTTGACATAAATGTCATTAAATAAAATAAAATTGAATGGTACAGGGTATTGTATATGGCATTTTCAAACCTGAAAAAGAAAACATAAATCACTGCTTTCAGTGCTTTGAATGAGAAATGTTTCTCTTCTCTCTGCTTGAGAACCATTTGAAATAAAATTTCAACTTTATTGTCCAACTCGAGGCCAGAAAATAAACAGTGTAGGGGTGTAATGGTTCACAAAATTCACGGTTCGGTTCAATACGATACACTTGTGTCACGATTCGGTACGTTTTCGATACAGCAAAAAGAAAGAAATGCCAGGGAAATTTCCTTGATTTTTTAAAAAATTATTTAATTTATTAAAACTAACATCATAAAGTATGATATTTTTTACTTTGAGCAATGATGGAGCTATAATTGACTCTTCTTATGAGCATATAAAACAAAACAGCTCCTTGGAAAAAATGAAATGTTTATTTTAGTTCAGATTAACATTTGAGGGCAGCAATGTTATTCATAATGTCGAAATAAATCCGACATAACGTTACTTGAAAGCATTATAGCCTACTATTCCTGCCAAACTTCCATGGTTGCAGTTAGTGTTACTACAGTAAATCCATGGTGAATGTTGCTGATCTGTGGACACTGGATAGTTCATTCATGTCACAATGTTTCTTCCTGGTTTCCACGTCAGCGCTGTTTGATCTGTTAATAACGGTGAAATGTGAATGTTTCTCACTAGATCTTGCAGCGATATTATTACTTTAGTGGCGAGTTCAAATGCTTTCTTTACTGGATCTCTTAGCGCTGTGTAGTATTAGATCGGCTCGCCAGTTTGGTCCAAACTGATAAACAGTCCGTCACGAGTAGCTCAGTTTCGTTCCGCTTACATTGCGTTTGCCATTTGATGTTGTGGTCGCGCCAGCGTCTACATTATGAGCGTGCTCGCGACGCGCTTACATTTGAAATAACCGTTCGGTTTGAAAATGCGTGCCTTGTACCGAACGGTTTAATATGAATACGCGTACCGTTACACCCCTAAAACAGTGACATAATCGATTATGGCACTTTGCCGCATCGATGCTGAATCGTGCATGCCCCGCATTGCGATGCATCGCCGAATCGATTATTGTTGACACCACTACTGTATTACACTTTTCAAAGGATAATAGAATAAAAAGTTAAAAACCAAACATATCTTCATACCTGTTGTGTTCTGACACAAGGCCATTAACTTGTTCTTTTTGTTTTATAAATGTATTTTGCTTATTTCTACAAATATCAACCTGATAAATATGGTAAACAAGATAATCATGCTACCCAATACGTCTGACACAACATCTTAAGAAAAACAGTGTTTTAAAATACAACTAAACCATGATAACAGATGATTTTTTGACAGTCCTACATAAATGCATGTTGATTACTAAGTTTCAGGCATAGTGCAATGTTTGAGAAATCTAATATTGGTGTAATCTTTGCGAGGTCTCACCCCCAACGCACAACTTTGTGTTGGGTGATCCAGGCATACTTTTACTAAATAAAATATCATGGAAGTCATTTTCAAACTGTAATTATACCATATTTTATTTATTAATATTATGGCTTCATGATGATTTAAAGTTTTTGTTTGTTTGTTATTAACTAATACCTTTATCTTTTAACTAACACTTCAACATCCAGCACAAAATTAAAGAGATATATGAGCTAAGGATGTCCTCTGACCCCAAATAAATTGATAGTGGAATGTTCACAATCTACAATATACAGTTAGATATTCTCCTACTTAGTATGTGTGTAAATAGTTGTGCTTAAATCTCATTCTTTATCTTTAAGATTCAAAAGACCAAATCACTAAGAAAAGCTCCGTTTATAATAAAAAGTTTCCAAATGATGGTTTTATTACTTCGCTAGATTTAGTCATCTTGTTCAGACGACACAGTTTCACATTTTGTATGTTGGATTGTATGTGTTTTAGGTGAAGACGTTTCTTTGAGAGCCGTCAACATTCAGTGTTTATAGAAAAAAAATGACCTCTAGAATTTACTTTTGTGCAATTTTATCAGCAGGTTTTACCAAAGTGTGGAACTTTGTTTAACAGCCTCAAGCTTTGATGAATATGCCTCTCTCGGTGCCATAGTCGGATGTGATTCTGTTGTAAAACAGCATGCACTAAATGAAGTATCAATTTAGTCAAACAGAAAGACTATCACTTAAATTCTTAATGGTCATTTTTTTTCTATAAACACTGAATGTTGACGGCTCTCAAAGAAACGTCTTCACCTAAAACACATACAGTCCAACATACAAAATGTGAAACAGTGTCGTCTGAACAAGATGACTAAATCTAGCGAAGTAATAAAACCATCATTTGGAAACTTTTTATTATAAACGGAGCTTTTCTTAGTGATTTGGTCTTTTGAATCTTAAAGATAAAGAATGAGATTTAAGCACAACTATTTACACACATACTAAGTAGGAGAATATCTAACTGTATATTGTAGATTGTGAACATTCCACTATCAATTTATTTGGGGTCAGAGGACATCCTTAGCTCATATATCTCTTTAATTTTGTGCTGGATGTTGAAGTGTTAGTTAAAAGATAAAGGTATTAGTTAATAACAAACAAACAAAAACTTTAAATCATCATGAAGCCATAATATTAATAAATAAAATATGGTATAATTACAGTTTGAAAATGACTTCCATGATATTTTATTTAGTAAAAGTATGCCTGGATCACCCAACACAAAGTTGTGCGTTGGGGGTGAGACCTCGCAAAGATTACACCAATATTAGATTTCTCAAACATTGCACTATGCCTGAAACTTAGTAATCAACATGCATTTATGTAGGACTGTCAAAAAATCATCTGTTATCATGGTTTAGTTGTATTTTAAAACACTGTTTTTCTTAAGATGTTGTGTCAGACGTATTGGGTAGCATGATTATCTTGTTTACCATATTTATCAGGTTGATATTTGTAGAAATAAGCAAAATACATTTATAAAACAAAAAGAACAAGTTAATGGCCTTGTGTCAGAACACAACAGGTATAAAGATATGTTTGGTTTTTAACTTTTTATTCTATTATCCTTTGAAAAGTGTAATACAGTAGTGGTGTCAACAATAATCGATTCGGCGATGCATCGCAATGCGGGGCATGCACGATTCAGCATCGATGCGGCAAAGTGCCATAATCGATTATGTCACTGTTTTAGGGGTGTAACGGTACGCGTATTCATATTAAACCGTTCGGTACAAGGCACGCATTTTCAAACCGAACGGTTATTTCAAATGTAAGCGCGTCGCGAGCACGCTCATAATGTAGACGCTGGCGCGACCACAACATCAAATGGCAAACGCAATGTAAGCGGAACGAAACTGAGCTACTCGTGACGGACTGTTTATCAGTTTGGACCAAACTGGCGAGCCGATCTAATACTACACAGCGCTAAGAGATCCAGTAAAGAAAGCATTTGAACTCGCCACTAAAGTAATAATATCGCTGCAAGATCTAGTGAGAAACATTCACATTTCACCGTTATTAACAGATCAAACAGCGCTGACGTGGAAACCAGGAAGAAACATTGTGACATGAATGAACTATCCAGTGTCCACAGATCAGCAACATTCACCATGGATTTACTGTAGTAACACTAACTGCAACCATGGAAGTTTGGCAGGAATAGTAGGCTATAATGCTTTCAAGTAACGTTATGTCGGATTTATTTCGACATTATGAATAACATTGCTGCCCTCAAATGTTAATCTGAACTAAAATAAACATTTCATTTTTTCCAAGGAGCTGTTTTGTTTTATATGCTCATAAGAAGAGTCAATTATAGCTCCATCATTGCTCAAAGTAAAAAATATCATACTTTATGATGTTAGTTTTAATAAATTAAATAATTTTTTAAAAAATCAAGGAAATTTCCCTGGCATTTCTTTCTTTTTGCTGTATCGAAAACGTACCGAATCGTGACACAAGTGTATCGTATTGAACCGAACCGTGAATTTTGTGAACCATTACACCCCTACACTGTTTATTTTCTGGCCTCGAGTTGGACAATAAAGTTGAAATTTTATTTCAAATGGTTCTCAAGCAGAGAGAAGAGAAACATTTCTCATTCAAAGCACTGAAAGCAGTGATTTATGTTTTCTTTTTCAGGTTTGAAAATGCCATATACAATACCCTGTACCATTCAATTTTATTTTATTTAATGACATTTATGTCAAAGATACAGGAGAGTGATAATACACACATAGCAGCCAATAAAATCTGTTGTTCAATATCTGACTGCTTGTATTGCCTCATGACTGATGAAAAAATTTGCCTTGTTGTGTGCAGTAGAATTTTGATGCATCGCGATGCATCGTAGAATCGAATTGTATCGAATCGTTACCTGGTGAATCGTAATCGAATCGAATTGTGAGGGCAGTGCCAATGCACACCCCTATAATACAGTATTTGATTTTTAAACACGCAGTGTTTTCGCCAACTGACCTAAACCGTTGACCCCTGAAGTTATGACTTCTGAAGGCCTAGATTCACTCGGTTGAAAAATGGTATTTTGTAATTTATAACTGTTATATTATATTTTACTGTTATTAAACTGTATATTTATATTAACAGGATATATTAATCTGTTATGTTATATTTATAACATGAAATAAATCAAATCAAACAGAGGTATATAGTAAATAAAGATAAGGACAGTAAAATGTAGTCAAGTATCATAAATGTGCAACTAAATAAAGACATTAACATTTCTTCCTCCCCCGTGCAATTCCCAGCAAATGGTATGTCCGGGCAGAACCAATAATGCTAAAATGTTTTTCCTGTCCGGACTCTAATCCTGCAGCGGACCATGTCTGAAGTTCATCACTGTAAACTTAAACTCAAAATAGAAACAAATATAAGTAACATTTACAACGTAACTAATTTGTGTGCACTTCAAATCAGTAACAATGTATATAAAAATGTGCTGTAAATGTAAACATGTGAAAACCTAACAATAAATAATTAATATTGTTTTGTGTGGTTCTTATAATCCATCATTATACTGAAACAAATGAATGTGTATAACAAAATAAGAGTTTAAATAAAGATTATTCTTAAATACATGTCCTTCGTGTAAATGTACGCGCAACAAATGCTAACATTTTGAGTAGATAACCGATAGTATATTCTCAGTAAAGGGTTTCACCCTGTGTGTTTCCACACTGATTAAGGATAGTTCGGGAGATACAAGTAAAAATGATCTTATACGTGTAAAAGATCATAGCTACAAGTAAGGTCATGATTTGAATTAAGACGGGTAAAATTAAATATTCGCTCAAGACAAACTTTACTTATGCCACGCCAGTGGCGCCACGGACCACCAGCATCTCTGAAAAATGTGTGGTGATTTTCTAAAAGATACAACTTAATCTAAATAAGAGCAATGTAGAGTCCTCGGATTTCTTAAAACAAAACAACAACAACAACAACAACAACAACAACAAACATTGTGACAAACTTTGACAACATGTTGTATGGACAAAAATACTGTTTGAAATATTTTTGTATAAATAAGATCTAAGACGCCTAAGCACAGTTTTTCAACCATCTAAAGTTTTTGAACAGACGCTTGTTTAGTAACAATTATACCTTAGGTTAAATTTAAGCAAAATCATTTACATCATACATAAGTCTTCTAAGAAGATATGATTTTAATAAAAAACTTTAAAGATTTTATTTAAACAGTCTTTTAATTTTAAAATGTCTTATTGAAACTTTTAAGGTTATGCTTTTAAATGATTTATTTCACACTGTAGTTTATCTCTGAAGGATCTGGGGCTGTTTTGTTTGACAACCTAAACTATTTGCTTTTTGGATTGTTGCATAACGAACTACTTCACCTCTCTGGAAATGTAATGGCGCTTTTCCACTGCATGGTACGGTACGGCTCGGTTCGGTACGGCACGCTTTGGCGCTTTTCCACTGCATGGTACGGTACGGCTCGGTTCAGTACGGCTCACTTATGGCGCTTTTCCACTGCATGGTACGGTACGGTACGGCTCACTTCGGCTCGCTTTAAATGGTACCAGCTCTGTTGAGGTTCCAAGCGTACCGTACCGATACTAAAATGTGACGTGAAAACACTGCAGATCACTGATTGGTCGGCCAGAATCGTCACTACCAGCGTCATTGCATTTGCGACACGAGACACTAAACCCGCTAGATTTAAATAGCCAGTAGACAACAGCCAACGCTGTAGCACCTGTTTCTAAAGTATCTACTTGAAAAAATAAGTAAAACAATTTAAAAAAAAGAAATGGCTGAATCGTGGTCAGTGGACGAGGTGCAGACGTTCCTCTCCTTGGTTGGCGAGGAGCGGATCCAGCGAGAGCTGGATGGGGCGACACGGAATGAAAAAGTGTTCCAAGAAGTAGCTCAGCTCTTAGCCGCACACGGCTACCACCGGACCTACAAACAGTGTAGGGACAAATTAAAAAAACTTAAAAGTGACTACAGAACGATAAAGGATCACAACGGCCGGAGTGGTGCAAACAGAAGAACGTGGAAGTGGTTTGACCAAATGGACGCGATCTACGGAAGTCGACCTGCGAGCAATGGGAGAGAGGGTGCCCTGGACTCGGCCACCTCGTTGTTGGACAACACAATCGAGGATGGTACGTTGTGTTATGTTAATGTTTCAAGTTTGAAAGTTTCACTTTATTGACCATCTATATCTTAAAGCTTTATTTTGTTTTTTACATCTATGCCTATTTAATTATTATTTAAATGTTCTGGATTTGTTATTGTTGCTAGTTTGATTTGTGTTGCAGTTATTTGTGCATTACAAACATTGTACAAACTTTTTGTTTCAGATGCACTGTCTACGATTGACTCGTTAGCACTTTCTCCGTGCAGTGATGCCTCAACGGTGATAGCAGCGTCGCCACCAGCACGACCGTCTACACCAGCAACCTCCAGCAGGACACCAGAGCGTTTGGTACCAGGTATGAAATATGACTAAACACTTACTGTTACAAATCATATATTTTTACTAAGCTTACCCAATCATTTTATTATGTCGATTTGAATGCCTGCACTAAAATTGGATGTATCATGAAATCCTGTTGCTCACCATAAATACATTATTGCTAGCTACTGTAACTTTTGTGATTAGTTCACAAATGTGATAAATTCACATTTATAATTTTTCTTTCTTTGTGTCCAGGCAAGAGGAAACGGAGCATGCACCATCAGGAGCATCTTGCTGTTTTAAGAGAGATGCAGGTGGCTGATATTCAACAGCAGGAACTGAACCGGGCACAGAGGGAGCTCCATTTGCAGATGGCAATCGATGAGGCCCGGCAAGCGAGGGAGCAGGAAGCGGCCTTAAGGACGGAGGAAAATGCACAAACTGCTGCATTCAATCAAGCCTTCCTCAACGTCATGGGGATGCTTGTACAGGCGATGAGTGGCCGACAAGAACAGAACTCTCTGCCCGACTAAAACCTCCCAAGTCCATACTTCACGGAAATAGTTTTTTTTTTTTTTTACTTGTTTTTCTGTGAATAATTTTTATACTACATAAGTTTGTGCACAACGTTTAAAGTTTGCTTAGTGTACATATTTTACTTAAAACATTTTTTATATATGTCTTATTTATTTTTTGTATATATATATTTTTTGCACTACATACATTAGCACAACATTTAAAGTTTGCTTGTTGTAAAAAATTTTTATTTGTGTTTATATATATATATATATATATGTCTTTATATTTTCTTTATTTATATACATTTTTTGCAGTACATACATTTGCACTTTGTTTAAAGTTTGATCTCTTTACATTTTTCTTCAATAAAATTTACTTGTCAGACGTGATTTACTTGTACTTTCCTTTTTGATGCTTTAATATTTCATGAGCATGTAATATAGCTAATTATACATGTAAGTGATAAATAATGATACAAACCTGTTGTAAAACCCCTTACTGGACAGCTCCAATTTTGGCAAGTGAGGCATACATAATAAAATAAAAAGGTTGCTGTGACTTATGAGCAGTGAACTTTTTATTTTGGGTGTCATGTATGCCCCACTTGAATAGAGTCTATTCTGAATAGAGACATAACCAACATATATTAAGAAAGCCAAGTCTACAAGTAAGAGTTTACAGTTCAAGACTCAGAATTAATCAGACTGTTATTAATATTGAGATGTATAAGCTCATAAATAAAAAATATATGTATTAAATGTATACAAATATTATGTGAATGTACTAGGATAACAACCACAACTAGTGTAGCCACAAGTGGGTTCATGCTCCATTTTAAATCTGAAGATATCTTTGATACTATACATGAATAATCCACCTATTATTTTAAGTCTTGTTAGAAAAAAAAAAATATATATATATCTTATGTAAATTCTTTTAACAATATATATATATATATATAAAAAAAAAAAATATATATATATATATAATACAAATATATATACCTTATGTGAATTCTTTTAACAAATTAAAGTATGTATAGAATAGGTCTTGCAGCAGGTGGATTAGAGCAACAGGTATCATCAAACTACATGTCACAATTTAAAAGATTAATAGTACACTTTTACTTAAAACTCACTTTAAACCACCATTGAGTATATGTATCATATTCCGCTCGCGGTTTAAAATAGTGTTTTGACATAAAATGAATAGAAATGTTATTCTGTATGACAAAATATTAAAAAAAAACATGTGATAATTATTTCTCCAAATATGCACGCAATTGGATAAGAGCCCTGATGGATGCTGTATATTGCATGTAAATGAACACAAATAAACCTGAGAAAACATGATTGACTGCATTATGAGTGATGATTACTATTCAAAATATCAAATGTTACAGATTAATAATTTTGCACTCCTGGAATAAATTAAGAATTTAATGTCACTGCAAAGCAGATTTATCATAAACAGTGGTCAAATATCAAAGCTGGGGTCTTAAATATTTATAATGATGCTATTTATTATTAATATTATATTTATTTATAATAAATGGGTTAATAAATATGCAAGGGAAACTTCTTCAAATACTGCACACACGTTTATTGACAACACACTTTACAGAACAGACATAGTCAACTATTCAAGTAACGCATCAGAGCCTCACGGACATCCCTGCCCTCCTCCTCTACAGGCTGTGCCAGTCCCAGCACAGGCTCTGCTGCTGTAGGTGGATCCCATGCACTCTCATAGGC
This sequence comes from Leuciscus leuciscus, assembly GCF_965113295.1. Classification (NCBI taxonomy): domain Eukaryota; kingdom Metazoa; phylum Chordata; class Actinopteri; order Cypriniformes; family Leuciscidae; genus Leuciscus; species Leuciscus leuciscus. Next base: position 12,223,312 of record NC_138739.1, read on the forward strand.
CTCTCCATGACTCTCACAAAGGTTATGTAGAGCACAGCATGTCAGCACCATAGATTTCACAAGGTCGACCGCACAGTCATTTCTTTTCATAAGGCAACGCCATCTTCCTTTTAATCTACCAAAAGCATTTTCAACCACTACACGTGCTCTGGAGATTTTCACGTTGTAGACCCGCTGTTCCGCTGTTAGCCGTCCAGTGTCAATGAATGGTTTTAAGAGCCAGTTCTGTAAGGGATAGGCAGAGTCTCCTAGGATGTAGTAGCCAACATTCACCCCAGCAATGTTTTTGGTGCTAGCTGGTATGTGGTTTCCACGGCTTGCCAACTCCCACAGTGTGGACAGTCTCAAAACCCGAGCATCATGTAGGCTTCCAGGCAGACCTGTGAAAACATTCCAGAAAAGTCCCTTTCCATCCACAACACCTTGAAGAATGATGGAGTGCCAGCCTTTACGGTTGAAATAGTCACAGTGATAGTCTTGTGGTGCTATTATGGGTATATGTGATCCATCAATAGCACCAATACACTGTGGGAGTCCCCATCTGTTCTCAACGTAGGCAGCCATTTCTTTAAACCTCTCCTGATCTGGAAAACGAATTTGTTCTGGTACCAACAACGTCTCTGCTGCAGCACAGAACTCCTGAACACACCGACACGCAGTTGAAATGCTTGCTCCAAAAAGATGTCCAACACTTCTGTACTCAGAGCCGGTTGCAAGCTTCCACAGTGCAATAGCTACTCTCTTCTTTAGAGGTACACACACGCGGAAGTTTGTGTCCCGTCTCTCCATCGCAGGACGCAGTTTGTTGCACAAGTGGATAAACGTTTCTTCCGACATTCTAAAGTTCTCCAACCACTGCGTGTTTGTAAAACCAGGAACAATCACATCCCACCACTCAGAAGCTCTGTTAAATGTCCAAACAGATGGTCTGTGGCGGCGACTTTGCGAAATATGATACATCTGAAATACACAGATTACACATTTTAATACATAAAATTGGCAGCTAAATTCATTATATGCTTTGTGACGATATAGCGATTGAGACCCTAAACAAGATTAGCTTACCCTCGTGCGCCGTCGGGCAAACCGAGTGATGTCGTCATCTTCGCTTCGTTGTAAGAGTTCCCTGACTCTTTTGTTTTTTTTAGCAGTAATTTGTTTTGCTGCCATCAGCCTCATTTTAAACACATTTCTCCGTCTTGCAGTTAAAAACATCCACATGCCGAGAATCAAGAACACCATCCCCTCGACAGGCTCCATTCCTGTGTTGTGCGTTTGAAATGTGGCGCGTTTACGATGATGTCATGGCAGTAGAGGCGGCAACTATAACGATCAGTCCCACCCACTTTAAAGCGGTACTAAACTGCAGTGGAAAAGCAACCGAGCTAAAGCGAACCGAACCGTGCCGTACCGAGCCGAGTCGTACCACGCAGTGGAAAAGCGAAGCGAGCCGAACCGTTCCGTGCCGAGTCGAACCGTACCAAGCCGAACCGAGCCGTACCATGCAGTGGAAAAGCGCCATTAGGTGTTTTTATTTATATATTTAATTAGCTTAATTTTATTAACTATTTATTTATTTAATTTTTGAAAATGTACAAATGTAGTTTTCTGTGATGGTCGTGTTTAGGTGTAAGGGATAGAATATGCAGTTACGGTACAAAAATCATTATGGCTATGGAAAGCCATAAAAATTGAAACTCCGCATGGACAAAAAATTATGATTGAATCTTTTCATATAAATGAGATATAAAACGACTAAGTGCAGTTTTTCAACCATCGAAAGTTTTTGAACAGACATTGTCTCACATTATAACAATTATACTTTAGGGTCACCGTTAAACAAAATCATTTCAGTAATCTTCTAAAAGATAAATAGAAGATATGAATGTATTCAAACTTTAAAGATTTTTTTAAGAAAGAAAGTTAAGAACTTTAAACTTCAAACTAAAACAACCTTTCATTTTTAAAAGATCATATTTAAACTTTTACGATTATGCTTTGAAATAAATCAGAAAGATCAGCGTGTTTAGGTGTAAGGGATAGAATATGCAGTTACAGTACAAAAAATCATCATGGCTATGGAAAGCCATAAAAATTGAAACTCCGCATGGACAAAAAATGCTGATTAAATCTTTTCATATAAATGAGATATAAGACGACTAAGTGCAGTTTTTCAACCATCTAAAGTTTTTGAACAGACATTGTTTAATAACAATTATACCTTAGGTTCAATTTAAACAAAATCATTACAGTAATCTTCTAAAAGATAAATAGAAGATATGAATGTATTCAAACTTTAAAGATTTTATTTAAACAATCTTTTATTTTTTAAAAGATATCATTTAAACTTTTAAGATTATACTTCTTATAAACTCAGCACCTGATATCCTGATCACTGAATTTGTGTGACTCTCTCACAGACACACACACACACACACACACACACACACACACACACACACACAGATGGTCACATCTCCTCTGATGTCTGATCTCCACACACACACAGACACACACACACACACACACACACACACACACACACACACACACACACCCTTTGGCTGGTGCTTTTTGAAAGCACCGCAGGTCAAACGCTGGTGTAAAGAGGCCCTTTAGTTATCTAAACATGTAAGATGATTTTTTATTTTTGTGAACCCGTTTCATTTATTGCGTTGTTTCATAAGCTGTATGTTTTTTCTTCAACTCTCTAAACATTTAACTGATTGTTTCATAACCTGTAGGCCTATGTTTTTTTTTTTTTTTTTTTTTTTTTTTTTTTTTAACTCTATAAACATTTAACTCATTGCAATTTTTTGGTGAATCCATTTTATTTAAACTGGATAGTTCTACATTTATTTCAACTTTTTGTGTGAGGTTTTAGTAATATCTTTATTTTATATTATTTATTTATAATCCTTTATATTCTTTTAAAGAACAGAATGTTTTATGTAAGATGATTTTTTATTCTTTTGTTTATCTAAAACTGAAAGAATTGGTTTCAGTAAGATGCTATTTTTTATTATTGTATATTATATTATTTGTGTGAAATATACATTATTTAATAAAATCTCTGTTTCTCACTATCACTGTGCTCTGGAATGTGGAGGAGCAGAAGGAGGGGGATGTCAGAATGCGGAGGGCGCGCGCACCACTCAGGCCCGGGCTGTGCTGGAGAGGCGCTTTAGTTATCTAAACATGTGAGATGATTTTTTATTTTTTTATTTTTTATAACCTGTATGTTTTTTTGTTTGTTTTTTTAACTCTATAAACATTTAACTGATTGCAATTTTTTATGACTCCATTTTATTTAAACTTTTTGAGTGAGGTTTTAGTAAGATCTTTATTTTAAATTATTTATTTATAATAATTTATATTGTTTTAAAAGAACTGAATAGTTTCTCAACATTTGTGTGTGAGATAAACTTCCACAGTTTTCCCCTTATCAGTTTCACAGTACAGCCCGGATACGCTCAGGAATATGTAGGGAGGATCGTGTGTGTGATACCAACTTCAAAAACACACAATGTCATGTTCAAAAGGCTTCAATAGGCTTCAAACAATTAAAACTAGCTGTCATATAGCCATGACGTATTATTTAATCACAGTGTCTTCAAACGATCAAAAGGCTTCAAAAAACACTAACTGTCATGTTCAAAAGGCATCAAACTAGCTGTCCGATACCATGACATATTGTTATAACACTTTCTGTCAATATCAAAAGGCTTCAAAAGCCTTCAAAAGCCTTCAAAAGACATCAAAAGTCAAAACTAGCTGTCAAAACATGATCAAAAGCTGTCCAACTGTCAATCAAAAGTCAAAACTAGCTGTCAAAACATGATCCAAAGTCATACTAACTGTCAACCTGTCAATCAAAAGTCAAAACTAGCTGTCAAACTGTCAATCAAAAGTCAAAAGGGGCGGGACACCTGTCACCGGAAGGGGCGGGACACCGGAAGGGGCGGGACATGTCACCGGAAAGGGCGGGACATGTCACCGGAAGGGGCGTGGCACCTGTCAATCAATCATTTTTTGACAGGTGGTGTATCATATCAACTACTTACAGGTAATTATCATTAGCTCTGATAAGGTTGTGTGTAAAGCTCAATTTATATTTTATATTTTATATTTATAAGTTATATTTTTTTATAAAACCATGTATTATGTGTTATACAGTATGTCGCCACATAGCTCCACCGGCATGCGACGTAACTCCAGCAGGGCAGCTAGCTGTCTCTTCGTTTCTGTGTTGTAGTTCACTAGAGCGCAAGGCAACACTGTGTGCATGTAATACTCAGTAGGGCTGTCAAAATTGCTCAAAAATGACGTTCGAATATTCGCTCTAAAAAAACAACACATAAAACCCTGCGTCCCAATGTGCATACTATCCACCCTATCTGCCCTAAATAGTACTGACAATTACTAATGTCACATACTATTTAGGATGGATAGTATGCACATTGGGACGCAGGCATAGCCTATATTCAAGCTATTCGAACATCTGGTTGCGCATTTTGTCAATTACACGCATTACGTCAATAACAGGACAAATTAATACAAAAAGACATAACTACTTGTATAGGTAGTTTATTTAAGTTTAAACATATTTGACAATGTATTACCTACACAAGAACAAGTAAATCAACTAATGGCCAAGATCGCAGACCTCACTCGCGCAGGCACTCTTTCTCTCTCTCGCCCTCACCCTCATGCTGCGTTCACACCAAATGCGAATAGATCGTCTGGCGCGTGTGATTTCAATGTAAAGTCAATGTAAAGACGCGTTTACGCGCGTCTGGAGGTCTTGCGGCGCGAATGAGGCGTCACGGTCTCTGCGCATAACGGTTTGAATGAACAACAACAATAAGCAAATGTTGAGTGCTGATCAAGAGTTTTGTGCAAGCAATTTAAGGTCGCGACTCTTATATAGCAGGCTTCATTCAGTGATTGAAACAAATATTATTAACATTAATTGAAGTTTTACAGTATATAGAACCGACATTGAACGCTCCGAGCGAGCTGTGCTGTGGTAAACATGGAACTTTTCCTTGACATGAAACGGTAAATAATCAAACCAGTGGAAGCCTGTAGTGCATGAAACTGCTGTATCTAACCTACCTTATTCATGCAATATCTATTCAGTCAGTAGTAGCCTACACTTTAGTAATGTTTCTGTTTAACGTGACGTCAAATAAAATGACCTGTCCCTGACTCCTCAGGCAGCGCGCCCACTCGCAAAGCAGACAGCCGCGCCTCTGCTACCGCGGGCGTTTTTCCACATTCGAATATTCATTTTCACCTTCGAAATTCTGTTTTTTAAAACTATTTGAATTTATATTCGAATTTAGAATATTCGTTGACAGCCCTAATACTCATGGGAGTTGTAGTGTGTCACACTTATTTCAGATGCCTTTTGTAAAGACTACAATTATTCAACCCGCCACAGTGGCTAGTTGGAGTGACTATGTTACCCGCCACGAGCAAAATCCACCCGCATTTGGCGGGTTGGCGGGTGTTAATGTCAAGCCCTGATTGTATCCCACGTGCCTTTCTTCCTCATAACATATAATTAAACACTTGACAAAATAAGTTACATTACAATGGATATAGAGAAACGACTATGGAAGACGTTGAACCAGAGGAGTAGCCATCATTTCAGAAGTGAGGGGACAGAATTGTCAGGTGTAATAGTTTTATCTGACCTTTGTCTAACTGACAGATTTATTTTTTATTTTTTTATCCCATCTCCTACTATTTATTCGGTAAGAAATTGAACGCACTGCTGAACAATAACCACTAACATAGTATTTTTTTCCTATAATTTTTTACTACATCTATATGCATTTAGCCTATACTACAAACACTTGTGGATTAAGTCCTCACTGATTTTATACAATGTAAAACAAAATATATCACAGAATAAGGAAGAAAATATACAGTAGCAGAACAAAAAAAAAACAAAAAAAAACAAAAAAAAAAGATTGGAATGATATCTTGTTGTACGTTAGCAAAAAAAAATTAAAAATAAGTCACACTCAATATGTTCAGGGTCTCCCAAGACCTCGGACAATAAAATGTGATTTTGTAACATCAGAATATATATATATATATATATATATATATAAATTTAAACAAATATAATATATCTCACTTTTTTTTATGTTTTTCCTCTACATTTATGCATTGTTGAAGGGATTTAAGGTATTTTGAAAATGTATATATATATATATATATACACTCACCTAAAGGATTATTAGGAGCACCATACTAATACTGTGTTTGACCCCCTTTCGCCTTCAGAACTGCCTTAATTCTATGTGGCATTGATTCAACAAGGTGCTGAAAGCATTCTTTAGAAATGTTGGTCCATATTGATAGGATAGCATCTTGCAGTTGATGGAGATTTGTGGGATGCACATCCAGGGCACAAAGCTCCCGTTCCACCAAATCCCAAAGATGCTCTATTGGGTTGAGATCTGGTGACTGTGGGGGCCATTTTAGTACAGTGAACTCATTGTCATGTTCAAGAAACCAATTTGAAATGATTCGAGCTTTGTGACATCGTGCATTATCCTGCTGGAAGTAGCCATCAGAGGATGGGTACATGGTGGTCATAGGGATGGACATGGTCAGAAACAATGCTCAGGTAGGCCGTGGCATTTAAACGATGCCCAATTGGCACTAAGGGGCCTAAAGTGTGCCAAGAAAACATCCCCCACACCATTACACCAACAACCATGCCATGCTCAAAATTGCTTAAATCACCTTTCTTTCCCATTCTGACATTCAGTTTGGAGTTCAGGAGATTGTCTTGACCAGGACCACACCCCTAAATGCATTGAAACAACTGGCATGTGATTGGTTGATTAGATAATTGCATTAATGAGAAATTGAACAGGTGTTCCTAATAATCCTTTAGGTGAGTGTGTGTGTATATATATATATATATATATATATATATATATATATATAGACATCAATGGGAGATTATAAAAATTGCTTTTTGTTACATAATTTGTCTAAGAAATTCAGTTGTCTAAAACATACACAGAAAACGAAGGGCCCATGCCACAACACATCCCTGACAGAGAGTAAACACACATTTTGCATAATGTTTATTTTATTTTTTATAAAATCCTATTTAAAAAAAAAAAATTTAATTGATTTTATATCAATTTAAACTGCACACATGTAGAGTAAAAACATTAATAAAGGGAGAGTTATTACTTTGTTGTATACAAAAAATACATTATTATGTTACAAAATCACATTTTATTGTCTGGGGTCTCTCAACATCCTGGGTGTACATTAAAAATGAGTAACTTAAATGGGTTAATAGATCTTTTCTATGTGAATATATTGTAAAATGTAATTTATTTCTGGGTCAAAGCTTAATTTTCAGCATCATTCCAGTCTTCAGTGTCACATGATCCTTCAGAAATCAATCCAATATGCTGACTTGCTGCTCAAAAACATTTATTATTATTATCAATGTTGAAAACAGATGTGCTGCTTCATATTTTAGTGTACACAATGTGACATGAACAGGTGGCCTACTACTACAGTACAACTACACTCCAGTGCACACCGCCATCTAGTGGCTGAGTAATCATTACATTTGGCTCCTTCTGTTCATTCACTGTTGTCTGACAGTCTCACTGGATTTTATTCCAAACCTCACGTGACCTTTAGATACTGGACAGTGTTTGGTATAGGCCGATAGTAGATTTGCCAATATTCAAAAAGGAAAACATTAATGATGTTTAAAGTCCAGTTTCCACACACCAGAGCTCCTTAAGCGATATTTTTAAATTATCTCAAATATCCTGTTGTGAGTCTCACTGTTGATTTGATTGTTTTATTCTAAATCAGTTGTTGTCAGATCAAGTAGCACATATTGTCATGTTCTGTAAGAATACTTTGCATTTAGTTTGTTACTTTCTCCCCCTAGTGGTTATCTAGGAGTAATTCATTGTGTTCATATATAATTCTTACATTGCTTTCATTGGTTGATTTTATCACATGATACAGTCTGATCAGGAAACACATTAGTAGTTATATTCCATGCGGTCAGCTTGCAGCTCTAGTCACCTTATCCTGTCTCCATTTCTGTTTGTGCCTTGGGAAAGCATCGCTTGTAAGTTATATTTGAATTTATAGTAAATTACATTGATACACATGTGTCATGTAAGACGTTCTGTGATGTTACTTGAATATTTATTTGTTAACATGTGAAAACTGCTATTGTATAGCCTTTCATAGTTTGTTAGTTTAGCTGTTGAGCTGCACATACTATATTTACAAGTTATTTACAGCTATAAGCATATCAGCTGAATGTAAAATATATATGTTACAACTTTGTAGCTTAAGCATCAGCTGTCAAAGCTGTTTATTGATCACTGCACCTGTTTATAGCTTTTTATTTATTTGTTACTATGGCCTATTTACTGTCCTACTTTCTTTTTTCTTTTTTTTTTCTTTTTTTTGATTTATATTGTATTTTGTACTATATTTTGCTTTTTGTATATGGATTGGTTTATTGGTTTATTGATTGTATGTTTATTTATTTCTATGTGTCTCTCTGTGTTGTTGTCGCTGCACTGTTTTGCTTTGTCTTGGCCAGGTCGCAGTTGTAAATGAGAGCTTGTTCTCAACTGATTTTACCTGGTTAAACAAAGGTTAAATAAAAAATAAATAAAAAAGATCACGTTCTTGCATGGTTCAAAATGTGATTGTAATGCATCTAGTATTTTAGTCGGATCCTCCCTGTCTGCCGACGGCATGTGCAGATGGCGTTGAAGTTGATGGCATTATTTTCCCATCACTGTCAGTAGCGTTGCAACTCGAATTTTTTTGTCTTTTTTATCCAGGCCAGTGGCAATCTCATAATTGTCCCATTGTGCATGGAAAAACGCCCAGTTGCTGTGTGTGTCACCTTTCATGTCCATGGGTTCTGGAACCGGGATGCTGTATGTCATGGCTGCTTGCTGCTGATCTGACTTGACTGAACGATTAACTTGATTAACAAATACGTTGTCCGTTTAACGTTACTTGCTTGTTTGGCTTGAGTGGTCTTTGTTGGTTCTGACTTCTGACACCATGTTTCATGTTCATTGATGAGACTTGTGATGGATCAAACACTAGCTTTTATTCCGCTCACTTTCCATTGCACTCCACATGCATCTCAATCTTTTTATACAATATTTCTCGTTGTGTAGCCCCCCTCTTATTATAGCTCACTGTTGCCACCTATTGGCTAACCTATATCGTAACAGTTATTACTAGGATGTTGGAGCATGAACTTCATAATGACTATTTATTTGTGCATTTGTTTGTTTATTTATTTACAAAAAAAGGCCAAGGACACACAAGTGCCTGTAGTTGGAGAATCACCCATGGGTGTCGGTGGTTCCCTTTCGTCAGCAGGGAACTCTGACGCCTCGTCGGGGGAGAAAAAAGGGAATCGCCGGTGCAGCACAGATGTCTCCTTGATACAATTTTTATTTAAGGTGCATAACAATGACTAACGTTTCGATGTAGTTACATCTTCATCAGAGTCCATCGGAGTTCCCCTGACGAATTGGGATCTGAGAGCTTTCAAAAAGAGTTTTTCACAACGAGTCCTCTTCAAGGAAAGAGTCCTCTCTCTGCCGGTGTTACAGCTCTCATCAGCGATCGCCGCTTTCTGCTGCCAGCCGTGCTTGTTTTGAGTAAATCAAAAGCCGTTTTCACGGCTGGTATTGAGTGCCCACACGGGCTTGCAGTTTCCCCGTGAGTGGCCGCGGTGGGTCCCTGTGTGCTTCGGCACGTAAAAGAGAGGTTTTCTCTCATTCCTAAAAGAGCTTTTACGGGCGCCTTGCGTCTTTGTCTACGTGACAAAGATGTCATCTCGCCCATGCGTTTCTGGATGCGGTAGACTTCTGTCACAGGGTGATGGTCACAAATACTGTGTCTCGTGCTTGGGCTTTGCGCACGCAGAGGCAGCATTTGTGAACGAGTCATGTTCTCATTGTGGGAACATGACTTTGGCGGCGCTCCGCTCAAGACTAAGAATCCTTCAGCAGAAACTTGCTGAGGGTGTCCCTTCAATCTACACCCGGTCTAGTTCGTCTGCTGGTTCAGTCCAGTAGGCGGCTACTTCGGTTGTGCCTGTTGGTGAGCGAATGAGGGTTACAGTGCGGAATATCTCGCCAGGTGAAAGATCCTCACGAGGTTCCCACTCCTCAGTAGCGCCGTTGCCATCAGTGCCCCCGTTGGAGCCGCTGGAGCCACCCCGTGCGGTTCCGGTAGTCTCCTTCGGGGCGCCACCTGACAATGCGATGTCTATCGCTGCATCGGAGGGAGAGCGGTCATCCTCAGGTGACGACTCGGCGGGTCTACCCCCTTCGGGTGTGGTGGCTGCGGCCGAGCCGGATCCTGAGTTGGCCGCTATGCTTGCCCGGGCTGCCACGAAGGTCGGAACCCTCCACCGTGTCCCGAACCTTCGCGGCTTGATGATTGGTGTATCGGGGCGGCCCGCGCTGGTTCTCAGCGTCCCGCTCCGGTCCCATTCTTCCCGGAAGTGCATGAGGAGATGACGAAGTCATGGACGGCACCTCTGACTGCCAGACATAGACCGACCCTGGCTGGTGGAGCGGTGAAGGGATACAAGGGAATCCCCCCAGTGGAGCGATCAGTAGCGATGCAGTTGTGTCCGAAGGTCGCTTCCACTTGGCGGGGTGCCCCTTCACTCCCCTCCCGCGCCTGTAGATTATCTTCCGGTCTGACCGCGAAGGCCTACACGGCGTGCGGAGAAGCCGCTTCCGCCCTGCATGCCATGGCGTTGCTTCAGGTTCACCATGTCCTGCCCAGAAAGCGGACTGCTGCTGGTCCGTCTTCTGCGGCCGAGGAACCTCAGACTGCTCGTCGCTGAGGGCACCCTCCTGCCTCCCCCTCTGCTCCTCCACTTGGGCAGCAGTCAAACCCCAGGAGGCGGGGTGCCGGTCGCAAGAGGGCTCCCCCGCCTGCTCAGCCGTCTTCGACCCCCAAGAAGAACACCAGGGGGAAGAAGCGTTCCTGAGACGGGCGACCCGGAGGACCGAACAGCTGCTCTTCAGGAGGGGGACTCTGCTCCTCTCCTTCCCCCGGCGGAGGGCCGGATGGAGAATCCTGTGTTTGTTTTTTCTGTTCCGCCGCCAACCAGCCGGTCGGTGGTACTCAAAACTTAATTAAAAGAGCAGTTTCTTCCTCCTCTGGGTCATTCACGGTTGGGTCTGCTGAACAAGCAGTCTCTCCCGTTAGAGAGTGGGACGGCAGTTTGCGCCACCCTCGGGTCTCGCCACTCTCAGTCCCTTCTCCCCAGCTCTCAGATAGCAGTGGCACCACCTCGGTCACGCCACTCCTGTCTGCCGCCGGGCGGGAAGGCGTCGAGGCCAGCAGCCGCCATCGGGGCCCCCTGCTTACCTCCTCCCCTTCTCTCTCCAGAACACTCTCGGGTCTTCTCTGCCGTCTGTCCCTCGGTGGAAGCAGGTAGGTGTTGTTCAAGTACACACTCAGACCCCGCTCTCGGCCGCTACAATGCCACCGGAGCCGTGTCCCTGCCTTCCGCCTCGCTGCCCCTCCGCGGGTACGCCAGCGGTGCGGGTGGGCTCGTTGCGGCAGTTTCTCGGAGCCTGGCTAGCGCTCCCAAGGCCGTCCCACAGGCTCATTCGCACCATCCGGCTCGGCTATGCAATTCAGTTTGCACGCCGGCCTCCCAAGTTCAGGGGCATCCACTTCACCCCTGTGCGTCCAGTGGATGCTCCTGTCTTGCGGAAAGAGATTGACGCCCTGCTGGCGAAGGACGCGATCAAGCCGGTCCCTCCAGCCGATATGAGGTCAGGGTTTTACATTGTACCCAAGAAAGGCGGTGGGTTACGGCCAATCCTGGACCTGCGTGTATTGAATCGGGCCCTGCACAAGCTCCCGTTCAAGATGCTCACGCAAAAACGCATTTTCGAATGCATCCGTCCCCAGGATTGGTTTGCAGCGATCGACCTGAAGGACGCGTACTTTCATGTCTCGATTCTTCCCCGACACAGACCATTTCTTCGGTTTGCTTTCGAGGTTCGAGCATATCAGTACAAGGTCCTACCCTTCGGGCTGACCCTGTCGCCCCTTGTCTTCTCGCAAGTCGCGGAGGCGGCCATTGTTCCCATGAGAGAGCAAGGCGTTCACATTCTCAACTATCTCGACGACTGGCTCATTCTGGCGCACTCGCGGGATGTGCACGATCACAGGGACATGGTGCTCCGGCACCTCAGTCAGTTGGGGCTTCGGGTCAACTGGGACAAGAGCAAACTCTCCCCTGTGCAGAGGATCTCTTATCTCGGTATGGAACTGGACTCGGTCGCCCAGACTGCGCGCCTCACGGAGGAACGCTTCCAGTCAGTGCTCAACTGCCTCAAGTTTTTTCGAGGCAAGTCAGCGGTCTCACTGAAACAGTTTCAGAGGCTCCTGGGGCATATGGCAGCCGCAGCCGCAGTAACGCCGCTCGGTCTGTTGCATATGAGACCGCTCCAGCACTGGCTTCGCCATCGAGTCCCAAGGTGGGCGTGGCAGAGCGGCACGTTCCGGGTCAAAGTCACCCCGCACTGTCGCCAAACCTTCACCCCTTGGTCGGATCCTGGGTTTCTACGGGCCGGAGTGCCCCTAGTCCAGGTTTCCAGGCATGCTGTGGTTTTCACAGATGCTTCTGCCAAGGGCTGGGGGGCCACGTACAAAGGGCATGCAGTCTCGGGTCTGTGGACGGGGCCCCAGCTGCATTGGCACATCAACTGCCTAGAGTTGCAAGCAGTACGCCTAGCTTTGCGTCGCCTCAAGGGGTTTCTCAGACACAAACACGTACTGGTCCGTACGGACAGCACTGCGACCGTTGCGTACATCTACAGACAAGGTGGTCTACGCTCCCGTCGTATGTCGCGACTCGCCTCCCACCTCCTCCTGTGGAGTCAGAAGCATCTGAGGTCGCTTCGTGCCGTTCATGTCCCCGGGGAGCTCAATCGTGTGGCCGACGAGCTTTCACGTCGGTCCCCCCTTCCGGGAGAATGGCGACTCCATCCCCAGGTGGTCCAGCTGATTTAGCGAATCTTCGGAGCCGCACAGGTAGACCTGTTTGCCTCTCCGGACACGACCCATTGCCAGTGGTATTACTCCCTGACCGAGGGAACTCTCGGCACGGATGCGCTGGCACACAGCTGGCCCCGGGACCTACGCAAATATGCGTTTCCCCCAGTGAGCCTTCTTGCACAGACACTGTGCAAGGTCAGGGAGGACGAGGAGCAGGTCCTTTTGGTGGCCCCGTATTGGCCAACCCAGACTTGGTTCCCAGAACTCATGCTCCTCGCGACAGCCCCTCCTTGGCCGATTCCTCTGAGGAGGGACCTACTTTCTCAGAGAAGGGGCACCCTAGTGCACCCGCGTCCAGACCTTTGGAAACTCCATGTCTGGTCCCTGGACGGGACGCGGAGGTTCTAGATGGCCTGCCACAGGCAGTGGTAGATACCATCTCTTCAGCTAGAGCCCCCTCTACGAGGTGCCTCTATGCTCTGAAGTGGAACATGTTCGTCGGCTCTTCCCACGGGGAGAACCCACGAACTTGCCCGATCAGAGTTGTGCTCTCCTTCCTACAAGAGGGCTTGGAGCAAAGGCTGTCTCCCTCCACCCTCAAAGTGTATGTTGCTGCAATATCCGCACATCACGATGTAGTTGATGATAAGTCCGTGGGGAAGCACGACCTGGTCATCAGATTCCTCAAGGGTGCTAGGAGGTTAAATCCGCCTCGCGATTTGCACCCTGTACCCTCTTGGGACTTGACTTTAGTGCTTCGAGCGCTTCAAAGTCCTCCCTTTGAGCCTTTGCTGACAGTCGAGCTTTATATCCTGTCCATTAAGGGGAATTAATGGACAAGCAGTCTGTGCTCCTGTTAGCATTGGCTTCCTTCAAGAGGGTGGGGGATCTGCAGGCATTTTCGGTCGACGAATCATGCCTAGAGTTCGGGCCTGGCCTTTCTCATGTTGTATTAAGACCCCGGCTCGGATATGTGCCCAAGGTTCCTACCACTCTCTTCGCGGACCAGGTAGTGAACCTGCAGGCGCTGCCCCAGGAGGAGGCAGACCCAGCCCTAGCTTTTCTCTGTCCCGTCCGGGCCCTCCGGGTTTATATAGACAGAACGCAAAGCTTTAGGACCTCAGATCAGCTCTTTGTTTGTTACGGAGGCCAGCAGAAGGGGAAGGCTGTCTCCAAGCAGAGGTTAGCCCACTGGCTAGAGGATGCTATCACCAGGGCTTATGAGTCCCAGGGTGAGCCCTGCCCACCCAGGTTGCGGGCTCATTCCACTAGGAGTGTTGCCGCTTCTTGGGCTCTGGCACAAGGCGCCTCGCTAAGAGACATTTGTAGAGCTGCGGGCTGGGCGACACCGAACACGTTCGCTAGGTTTTATAGCCTACGTGTGGAACTTATTTCCTCCCGAGTACTCGCTACGGCCAGTAATTAGAGGGAATAGGTGTGTCGGCTTGCGACGCCATTCCGTGAGCGGATACGTGCGTCTTTTGCTCCGTTGGTTACCCAGCAAACGGCTAACCTCGTGAGTTCCTCCATCATCCCCTCCGGTGCCAGGCATTGCGGACCGCCGGCACCAGGTCTGCTACCTTCAGTAAGGAGTTGCTAGTAGACTGGGTGCCATTTCCAGTGATCCCTGCGGCGACCCATGATTGCCACGTGCAGTTCAGCCGTGTCTTCCCCTTGACAGACTCGTTCTGTCGTCCCTGTTGAGTACGCTCCTCACTCCTCCGGACTGGGACTACCTTCAAGGACTGCCATATGTTTCACTACCCTACGTGGTTAGTACATGTGTGTATTTGAGGGCCTTCCTATTATTTTCCTTGGGGACGGGCACACTTTCCCAGTGTTATCCAATATCCACTGATTGGGTCTTGCGGAACAGCAGTGTGATTCCCTAGCTAGCTCCCGCAAAATTTTTGGAAACTGCTGCAGGGTAGCTTAGCTGGGCGCTGGAAGGGGCCAGCACCATGGCGTTTTGGTAGGGATCCCAATTTGTCAGGGGAACTCCCCCGACGAGGCGTCGGAGTTCCCTGCTGACGAAAGGGAACGTCTCGGTTACGTATGGTAATCCTTGTTCCCTGAGTCCAGGGAACGGAGACGCCTCGTCCCATCACCATGTTGCTGTACCTTCGCGGAGGACTGGACACTGTTCGGCTCCTCAGCGAAAAGCATTGCGCAATGTTTACTTCCGCCTTTTATACCCGCGCTGGTAGGCGGGCCGCGGAATGCAAATATTGCATGCCAATTCAGTTTCTCTTCATTGGCTCGTTGTTAACTCTCTCGAAGGCAATTGGCTCCCTAGCGTGATCCCAATTCGTCAGGGGAACTCCCCCGACGAGGCGTCTCCGTTCCCTGGACTCAGTGAACGAGGGTTACCATACGTAACCGAGACGTTTCCTACAAAAGTAGAAATATAATATGTTACATTATATAACATTGCTGAATTAAGATATACATCTTTACATATAAGCTACAGTTCCTATGGATATACATTTCGTGAAACAGCGTGTTCAAATAATGACTCAATAGGATTGTGCTGGTCAAAATGGCGTCATTAAAGCATGTATTAGAAAAAAACACCATAATCCCTTCTTATTGCACAAATAAATGCACAAATAAAGGTGCAAATGCCATTCTTAAATGTGATATCAATATTAGTTTCAATAAGTTTACACAATATCACACCAAATGCGACTGCGATTGTGAAACGGTTGAGTCATACAGCTAGTAGTAAGAATGTAATGATCACAGCAACGATATCATACACTATCTAAGCTAAATAATTATAATGATTCAAGCATTTAACATTTAGAAATTAATTACTTGTCAATAACGCACACCATACTGCCCAAATTATAACAATAACAAAGAACAGTCTTCACTGTTCACTGTACAATCTGTTCCAATAAGACGAACACAGATATGAAAGCTTTAGCATAAGTTCTGCTGGGAAGACTCAATTATTACGTCACTTATTGCTTCACTTCTATCCAATCATATTATTATGCTTATCGTATAAAAGCACGGTACTTACACATGTTTGAGTTCGCAGATACTGAAGCGACGATTACCCCCATCCTCCCCACCACCACCAGGATGGTCCCGTCCATACCTCCCAGGAGGGGGGTCGGCTGCGCCCCTGCCTTCATCTTTAGGCAGGAATTGCAGATCCGATACTCTCGGACTATGCACTACGGACGGGGCCTACGCCAAATGACTTTGTAGATTATCAGCTTGCTGAGCTGTCAATAAATGTATGGTTTATTGAAATAACTCTCCCGAGTCTTTCTGGTAGAAATAATACACTGCTTTAGATGCTGTTCCATACTGCCACATGCTGGCGCAGTTGTGTAACTTAGAGAACCTTGTACAGCCTCCCCACAAATATACTTGTTGTATTTGTAATCAGGCAAAGTGCTTTACTTCGTCTTTATCAGTCAATTCAGGTATAGCACACCCAGCTTAGCTACAGGGCGAGTATATGCACAGTCTTTGATGTTTACCTCAGAGGTGCGTACATTACCATCATCACTTGCAATGATTTACATAACACGGCCCACCGGCCACAAGGATCTGGGTAGTTGAAGGTCAACAACCATACCCACTTGTCCCGTTGTGATATTATACATGCACGCTAACAAGGACGCTAAAGACCGCGGTCATTAGTGCATACCTGTCAAGTATCCCGTTTTGGCCGGGAAAGTCCCGTATTTTACCCTTCTTTCCCGCCGTCCTCCCGTATTAGTATTTTCCCGTAAATCTCCCGGTTTTTAACCTGCGTTATTAAAAAAAAAAAAATAGGCTACCCCGGGCCCGGGCAGAGTAAAAAAACAACAACAAAAAAACATTCCTGATCTGAGTCTGTCAGTAGCCTCGCGATAACTGCCACCTGCAGTAGCCTACTACAGGTACTGTAGGTGGCAGTTGTCGCGAGGTTAGTGTGTGAGGTCAGATGATGAGTGACAACCCAGTCTATGGTGACAACGCGGGAAAAAACAGAAAGAAAAAAAAACAGAGACGGATGATGGACGCTACTACAGAGACGGAAGGCATGCACAGTAATGTTCTCTGTACCTATTGTCCTGTGCGTTGTTCATAATAAAGTTCGTAAAAAAGAAAAAGAAAAAAAAGACGGAATTGGGCACTCCTGCCAAAAAACCAAAACCCTCATGTAAATACCGCGAATGCAGTCTGCAACAAATTTGTACAATAACTCACTAAAAGAGTAAAGAAAAGTTATGTGAAATGAAAAGAAAAACTGTAAAAGGAAAGCAATATGAAATGAAAAGAACGTGTGGAATGAAAATAAAATGTAAATGTAAAGACAAGCAATGATAAATGAACAGAAAATAAGCAAAGGCTGCTGCTCGTGGTGGGCGCCGGAAAATTTCCCTTATTTTCAAATCCAAAACTTGACAGGTATGCATTAGTGCGCCCCTTGATGTCAGGGGAGTGTGGTTTACCTACTCATCAACTTGTCCATCACTTTCACCCCATCTAGCGCCATGGACCTGGCTTGTCAGACTTAAAACTCTTCTTTGCCCATGAGTTTTCCAGGCCCTGGAGTATCCACCGGCTTCCTGGCACTGATGGTGTGGTTTTAGTGAGGTCATCAATAAAGGCTCTGATGGGGGGCTGCGGGACGCCAGATCAGGGGGCATCTGCACTCAACTTCTGCTGCCTTAACCAGTATATTCATGGAAGGGTTAATAACTGAGATGGAACACCCATGATCCCCCTTTGAAGCTGGTGCAATTCTGATGCTAAGTTCCCCAAAGTGTCAAGCCTAAAGTTCCCGTAGTCATTTATCTATATCTAGGTTTGTGGTGGCGATCCTGTGTCTCGAGAAGCTTGTGGGGAATGGAGCCATAGTCAATGTTATCAATTATAAATCTAGTCAAATAAACCTTCCACCAGTCTATTCCATTTAACAAAACAGTTTGGAGTAGTACCCATTTCTTTTTGAAGTAAAGAACAAATAACTCCAGGGGCAAAATTAAGTTTTCCAGTTACAGTATCAAATAAATCAAAAGCAGAAAGGGGCACAATACTGTTTTAGGTATTAGCTCAGAATAAAGTTTGGTGAAGCCCAACTTAGTTCCAGTATATTGTGTATTCTTGTCACACTTCTCTTAGCTATGTTTTTTAGCAAAAGAAAAAAAGGAACATACAGTACATTAATTATTGTACAGAGTTGACAAAGAGTGTAAGGAAGAAATTAGCCTGCTTATTGTTTAATTTAACATGAAAAATATCTGAAAATGTCTGATTATGGTTGTGTAAAAACAAGCCAAAAACTCTATACATTAATATTAAAAATTGTATTTTCTGTAAAGCTGCTTTGAAACAATATGTTTTGTGAAAAGCCCTATACAAATAAATGAGAATTGAATGGAACATGTACAACATTACATTCACATTCTTTTTATTTACAATAATAAATGAAGTTGTGTATTTTTTCCCCTATTTCCTCAACAATTTAGCTGCATTGTAATGAAGTAAATGATCTTTGAAAAGCTTGAAAAACACCATGCGTTCTTGATTGATGTATATATTTGTTCAAGCTTGACAACCTTATGCCTTTTGTTTATTTTCAAATATATATTTGTAATTACAGATGGTACACAGATTAAATTGTTCAAAGTAATGCTTATAATAGAGCAAACATGTTGAAACTGCTGAGGCTGTAAAGGGTTTTGATTATTTTACCCACCAGGTACATTGTACTCAGCGGACTATCATTCTTAAAAAAGAAAACAAAATCACAAGCAAAGAGAGTAGTAAGTGTGTTTTAATCTCATATCACCACTGTTGTAGAGATTTTTAAATCAGGCTGTTATGTTATAGAAACACGTCCATTCCAGGTATTTAATTTCTACTTCCTTTAAGTCATCCATGTTAAAATCTGTTTATTTTTTATTTATTTTTTGTTTGTTTTTTAGTTACGTCAAACTTGATGAGGATATAGTCAAAGCTATATCCTATATAGTCACAGTGTCTGAATCGCAAGATCTCAGTTGCAGAAAATATGAGTCATACTCAAAGAAGTGACCATCCACTTTGAAGATAAAGATGTGACATTTAAACGTCTGTTTCTTTGTTTGGATTAAGTTAAGCCATTTGCAGGCTTAAGTTTGTGAATAATGCTCTATTCACTTCTGCACTTTATTTTTCAGTAATAATAGTGTTCTTTTCACCTTGGAAATAACTCAAAAAATAAAAGCATGGGGATCTATGGTAAGAAGCACATGTCCCTGCCACCTGTTCCTTCACTAAATCAACCCACAGGGAGTTTAAATGTCATGTGACATGAACAGGTGATCTACACTGCAGTGCACTACATCTACTGGTCGAACAATCATTAGCTTACATTTGGCTCCTTCATTCACTGTTGTCTGTCAGTATCAGGAGTTTTTATTGCAAACGTCACATGACCTTTAAACACTGGACAGTGTTTGGTATAGGCCTATAGTAGATCTTCCAATATTCAAAAAGGAAAACATTAATGATGTTTCAAAGTCCAGTTTATACCAGACCTGAGCTCTTTTATCTAGATTTTTAAATGATCTAAAATATTGTGTCGTGATTCACACTTATTTGATTGTTTTACTTTGGTGGTTGTCAGAAGAAGTAACACATATGATCAAATTGAAGTGTCACTAACATGTGAATCATCTATTCTAACTGTTCACAGTCAATGTAAGGGTGTGGGCAATGCCTTAGGGGTCTAATGATTAGACACACAACGCTATAATCAAATTGTAGATCAGAAATGAGATGTAGAATATGGAAAACAAACATAAACCAACAACCATTCAGGGGCGCACCTACTAACATACACTTGTCTGTAAATTAGACACCGATTGATAGAAATACTCTATTAACTAATGTATAAAGTATAAACACAAAAAAATAAGTACATTTATATTTTTCCTTCAAATGTGTGTTGTTGAGCTGCAAGTCAATCAATCAGACGAGTTTAAGGGTATAGAGAAGTTTTATTGAGGATTACAGACAGGTGGAAAAACATATGTGTCTTTCTTCCCTCATCTGTTTTTGCTCATTCACTACTCCCATTAAAAAGTTTTGTAATGCTCAAAAAGTGTTAACAGAGTGCTTAAATTCAGTAGACTAGCTGAATCTTGCACATTATAAGAACAATTACACAGAGACATGCATGAAGAAGTGCAGAATATACCATCAACATCAACTTTTTAACATTATGCTAAGGTAAATCATGAGACAGTGGAGATATTCTTGTTGTGTGCTGCTCTTCAAAAAAAAAAAAAAAAAACTTTGTTCCCCTGATTTATGCTCAAATATAATTATGTATAAATCTGTTGTGTTCATGTTCACAGCTTCATTATAGACTTCTCAAACTGTGTTTGTTACAGCACAATAACTGGTTAAAAAACACTGCACATTAACCTCTAACTGAAGAGGTTTTTATTCATTTTTTTAAATTATTTAAATATTATTATTATTTTATTATTTTTTGGGCTTGATTGTTTTATTTTTTCACTTGAAAAACAAAGAAAGACAGAAAATGAGAAGTGAACAGATGATTAGAAAAGTATTGTAAAGCTCTGAGAGGCTCTATTCAGCCAGTCATCTATCAATTAAGTTGGCCTTCATCATAATGAACAGGCCAGCCTTCTGCACACCCCAACACAACGTAACGAGTGGACTTCTTCCCTCTATATTCACATTTTGGGGGTCTCAACCCACTTTTTAATTTGCACGTGATCACAGGAAATTGCTGGCCGCTCTTAAACTTGTCACCGCCCTGATGAGTTCCTCCTGTTTGTGGGTCACAAACTACTTTAATATCTTTTGAATTTGCTTGGATGAAGGTGTTGACATCTTTGCAGCCACCATTATCTCCAGTGATGCCTCTCTTTTTGTTATTCATTTCACTGTTACACTTCTTTACACTCATATCAGGACCCAAATGCTGAATAAGGAATTTTTGATACCGGGGCTTTATATTGTCTGGTTGAGCATGAGTGGAGAACGACACACACAAGACCAGCAGCAGAATCACAGCAGACTGATGAATCTCCATGACCTGCTGAACAATACACACATCAAAACACCTTTACTGACATCTGACTTATAAAGCAGTTTGGTTGTGATTAGTGAAGAAAATATTAAGATAAATGAAATAAAGAGCTGATATACCTTGTTTTCTGAGTAAAGTGATATTAAATGTTCCAACAGTTTTCTTTATTTTCTTCTTCCAAGGCTGTAAAACAATGATAAGCAAATGAATGATCAAAAGCTCAACTACTGTTGAAACTTGCTCCACATCACTTATGTTCTAGAATGAAATTTGACTTAATAAAGCAGTTTGATTGTGATTAGTGAAGACAATACTGATGAGACCCTTCCTTTATTTTTACTTGCACATATCTTCATTTAAATTGACCCAGCTGTGCACATTTTCTACATAGTTGATTCCAATCCCTTTGTTTTCTGTATTTGTGTAAAAGTGTTTTTGACTGTATGTTTCCATCAAGTCCATTCCATAAAGTCAAGACAAACATCTTGTATGTCGTATACTTGCTGATTAAAGTTCTTAACATTTAAAGTCAAGGTAAATCACAAACCCCAGAAAATAATCTTACCCCAGAAAACATTTTCTCAAAGTATGTTGCTTTTTAATACTTATTACTCAATGCTTTGAAGATTATTGATAGACCACCTTTTTCCAAAAATGTTTACAACCCGGTTTACAACCCGGTTACAAAAATGTTTACAACCCGGTGCGGATTGTAACAACCCTGAAAACTTTCGACCCATCTCTAATTTACTCTTTCTTTCTAAATTACTGGAAAAAATTGTTGCTCAGCAGGTACATATTCATCTAACGGATAATAACTTGTTTGAGCAATTTCAGTCTGCTTATCGTCCATATCATAGCACGGAGACAGCTCTTATTAAAGTCACAAATGATTTGTTAATGGCTGCAGATTCGGGACTTTTATCAATACTCGTTCTTCTTGATTTAACCGCAGCATTCGACACTATCTCACATAGCATTTTACTGGAAAGGTTGATTTCTATTGGGATCACTGGTACAACCCATGATTGGTTTAGATCATATCTATCTGGTCGGACTCAGTTTGTGCAGATAAAACAATTTAAATCGCGGATATCTCAGATAACCAGCGGTGTACCTCAAGATCAGTCTTGGGCCCTCTTCTGTTTATCGTATATTTATTGCCTCTAGGACAGATCTTCCGTAAATTTTATATAAATTTTAATTGTTACGCTGACGACACCCAGCTCTATATATCTTCAAAGCCTAGTTCGATATTTCCGTCTTCCTCTCTGTTGCTTTGTCTCTCTGAAATCAAATCATGGTTTACATGCAATTTTCTTAAGGTTAATAGCGCAAAGACTGAAATTTTATTAGTAGGCACTAAAGCAAAACTGCGTAATTGTGAAAGTTTCTCACTTGCTATCGACAACTCTTTTATTTTTCCTTCTTCTCAGGTAAAGAGTCTGGGTGTTGTCCTCGATAGTACTCTGTCTTATGAGGCACATGTTAATAATATTACACGGTCAGCATATTACTATCTGCGAAATATTAATCGTCTCTGACCATCCCTTTCTGTTAATAGTACTGCAGTTCTGGTGCATGCATTAGTTACTTCTCGAATTGACTATTGCAACTCTCTGCTCAGTGGTGTCTCACAGAAACTCATTCACAAACTTCAGATGGTCCAAACTCAACAGCTCGGATCATTACACGAACACCTTTGATTGAGCATATAACTCCGGTATTACAGCATCTTCAATGGCTTCCGATCAAATTCCGTATCCAATTCAAGATTTTACTTTTTACTTATAAGGCTCTTCATGATCTAGCACCTTCATAGCTGAGTGAACTTCTGCATGTGTATTTACCTACTCGATCTCTCAGGTCTTCTGCTTCTGTGACTCTTGTAGTACCATCTGTGCGTTTGACTACGATGGGAAGTCGAGCTTTTAGTTGTATAGCTCCGTCGACTTGGAATACTTTACCACAAGATATACGTAATAGTCTTAGTCTCTCAACTTTTAAATCACGTCTTAAAACTCTTTTTTTTAGATTAGCCTATCCTGATTGATTTTAGTAATGTCGGTGGGCATTGATTTTATGTCTTTACTCTTTATTGTGTTGTTGTTTTTTCCTCTGTTTTATTATGTATTTTATTATTGTAAGGTGTCCTTGAGTGTCCTGAAAGGCGCCCACAAATAAAATGAATTATTATTATTATTATTATTATACATACATGCTACAAATATGTTGAGTGAGCTCATGTGAACTGATACTCACAGGTTGCAGTCTATAGTCTGAGATAGTAAACCTCTGGCCTTTATTACGATGCACCTTCACACAGTCCAAGTGAATGCAGTCAGGCTTGATCTTGGGGTTAGATGAATCTTCAGGATTATCTGCAGATCAGATGTGTATCAGCAGCGTCGGGTGATCTCGGGAGATGATCAAGCAGACGCAGAGACGGGCCATATTTATACACAAGATAAAGCAGAATCATCCATGATGTCCAGGCCATCCAATCATAGTACTCCAAGATCAACCCTACCATATATAGCATATTAAGAAATATAATAGTGAGCGGTTAAATGTTCAAATGTAGTACATGACTTGAGTTTCCGTTTGCGTGTGAGTGTATACGTCTGTTTAAACCTAGTTCTTGTTTTGTCTAGGTGTGTCCATGATGTGCACATAGTATAACGAAAAGAAGTTACACAAGGGCAGTCTTACACAAGAATTATCAAAAGCCTAAGAAAAAAAAATAATATTAAGACTTGGTATCACGACACTGGCTTTAAAATGTCCCGGTCCACTCAGGCTTTGATCCTTAGGCCTTAAGCTCTAGAGCACTTACAAATCAAAATGTGATGTTTGCAGTGAGCAGCCAATCGTGTGAAGAGTTTCAGACTTCTCTTGAAGATTAGGAGATAATAATCAAACGGCAAAAATAATTTAAGCACATTATATCAGCAACAACACTATTGCTGCAGTGAAAGCTTAGGAGAACTGCTAGAAGAAAACAACAGAATGTGTCATTACCAAAGTGAATTAGCCCTTGTGTGGTGTTCATATTTTTGTTATTCAGCCAGTGTTCGTGGGTCTGGTGGACCCGGTGCATTTATGGGCTTTTAATTCAACACTATCAAACTATTTTATGTTAAAATACTCAACATGTTTAATTCATCCCAATTACAAGCAATATAAACAGCATATATGGTTAATATTTTCTCTTTACCTTTGTTAGATTACATTTAAGAATTGAACCTTGTGCGGGAACGGCAGGAGTAGAAACACAGAACTCACTCTTGCACTCACACTTACACACAATCTCTCTCTCACACGCCTGCACGCACACAAATGTCCTCATAAACCATGCTTACATTGTAATACCCATGTCATTAAACACATTTGTGTCCTCATAAACCATATACATGAACACACACACACACACACACACACACACACACAAACAGCAGGCCCTGACAGGAGGAGGACATAGTAAAGGTACACAGGACCTACAATTTCCACACTTTTATTAGCCCCGGGTCCAGTGGACCCGAACATCCTGTGTGTAATATAAATGTGTAGGGGGGGTGTACAGTGTGTGGTTATTGAGAATGTGTTCTGATATATATTCTTCACAGAAAATGAGCCAAGGGCAATGAGTCTGAGTTTTAATTAATGGTATCATTTTTCTTTTGATAAAAAATGTAAACGGGTCCCACAGACCCGAACACCATACATGGGTTAATATTGGCCCTGCATTTTCTCATTTATTATGACTCCTGCATACAACACGAAGTACAGTTCAGTGTTATGACCTCCCAAATAATCTAGGGGTCTAAAATTGACATTAAAAAGAAATACATAAGTGTGCTGTACAAAGAACCACATGCCCAGATGACAGTCGTGCGACAAGCGGATACATTTATTCAATGCAAAGGCAATATAAGTAATGTGTAATAATGGTGAAGCAGAAACAAGATTATAGATAATATGTATACCACAGTCACCAGTCACCAACCCAGTAACCTGTCAGCACTACACTTCCCAGCATCCCTCCTGGTCCCCACCTGCACTCAGTCAGCCATCACCACACCTAATGCTGATCATCACCAGTTACTGATCCCTGCTCCTGCACTCCCTCATCAACACTGCCTATCTATGGAAGCCCGTTTCCGCCACATTGAGTAAAAAAATTAAGATTCAAGTCATAATAATGAGAAACTTTCTCATAATAATGACTTATTTTCTCGCACCTCATCAACATACATGAAAAGAACTGTTACAACAATCTATAAATGATGCTAGTAGCATTTGTGAGGTTACCTTAAGCTTAAATGCTGAATTGACTTCAATTACCCAGACCTTCTCTTAAATTAGCAAAAGCGGTCTTCAACTTCAGCCACCACCATTGAAATGATCCTATGCCACGTCTAAGGACCTGCATGAGTGTAAACTATGATAGACAACTATTCCACATCAGCAAAGCCTCACGGCTTCAGAGTAAAACTGAATCCAAAACTTCTATACATTTTGTGCCATTAAGGCAACAAACGTCATGTTCCTAATTATATTAATACGTTTTGTTATGGTCTCCACAGGAATTAAGGGAATCACCTCATGGTCTCAGCTGGTTCTTGAAAGCCCATCCCATTAGCTCTTTATAAAATAATATAATTTTCCTCTAGTTGCATCAGGTTGGTGGACACTTTTCACAATGAAATACAAGCCGCAGTTGCTGGTGATCAGATATGGAGGAGCTCAGATTTTTTTGGGCAAACTGCTGTAACTTCTCACAGATCATCCCTCCTTAATGATGCTGTTGGCCTAACAATCATCCGCTCAACTCTCATACCCATCTCACATATATAGTTACCCCTGCCTTAGGTTGTCCTCTTACCCATCATTAAGAAATCAGATCTTTCCAATTACAAAATCTTTGACAGTTTTCTTCAACAGAGTCAGGTATGTTCTGGAGCTTAGTTTGAATAACTCCAGGGCAAAACTAAAAGTTTACAAAATGCAGTATCAAATAAATCAAAAGCAGAAGCCGGCACAATACTATTTTGGGTATTAGCTCTGACTAAAGTTTGGTGAAGCCCAACTTAGTCCTTAGTGTATTCTTCACATATCATCACTAATCTAAGATTATTATTGGCAAAATAAAAAAAAAGATACAGATTTTTCTTCAGGACATACCGCAATTAAATATTGAAATAGTTGAAATAGAGAATAAGGAAGAAATTGAGTCTGCTTACTTCAGTTATGTTTAATTTAACATGACAATATCTTAAAAAATATATAATTTAATAGGTGGTGCAAAAAACAAGCCAATCACTCTCCATATTAATATTGAAAATATTAATTTGTTTACCGGTAGTCTACTTTAAAAGTAGAAATGTCTCAGTAGAAAAGCAGGAAGCACGAAACGCCTCGGTTACGACTGTAACCTCGGTTCCCTGAAGAGGGAACTCCCGTTGCGTCGAAAAGCTGACGCTATGGGAACGCTTTGCGTGATGACGTCTTGAAGCACATGTAAAATCAGTCCAATGGTGTGGCGGAACGTCAGAGGCGGGTGACGTCACGTACCAGGAAGCTATAAAAGCCGGCCCGAAACAGAAAACGAAAGCTTCGTAAAGTCTGAAGTCGCGCTGACAGGCATGAAGGAGATATGGCAAGGCGACGCAACGCTCGTTCCCTCTTCAGGGAACCGAGGTTACAGTCGTAACCGAGGCGTTCCCTTTCAAGGGAACTCCCGTTGCGTCGAAAAGCTGACGCTATGGGAACGTCTATACCAACGCCTCCATAGCTACAAATGTCTGTCCTGTGTGTAATCATGTGAGCAGCACTAAGAAGACAAAACATGAGACCCTAGAGTAGAGTCTAAATCCAGAGAGTAGAACCTGACGAAGGTGTGCGGTGAGGACCAGCCTGCCGCATCACAGACGTCCTGTAACGATACTCCTGATATAAGGGCCTTAGAGGCCGCCATACTCCTAGTAGAGAGCGACCGGACAGCCAAAGGAGAAGGCTTGTCCAGCCGCCTCATAAGCCAGTGAGATAGTCTCAACCACCCACTTGCTCATCCTTTGCTTAGACACTGGACCTCCCTTGTTAGGGGAGCAAAAGTCACTTTTACGCCACAGGGCAGCTCTGTGGACATACGCGTCTAACGCCCGAACAGGGCAAAGCAAATTATTCGCCTCCTGGTCCGATTTCGAAAGGGAGGAAGACCTCCAAGTGCCACGAAGGAAACGAGATACCAAGGGGTCTTTCCCCACAGACATTCCACCCAAAGGACTGTGGTAAGCACCTATGGCCGCCACATAGACCTTTAAAGTGGACGGGGTCAGACCTGCAGTGAACCGTTCCTGCAGGAACTCCAGCACTGTACCAATTGGGCAGTGGACTGGGTCCAACCGACGGTCACTACACCAAGAAGTGAATACTCTCCACTTCAGGGCATAAAGTTTCCTCGTGGAGGGAGCTCTGGACTGTAGAATGGTCTCAACAACCTCGGTTGAGAGACCTGACTCTATGAGCTGGGCCCCCTCAGAAGCCAAGCCCACAGGTTCCACAGTTCTGGCCGAGGGTGAAATATCGAGCCCTCTGCCTGGGACAGAAGGTCCCTCCTGACGGGTAACTCCAGAGGATGCCCGTCGAGGAGGGACACAATATCGGGAAACCATACTCTGCCCGGCCAGCGCGGGGCTATAAAAAGCAGGCAAACCCGGTCCCTGCGAACTCTTTCCAGAACTCCCGGGAGCAGAGCAACTGGGGGAAAGGCGTACAGACGTAGCCTCGGCCACGTCTGTACCATAGCATCCAGTCCCAGAGGAGCTGGATGCGTGAAGGAGAACCAAAGTGGACAGTGAGACGTCTCTCGAGACGCAAACAGATCCACTTATAATTTCCATATCAGCTCCACCACCTCGGGGGTGGAGCCACCATTCCCCGGGCCTCGGCCCCTGTCTCGACAGAGTGTCTGCTCCTATATTCTGGACCCCGGGGATGTAGGCTGCCTTGAGTGACAGCAACTTCCCCTGGGACCACAAGAGGATATGGCATGCCAGCGCAAACCCCCTTGATATAGGCGACTACCGACGTGTTGTCCGTATGTACTACACATGGTGTCCCCTGAGACCTGTGATAAAGCTCCTCAGAGCCCGGAAGACAGCTAACATCTCTAGGCTATAGAATGCCAGGAACGATGATGGTCTTCCCACAGACCTTGAGATGAGCGACCCTCAGGATCGCTCCCCAACCCGTGAGGGAAGCATCCGTCGTTAGCAGTTTGCGACGACAAGGAGCTCCCAGCACTGGGCCCTGGGACAGGAACCAAGGTTTCTTCCACATAACCAAGGCACATAGGCATCACCGCGTGACCTTGATTGTGCGAAATGGGTTGCCCCTCGGGGAAAAACCCTCTGGTCCTGAGCCACCACTGCAGGGGCCTCATGTGCAGCAGTCCAAAAGGTATCCCGTTGGAAGCTGCTGCCATGAGACCCAACAGTCTCTGGAACTGTTTGACAGTGAGTAGCTGGCCTAGCTTTACACTTCTCACAGCTGCCAGGATGGAATCGAAGCGTGGCGATGACAGGCGCGCCTGCATCGACACTGAATCCCAAACCACGCCTAAAAAAGTGGTCCTCTAAAATGGAGAAAGCACACTCTTCTTGGCGTTCAGCCGTAACCCCAACTCTTTCATATGGGCGAGAACAACATCTCGATGTTGAACCGCCACCTAATGCGACTGAGCTAAAATCAACCAATCGTCGATGTAGTTCGTGATGCGAATACCCCGGAGGCGCAGAGGCGCCAGAGCTGCATCCACGCATTTGGTGAAAGTGCGGGGTGATAAAGCCAGGCCGAATGGAAGAACTCGATATTGGTATGCTTTGCCCCCGAAAGCAAACCTCAGGAACTTCCAATGACACGGACGGATGGAAATATGCGTCCTTGAGGTCTATCGTGACAAACCAGTCCTCGGACCTGATCTGTGGCACGATTTGTCTCAAGGTTAACATTTTGAACTTGAGCTGCATGTACTCGTACAGAACTCGAAGATCTAAAATGGGACGCAATCCCCCGTCCTTTTTTGGAACTATGAAGTACCGGTTGTAAAACCCGGTTTCCCTGTTGGAGGGAGGTACATATTCTATGGCCCCTTTCTCTAACAGAGTGTTTACTTCCTGTTCCATAACCAGAACCTGCTCGGGGCCCACCACTGTGGGCAGGACCCCCATAAACCGCGGTGGGCGTTAATAGAATTGTATCTAATACCCTTTTTCCACGGTCTGCAGGACCCAACGAGAAACATTTGACAGTAGCTTCCACGCTGTCAAAGATTCTACTAGAGGTACCAGTCTCTCGAGACTGGTTTCTGGATTTTGTTGCTGTTGAGTAGTCGGTTCGTCGCCCTGTAACGGCGCACCGGCAGGGAACGACCAAACAGACTGCTCCAGCACCCTCCTCAGAGGGGGCGGGCATCCCGAGGCCACTACGTTTCCGGGTGGACCTTGAGATATGTGCTCGCCGGAGACCGCTGCGCCCTGTAACACCAGAGGCGGCAGGGTTGGCAGAACGGTCCCCTGAGGGCACCGAAGAGAGACGGCACCGTATTTTTCTCCTGCTGTTGAGTAGTCGGTTCGTCGCCCTGTAACGGCGCACCGGCAGGGAACAACCAAACAGACTGCTCTAGCACCCTCCTCAGAGGGGGCGGGCATCCCGAGGCCACTACGTTTCCGGGTGGACCTTGAGATATGTGCTCGCCGGAGACCGCTGCGCCCTGTAACACCAGAGGTGGCAGGGTTGGCAGAACGGTCCCCTGAGGGCACCGAAGAGAGACGGGCACCGTGAAAAGAGGTGTTAACCGCTCTGCTTCGGGGGGACTACCCTCATTTGTCCTGAGCCCTCAGACATCAGGACTTTTTCCCCAGCAGCCTTCTTGGCGGTAATAACGGTCCGCAGATCCGTTTTACCCCTCGAAGACTGCTGGGTTTGAGAGCGCCCTCCGTGTCCCCGAGATTTTTGTGGGGGAGCACGAGAGGACACACTCTGTTTTTGAGTGGCACGAAGTTCAGCGCTCTTTTTAGAGGAGTGAGGCTGCTCCCGCTCAGCAGCCTCAATGAAAGAACGGCGGGGGAGAAGTTTTTGTAATGCAGCTGCCTGTTTAGCAGCTTCCTGAGATTTAGCTACCGCACTGATTACTGCATCACCAAATAAACCAACAGTGGAAACCGGAGCATCTAAGAGAACGTGCTTTTCTTTCTCTTTTATATCGCTCAAATTGAGCCACAGATGCCTCTCAGTGGCCACCAGGGCTGCCATAGACCGCCCGATTGATTTAGCGGTCTCCTTGGTGGCCCTGAGAGACAGATCTGTGGCTCTGCGTAGTTCAGCCACTGTGTCAGGACCAATTCCCCCGCCCTCCTCTAAATCCCCCAATAATTCTGCCTGATAGGCTTGCATAATAGACATCGTATGCAGACACGCTGCAGCTTGACCAGCGGCTGCATACGATTTATGAACCAGAGATGATGTGAATTTTACTGGCTTAGAGGGAAGTGAAGGAGCTTTCAGGGAAGATGCCGTTGCTGGAGAGAGATAGCTCGCAAGCGTCTCCTCCACCTTCGGCATCTCCCCATAACCATATTCTTTATATTTGTGAATGGAAGAATAGTGGGATGTTTGTGGTGCATACACTCTGTATATAACCGGTTTTCCCCACGATTTCGACACCTCGGTGTGGAGATCGGGGAAAAACGGAAGGCTTCTTCGCTGAGGCTGTGTACGAGATGGCAGGAAGCGTTCGTCGAGCTTACTTTTCGAACGAACGTCCTGCCTATCCTCTGGCCACTCAATAGATAATCTGTGAACTGCTCTCGTGACAACATCGAGCAATTCCTCAAAAGCGTGAGACTGAGGTGGCGAATCCTCAGACTCAGCTTCAATACTAACAACGTCCAACTCCTCAGAGCTGGACAATTGCAGTATTGGTGCCTCCATCGGGGGGGAAGAAACCGCAGCGCGTGCTTCCACACCCTGATGAGAGGCACTGGATCTATCAGAAGGATGTTGAGATAAGGCAGAGCCCGTCTCAACATCCACTGATAGATCCATTTGCGAACCCCAGGTCTGTGATTGCCGGACCCGAGCCCTGGGGAACGCGATCGGGATCGGATCACGATCGCGGGATCGCGATCGTGAACCGAGCCAAGCGGGATCGGAGCGAACGCAATGGAAGCGCGTCGCAATGCACACAGTCACCACCCTCGAGTGCTGACTGGGCATGCTCCTCACCCAAACAAACAACACAAAGAGTGTGAGTATCACCTCCCGTTAAATAACGCGGGCAGGGATGGACACACACTCTAAACTGCTGCTTGCTCGCCATACTGAATATATATATATATATATAATATAGACAGACAACACCAAATAACAAGGACAGATTCAACACAGAGCGCAACTGAAGACTCAGAAAGCTTTCGTTTTCTGTTTCGGGCCGGCTTTTATAGCTTCCTGGTACGTGACGTCACCCGCCTCTGACGTTCCGCCACACCATTGGACTGATTTTACATGTGCTTCAAGACGTCATCACGCAAAGCGTTCCCATAGCGTCAGCTTTTCGACGCAACGGGAGTTCCCTTGAAAGGGAACTGTGTGCATTCCCTTACAGATAAAGACACACTTCACACTACGGGTAACTAATCATATATCAGTATCATAATTTCATCATTTGAGGTTTTTTGTGATTAGCATGATTCAGCCTGAGAGAGTTGCTCAGAGTTGCACATCTTTCATAATGTATGATGACATAGATCACACAGTTTGATAAAGACAACATTGCAATGCTAACATAAGATATTTAAACAAGATAACATCAAACAGTTTCTCAGTCCAGCACAGATAAAACACTCACACAGTTGTGAGATTACAGTATTTTCCTTAGGAGAAAAATATGAGAAGGAGACTGTCTGTGAGTTGCTCAGGCTGACACGCATAACTTTGTTAAATGATACTTAATATATCTCTCATTGGAAACCTGATGAAGTTCTCAGTTATGCTTCATGTTGCTGGTTTAAAAGGGTGAGGGTTAATGGATATTTATCTGATGAAGGAATATGAGTTAAGAGCTAATTAAAGGTTTAAAGTTAAAGGTAGACTTACTCAAAGAAGAGCACAACACTGGGAGAAATCAAGAAAAACTTAAAATTGCAATTATCAAACAAAGATGGTTATAGTTACTCCGTTACAACAGAGAAAAATTAAATAAAATATATATTTTGTCTCTGTTTAGCGTCTCGGTTACTATTGAAACCTCCGTTCGCTGATGGAGGGAATGAGACGTGATGTAAATGACTGACACAGGGGTCACAGATCCCTAAACACCTCTGAGACTTCAGATCCCTAAACACCTCTGAGACTTTAGATCCCTAACTCCTCTGAGACTTCAGATCCCTAAACACCTCTGAGACTTCAGATCCCTAAACACCTCTGAGACTTCAGATCCCTAAACACCTCTGAGACTTCAGATCCCTAAACACCTCTGAGACTTCAGATCCCTAAACACCTCTGAGACTTTAGATCCCTAACTCCTCTGAGACTTCAGATCCCTAAACACCTCTGAGACTTCAGATCCCTAAACACCTCTGAGACTTCAGATCCCTAAACACCTCTGAGACTTCAGATCCCTAAACACCTCTGAGACTTCAGATCCCTAAACACCTCTGAGACTTCAGAAAAGGCCAATGAGAATTGGTGAGTGGAATTTGCATGAAAGGATCTGGTGTGCATCCACTCACTCAGCAAGAGCTTGTCCCGGCCATTTCAGCAGACAGTTCAACATTGTGACAGGAGGGACACCACGTCTCATTCCCTCCATTAGGGAACAGAGGTTACTATAGTAACTGAGATGTTCTCTGTCAGTCACTTTGACGTGGTCTCGATTATAGTTGACAGTTGTTCACTTATGGAGAGAGAATTGTGTCTTTATTACATGCGAGAAAATAAATGATGTGGTGGCGCAATGGATAAGACACATGCCTTTGGTGTGAGAGACCCGGGTTCGAATCCACTGTGAGACACCAATGTGTCCCTGAGCAAGACACTTAACCCCTAGTTGCTCCAGAGGCGTGCGACCTCTGACATATATAGCAATTGTAAGTCGCTTTGTATAAAAGCGTCAGCTAAAAATGAATAAATGAAATGATCTGAGAGAAAAAAAAAAAGTTTGAGAGAAAAAGTTGTCACACTGATAGCAAAAAAGCATTTCATGAGAGGAAAAAAAATATTTGAGAGAAAAAGTTTTCATACCAATAGCAAAAATAATCATATTTGAGACTAAAAAAAGTTTTGAGAGAAAGTATTTTCTCATAGAACATAAAAAATAATTTCTGAAAAAAAAAAAAAATCTCTCTCAAAATACTTTGAAAAAAACTCTCAAATATATATATTTTGCTATCAGTGTGAAAACATTTTCTCAAAAAAAAAAAAAAAAGTGTTTCTCTCAAAACGCTTTTCTTTGCTCTCGATGCAATTTCTTGCTCTCGTGTCAGATTTTGCTTTCACTGTGAAAATTGTGTCATGGGCTGGGCCACGTTCCTATTGGCCAGTCGGGTGAGCATCGTCTTGTCTTGGGAGTCGAACTGAATCATTACACCATTGTTTGGTTCACCGGCATAGATGCCGCCTCTGCCTTAGTTGAGCACGGACACTCCAATGTTTGGGTAAGATGATTCACGGTGATCTTAGATGATCACGGACGTATTGCCTGCGAAAATTAATGCGATATGGCTCAGCTTGTCAGTGAACTACGGCTCTGTGTAGTAAATGCCGCTCCATTTGAAAGCAGGTGAAGGCGATTTACTACTAATCAAGGAACCGGCTTTACTGACGAGATGCGAACAATGTCATCCGATATATCGCCCAGGCCCAGCCCTAGTTCATCATACAACCTCCTGTACAGTTTGATCGGACTCAGAATAAACTATTTTGTTTTAAGGTCAATATGATACATTTCCTGTTTAAAACTGAATTATAACCTAAAATGATTGTTATTAATGTGTTTAGCATCTGTATCTCTCACTATAGGTAGGATAGAGCACTATCAGGGTTGTGCCTGAATGCGTTCATATTTTGGGTAAACGTGAACTGAAAGTAGCCTATTACTGCCTGATGAACGATACTGTGAACTCGTTCATTCTGGTGTCTGTGAACATCACGCTCTCTCAGTTTAACTTCGTTCGTGCCAGATTTCTATAGAGCTTTCCAGGCGAAAACCCGGCTTAACGGTCCTCCACGACGGGTTCCGTCAAGAGTGAGTATGTGAGCAAGACGAGTGAGTGTGTGTGTGAGAGTGCAAGAAACAGCGAGTGTGTGCGCGAGTGAGCGACAGTGAGTGTGTGTGTGCGCGCGTGCGAGAGCAATTGTGTGTGTGCGAGTGAGCGATTGTGTGTGCGCGAGTGAGTGAGCGAGCTACAGTGTGTGTGTGTGTGTGTGTGTGTGTGTGTGTGTGCGCGCGAGTGAGTGAGCGAGCTACAGTGTGTGTGTGTGTGTGTGTGTGTGTGTGTGTGCGCGCGAGTGAGTGAGCGAGCTACAGTGTGTGTGTGTGTGTGTGTGTGTGTGTGTGCGCGCGAGTGAGTGAGCGAGCTACAGTGTGTGTGTGTGTGTGTGTGTGTGTGTGTGCGCGCGAGTGAGTGAGCGAGCGAGCACAGTGAGAGTGTGTGTATGTGCGAGTTAATGTGTGCGTGAGACGGCTCGCGGTGACTGGTCGGAAACGTGTAGTCTGACATATTTCTTGTCCATCCACGACATGACAAGATTTTAGGAGTCAAAATCGTGTAATCTGACACAGTGACTATCGTAACAGACACAAAAATCTTGTAATCTGAACCAGGCATATGATCACCGTGAATCATCTTACCCAAACATTGGAGTGTCCGTGCTCAAATAAGGCAGAGGCGGCATCTATGCCGGTGAACCGAACAATGGTGTAATGATTCAGTTCGACTCCCAAGACCAGACGATGCTCACCCGACTGGCCAATAGGAACGTGGCCCCGCCCATGACACAATTTTCACAGTGAAAGCAAAATCTGACACGAGAGCAAGAAATTGCATCGAGAGCAAAGAAAAGCGTTTTGAGAGAAACACTTTTTTTTTTAGAGAAAATGTTTTCACACTGATAGCAAAATATATATTTGAGCGTTTTTTTCAAAGTATTTTGAGAGAGATTTTTTTTTTCTCAGAAATAATTTTTTATGTTCTATGAGAAAATACTTTCTCTCAAAACTTTTTTTAGTCTCAAATATTATTATTTTTTGCTATTGGTATGAAAACTTTTTCTCTCAAATATTATTTTTTCTCTCATGAAATGCTTTTTTGCTATCAGTGTGATAACTTTTTCTCTCAAACTTTTTTTTTCTCTCAGATCATTTATTTTCTCGCATGTAATAAAGACACAATTCTCTCTCCGTAGGGGGACTCTTCGAGAACCACTGGCTCCAAATATTACAGATGTTTTCATAAAACAACTAGGTTAGAAAATCATTCATTAAAATGCATTGATTTTAATGTGTGGATATATATATATAAGTGGTTGGTAACTTGTCATTTACACTTTGAATAAAAGTAAAGACAAATAAATTAAGTAAATGGTTATTTTCAATTAGTGTTGTTGAGATGAAAGTCAATCCATCAGACAAGTTTAAAGGTCGTAGAGAAGTTTTATTGAGGATTAGACAGGTGGAAAAACATGTGCCTTTCTTCCCTCGTCTGTTTTTTCTCATTCACTACTCCCATTAAAAAGTTTTTTAATGCTCAAAAACTGTTAACAGAGTGCTTAAATTCAGTAGACTAGCTGAATCTTGCACATGAAAAGCACTATTGCACACAGAGACATGCATGGAGAAGTGAAGAATATAACATCAAATTAAAGAAATATTGTAAAGATATTTTTAACATTATGCTCATTTAAGGTAAATGATGAGAGACAGTGAAGATATTCTCGTTCATCAGAGTTCATAAAGACAGAGGTTTACATTTTCTATTTGTATTTTGTATTTATTCATCTATTTTATTTTTGGCTTCATGATTGACTCACTTTTTTCTCTTTTTGCACTTGAGAAACAAAGAAAGATGGGAAAGGAGAAGTGAACAAATGATTAGCAAATGAAGCTCTGTGATGCTCTATTCAGCCAGTCATCTGTACTTTACCGTACATAATGTACAGGCAAGTGTTGGAAACACTTCAACATTATATAATGGCTATCGATCAACTTCCCTGTATAGACACAGTTTGGGGGTCTAGACGTAGGATCTAATCTACATGTGACCACAGGAAAAGGCTGGTTGCTCTCAAACTGGTCATCGCCCTTTGGAGTTCCTCCTGCGCGACAAACGTTGTTAATATATTCTTCATTTGCTTGTATGAATGTGTTGAAAGCTTTGCAGTCACTGCCAGGTCTATTTATATGTCTCCTTCTCATTTCTCTGGCACAGTCCTGCACACTCATACCACGACCCACATGCTGATTGACGAAATATTGATGACCGGTTAGAGCATGAGTAGAGAACGACACACACAAGACCAGCAGCAGAATCACAGCAGACTGATGAATCTCCATGACCTGCTGAACAATACACACATCAAAACACCTTTACTGACATTTGACTTAATAAAGCAGTTTGGTTGTGATTAAGAAAATACTGTTGAGACCCTTCTTTTTTTACTTTAACCCAGCTGTGCACTGTTTCGTACACACACGGTTGCAGTCTTGTATTTGTGTTTAAGACAAATTTCTTGCTTTCTATACTTGCTGAGTAAAGTTCTTAAGCTCTTACCTTGTTGTTGTGGTTAAATGAATATTTTATTGTCTTCTTTTGCCTAAAGGCTTTACGGTAATGAACAGCACGGTAATGAACAAACCACAGAAAATACTGATGAAACTTGCTCCAAACACAAGTTTAGACTTCAGTGTTGTCCGTCAGTATCGCTGGAGTTCCCTTTCAAGGGAACTCCCGTTGCGTCGAAAAACTGACGCTATGGGAACGCTTTGCGTGATGACGTCTTGAAGCACATGTAAAATCAGTCCAATGGTGTGGCGGAACGTCAGAGGCGGGTGACGTCACGTACCAGGAAACTATAAAAGCCGGCCCAAAAGAGAAAACGAAAGCTTTCTGAGTCTTCAGTTGCGCTCTGTGTGAAATCTGTCTGTATATTTGGTGTTGTCTGTCTATATCATATATATATATATATTCAGTATGGCGAGCAAGCAGCAGTTTAGAGTGTGTGTCCATCCCTGCCCGCGTTATTTAACGGGAGGTGATACTCACACTCTTTGTGTTTGGGTGAGGAGCATGCCCAGTCAGCACTCGAGGGTGGTGACTGTGTGCATTGCGAGGCGCTTCCATTGCGTTCGCTCCGATCCCGCTTGGCTCGGTTCACGATCGCGATCCCGCGATCGTGATCCGATCCCGATCGCGTTCCCCAGGGCTCTGGTCCCGCCGCTGCCGAGGCACGGCGGCAATCACAGACCTGGGGTTCGCAAATGGATCTATCAGTGGATGTTGAGACGGGCTCTGCCTTATCTCAGCCTCCTTCTGATAGATCCAGTGCCTCTCATCAGGGTGTGGAAGCACGCGTTGCGGTTTCTTCCCCCCCGATGGAGGCACCAATACTGCAATTGTCCAGCTCTGAGGAGTTGGACGTTGTTAGTATTGACGCTGAGTCTGAGGATTCGCCACCTCAGTATCATGCGTTTGAAGAATTGCTTGATGTTATCACTAGAGCTGTCGAGCGATTATCTATTGAGTGGCCAGAAGATAGGCAGGGCGCTCGTTCGAAAAGCAAGCTCGACGAACGTTTCCTGCCATCTCGTGCACAGCCTCAGTGCAGAAGCCTTCCGTTTTTCCCCGATCTCCACACTGAGGTGTCGAGATCGTGGGGGAAACCAGTGTCATATCAAGTGTATACTGCACAAACATCACACTATTCATCCATTCACAATTATAAAGAGCATGGTTATGGGGAGATGCCGAGGGTGGAAGAGACGCTCGCGAGCTATCTCTCTCCAGCAACGGCATCTTCTCTGAAGGCTCCTGCACTTCCATCCAAGCCAGTAAAAGTTACATCTTCCCTGGTTCATAAAGCTTATGCCGCCGCCGGTCAAGCTGCAGCGTGTTTACATACAATGTCCATAATGCAGGCTTACCAGGCTGAGTTATTGGGTGATTCTGAGGATGGCGGGGGTATTAGTGCTGATACGGTGTCTGAACTGCGTAGAGCCACAGATTTGTCTCTCAGGGCCACCAAGGAGACGGCTAAATCCATCGGCCGCTCTATGGCAGCCCTGGTGGCCACTGAGAGGCATCTGTGGCTCAACTTAAGTGACATAAAGGACAAAGAAAAACATGTTCTTTTAGATGCACCAGTATCCACGTAAGGGTTATTTGGAGACGCAGTTAATAGTGCTGTAGCGAAGTCACAAGAAGCTTCAAAACAGGCAGCTGCACTTCAGAATCTTCTCCCCCGCCGTTCTTTCTATGAGGCTGCTGAGCGGGAGCAGTCTAAAAAGAGCGCTGAGCACCGCGCCACTCAGAAACAGAGCGTTTCCTCCCGTGCTCCCCCACAAAAATCTCGGGGACACGGAGGGCGCTCTCAAACCCAGCAGTCTTCGAGGGGTAAAACGGATCTGCGGACCGTTATTACCGCCAAGAAGGCTGCTGGGGAAAAGTCCTGATGTCTGAGGGCTCAGGACAAATGAGGGTAGTCCCCCCGAAGCAGAGCGGTTAACACCTCTTTTCACGGTGCCCGTCTCTCTTCGGTGCCCTCAGGGGACCGTTCTGCCAACCCTGCCACCTCTGGTGTTACAGGGCGCAGCGGTCTCCGGCGAGCACATATCTCAAGGTCCACCCGGAAACGTAGTGGCCTCGGGATGCCCGCCCCCTCTGAGGAGGGTGCTAGAGCAGTCTGTTTGGTCATTCCCTGCCGGTGTGCCGTTACAGGGCGACGAACCGACTACTCAACAGCAGGAGAAAAATACGGTGCCGTCTCTCTTCGGTGCCCTCAGGGGACCGTTCTGCCAACCCTGCCGCCTCCGGTGTTACAGGGCGCAGCGGTCTCCGGCGAGCACATATCTCAAGGTCCACCCGGAAACGTAGTGGCCTCGGGATGCCCGCCCCCTCTGAGGAGGGTGCTGGAGCAGTCTGTTTGGTCGTTCCCTGCCGGTGCGCCGTTACAGGGCGACGAACCGACTACTCAACAGCAACAAAATCCAGAAACCAGTCTCGAGAGACTGGTACCTCTAGTAGAATATTTGACAGCGTGGAAGCTACTGTCAAATGTTTCTCGTTGGGTCCTGCAGACCGTGGAAAAAGGGTATTAGATACAATTCTATTAACGCCCACCGCGGTTTATGGGGGTCCTGCCCACAGTGGTGGGCCCCGAGCAGGTTCTGGTTGTGGAACATGAAGTAAACACTCTGTTAGAGAAAGGGGCCATAGAATATGTACCCCCCTCCAACAGGGAAACCGGGTTTTACAGCCGGTACTTCATAGTTCCAAAAAAGGACGGGGGATTGCGTCCCATTTTAGATCTTCGAGTTCTGTACGAGTACATGCAGCTCAAGTTCAAAATGTTAACATTGAGACAAATCGTGCCACAGATCAGGTCCGAGGACTGGTTTGTCACGATAGACCTCAAGGACGCATTTCCATCCGTCCGTGTCATTGGAAGTTCCTGAGGTTTGCTTTCGGGGGCAAAGCATACCAATATCGAGTTCTTCCATTCGGCCTGGCTTTATCACCCCGCACTTTCACCAAATGCGTGGATGCAGCTCTGGCGCCTCTGCGCCTCCGGGGTATTCGCATCACAAACTACATCGACGATTGGTTGATTTTAGCTCAGTCGCATTAGATGGCGGTTCAACATCGAGATGTTGTTCTCGCCCATATGAAAGAGTTGGGGTTACGGCTGAACGCCAAGAAGAGTGTGCTTTCTCCATTTTAGAGGACCACTTTTTTAGGCGTGGTTTGGGATTCAGTGTCGATGCAGGCGCGCCTGTCATCGCCACGCTTCGATTCCATCCTGGCAGCTGTGAGAAGTGTAAAGCTAGGCCAGCTACTCACTGTCAAACAGTTCCAGAGACTGTTGGGTCTCATGGCAGCAGCTTCCAACGGGATACCTTTTGGACTGCTGCACATGAGGCCCCTGCAGTGGTGGCTCAGGACCAGAGGGTTTTTCCCCGAGGGGCAACCCATTTCGCACAATCAAGGTCACGCGGTGATGCCTACGTGCCTTGGTTATGTGGAAGAAACCTTGGTTCCTGTCCCAGGGCCCAGTGCTGGGAGCTCCTTGTCGTCGCAAACTGCTAACGACGGATGCTTCCCTCACGGGTTGGGGAGCGATCCTGAGGGTCGCTCATCTCAAGGTCTGTGGGAAGACCATTATCGTTCCTGGCATTCTATAGCCTAGAGATGTTAGCTGTCTTCCGGGCTCTGAGGAGCTTTATCACAGGTCTCAGGGGACACCATGTGTAGTACATACGGACAACACGTCGGTAGTCGCCTATATCAAGGGGGTTTGCGCTGGCATGCCATATCCTCTTGTGGTCCCAGGGGAAGTTGCTGTCACTCAAGGCAGCCTACATCCCCGGGGTCCAGAATATAGGAGCAGACACTCTGTCGAGACAGGGGCCGAGGCCCGGGGAATGGTGGCTCCACCCCCGAGGTGGTGGAGCTGATATGGAAATTATAAGTGGATCTGTTTGCGTCTCGAGAGACGTCTCACTGTGTACTTTGGTTCTCCTTCACGCATCCAGCTCCTCTGGGACTGGATGCTATGGTACAGACATGGCCGAGGCTACGTCTGTACGCCTTTCCCCCAGTTGCTCTGCTCCCGGGAGTTCTGGAAAGAGTTCGCAGGGACCGGGTCCATCTACTTCTTATAGCCCCGCGCTGGCCGGGCAGAGTATGGTTTCCCGATATTGTGTCCCTCCTCGACGGGCATCCTCTGGAGTTACCCGTCAGGAGGGACCTTCTGTCCCAGGCAGAGGGCTCGATATTTCACCCTCGGCCAGAACTGTGGAACCTGTGGGCTTGGCCTCTGAGGGGGCCCAGCTCATAGAGTCAGGTCTCTCAACCGAGGTTGTTGAGACCATTCTACAGTCCAGAGCTCCCTCCACGAGGAAACTTTATGCCCTGAAGTGGAGAGTATTCACTTCTTGGTGTAGTGACCGTCGGTTGGACCCAGTCCACTGCCCAATTGGTACAGTGCTGGAGTTCCTGCAGGAACGGTTCACTGCAGGTCTGACCCCGTCCACTTTAAAGGTCTATGTGGCGGCCATAGGTGCTTACCACAGTCCTTTGGGTGGAATGTCTGTGGGGAAAGACCCCTTGGTATCTCGTTTCCTTCGTGGCACTTGGAGGTCCTCCTCCCTTTCGAAATCGGACCAGGACGAATAATTTGCTTTGCCCTGTTCGGGCGTTAGACGCGTATGTCCACAGAGCTGCCCTGTGGCGTGAAAGTGACTTTTGCTCCCCTAA
Source organism: Leuciscus leuciscus (assembly GCF_965113295.1). Taxonomy (NCBI): domain Eukaryota; kingdom Metazoa; phylum Chordata; class Actinopteri; order Cypriniformes; family Leuciscidae; genus Leuciscus; species Leuciscus leuciscus. The sequence continues at coordinate 12,264,985 of NC_138739.1, forward strand.
CAAGGGAGGTCCAGTGTCTAAGCAAAGGATGAGCAAGTGGGTGGTTGAGACTATCTCACTGGCTTATGAGGCGGCTGGACAGCCTTCTCCTTTGGCTGTCCGGTCGCTCTCTACTAGGAGTATGGCGGCCTCTAAGGCCCTTATATCAGGAGTATCGTTACAGGACGTCTGTGATGCGGCAGGCTGGTCCTCACCGCACACCTTCGTCAGGTTCTACTCTCTGGACTTAGACTCTACTCCAGGGTCTCATGTTTTTGTCTTCTTAGTGCTGCTCACATGATTACACACAGGACAGACATTTGTAGCTATGGAGGCGTTGGTATAGACGTTCCCATAGCGTCAGTTTTTCGACGCAACGGGAGTTCCCTTGAAAGGGAACGCCTCGGTTACGACTGTAACCTCGGTTCCCTGAAGAGGGAACGAGCGTTGCATCGCCCTGCCATATCTCCTTCATGCCTGTCAGCTCGACTTCAGACTTTTACGAAGCTTTCGTTTTCTGTTTTGGGCCGGCTTTTATAGTTTCCTGGTACGTGACGTCACCCGCCTCTGACGTTCCGCCACACCATTGGACTGATTTTACATGTGCTTCAAGACGTCATCACGCAAAGCGTTCCCATAGCGTCAGTTTTTCGACGCAACGCTCGTTCCCTCTTCAGGGAACCGAGGTTACAGTCGTAACCGAGGCGTTTTTATTGCAAACCTAACGTGACCTTTAAACACTGTACAGTGCAAACATGACCTTGGCCAATTTATTCGGTTGATGGGAATTTCATCATTCTTATTTGTTATTTGCAAATATTCAACAAGGAAAACATTATGTAAACATTAATGTTGTTTCAAAGTCCAGTTTCTAACAAACAGAGCTAAATGAATTATCTAAAATATCGTGTCGTGAGTAACTGTTGATTTGATTGTTTAACTCTAAATGTGTGGTTGTCAGATGAAGTAACACAAATGATCAAACTGAAGTTTCACTAACATGTGAATCATCTATTCTTACTGTTCACAGTCAATATACAGTAAGAGCGTGGGCAATGCCTTAAGGGTCAAATGATTAGAAACACAAAGCTATAATAAAATTGCAGATCAGAAACTAGATTTACAGAATATAGCCAAATAAAAAGCACATTTCAAATATTTTTTTCCACGGTGGTGTGATTTACCACATTACACAGAAATTTGACTCTGTCATACACCAATTCTGTTCATAAATGTTGGTTTATCAATGATTTATTGATCTCAGTGTGTGGACAGACGAGGATTTTCAGTGTGGTGGATGTCCTTACCTCGGTTCACTTTATATTTACGTCAGACTGCAATGGAATGGAGCCAAGGGGAATATTTGAGAAACAGTTAGTCTGAGCATGCTTGGTTGTTGTTGATATTTTACCTTACCTGTTAAACATTAATTTTGATCCTATGTTAATGGAAATAATCTAAGCATGGCATGCAGAAATAGTAGTCATATGTGTTACATGCGTCAGAAAGGAAAACTGCATGTCAAACCTCATACAGTTTTTGCATTTATACCAGTAATGATATGGAGCAAACTCTACCTTTGTATGACAGCTTACCTATAGATTCCAAACTTCCAAAGTAGAGATAAGAAGAGAGAAAAATACCCTGTTTTAATATCTGATTCACATGATTCCCACCAAGGAATGTCAATCAGGGAAATCGGATCTGTTAATGTGATGGCATGTTTGTACCAGTTTCACTAATATTGGGGTGAATCATAGAGACCATCTCCTTAACTCACACAAGCTTTGAAGTTTGAATTAAAACAGTAAGTTTTTGCCACTGGGAAAGTTTCAGAGACCGAAATTAAGGGTGTCCCACTAAATGTATTATATTTACAGATTGAAAAGTTTGATAGGAACACATTTCTCCCTCGCACGTGAAGATTAGAGAGATCAGAGAAGTCAGAGATGATTAATTATATCATTTCTTCATCTACCAATACTGTGTATCTTCAATCTTGACGCTCAAGCAAGGCCTGCTTTTATTCCATTTCACAAGGCATTCTGACGCTCAGTTAAACGTGACCTCTCGCTTGATTTGACCGACTGTTTAAAAGCATGTGTGAATGAAAGCCAGTAGTGCAGTGGGATTTTGGTCTGGTGACGCAGTGGGACACATTATTAAGATTCCTCTGAGACAAACTGAATGAAGCACAAGATGAGATTCAGTCCCTCCTCTTTCCTCTCAGTGACGGGAGCGAAACACTCAAGAACCTGCTGATGCTTATTTGAAAGAGTTAAACACGGCTTACAGAATAAAATGTGTGTATTTTTTTTTATTTTTTTTTAAGGCTCCTTTAACAGATGAATTTTTTTTTTTCTGTTTTATTAAATAAGTGCATATCTGTCATTCTCATGTTCTGTGTACTTGCACGATTACGACTCGAATAACACAATTTTATGTTTTTATTTAATATTTATGATTTGATTTTCCCACAATATTATGAAATATGGTTTTACATGCATTTATCGGACCCACTCCTGCCCATTTCACAGTTTTGGCAAATCTGACCTGAAGAAAGTTGTTCAACCCAGAGGGAACCTACAAAAATGTATAAGATATTTTATCACTGTTTTTTTATTTTTTATTATGGAGCCTCTGAACGGGACATGTTGATGGAAAAACAAATATGAGATGGGAGGGAAAAATAGGCTATATGACAGCTTCATTATATTACAGCCGAACGAGAGGGTTTTGTATAGCAAGTGCGCCCTCTCGTGACCAGTGTGTGCCTCTCCACTTAGCCTACTGAGCAAAATGATATATGCCAATTAACATTCTTTTACCACTTTAGATTAAAATAGGCCTATGTTTACGAAAACAAAGTTTATCAATGAAAAATAAACGTAATAGTTGAACACTAAACATTGCATCATGATAGATCATGACTAGGGATGTCCCGATACCACTTTTTGCAGAACGAGCCCGATACCGATACTGTAATTTTTGGTACTCGCCGATACCGATACCGTAACCGATACCTGAATTTTCACTGCATTTGTAATTTTTAAATGTATTAGTAGATAAACCAAAAGATTATAAATCATATTAGTTGGCTTAATTTGTTCATCAAATATATATATTTCTTTCAGTTATTTTCATGCTTAATTAAGCCTGCTAAAATGCATTGTATGAGCTTCTGTAAGCCTACTGTCACTGTTCATTCTATTGCTCTATCATATTTCATCTTTCATTTAATAGCACAGCACATATTTAGAGCTGCTTCAGCAGGGCTCAGTGCTGACCACTGGGTCAGCGGTTCAAATGTTTGTCAAAACCAGTGAAATATCAATTATTTAATCCAATTTTGATACTACAACAAAAACTAGCAGCCTAATTAATGTGAATTTAAAACAAGTAAGCAGTCAGTAACAAAATAAAAACAAACAATCGAATTACAAATAGGACAAATATATACAATATAGAACAAAGAAAGGCTACAAATGAAATAAACAGTGTTTTTAGAGTTTTTCGGGTATCTAACAGTACAGAAATTTGAATAAAGTAATCAAATGTGAAAAAAGCATATTCATTACTGTATGAATTATATATAGATGGATATTTTCTAAAGTTGAAAAGGGTAGCCTATTTAGTCAAGAGCAGTGAGTATTTATTTCTCCTTTGTTTGATTAGCATTAAAACACAGAAGCAGGTTTATCAAACTGCTGCCCCTTTAAGACCGAACGCACAGACCGCACTTGAACATGCTACGTTCATTTGAGATATAACCGACTTTGTTTACTATAGGATACTCACCAAGACGGGCGTTATTACATTGTGTGTGAATTCGTCCGTACAAGCGCAAGACGTGAAAGACAATTTAATTCAGTATTCGCGCTGAGACGCTGGTTTGTGGGGCGCGCGCTTCGGATGTTTGCGTTCATGAAACTTCTTAACCTGCACACGTCCTGTAATAACGTAGGGAACCACTCGTTACTTCAGTCAGGTAACAGTTCATGTTTTACTTTACTTAGGCTACATATACGATTTAGTTTTCATCCAAATAACATGTGCTGAGTGAACGATCAGCAATCAAGAGCATTCAACAGAAGTGCGCTCGCTCTATTATGGAGCTTATAATATGACAAAATGATTTGAATTTGAATTGTGTAAATTTGAATTATTTGCAAGTGTAATCTAACTAAATTGAATTTTAGGTGGTAGTTTAAATAGTTCTGAATTTGATTTGTTTTAAACGAATATTGAACGTTTGAAATTTAACAAATTGAAATGTTTTTATGGCTGAATTTTATAGACATGTATTTTCAAACAGCTAGTTTTTTTGTTCTGAATTCGTATAGTGCAAATATTCAGTTTAAAAAAATACAGATTCAAGTTTTCAAGATGAAGAAATTCGGAACTTCAAATTCAGTTTTCTAAAATTCAAGTTCAAAAATTCAAGTTCAAAAATTCAGATCTTACAGAAAGTAGGTCACAGGTCATCCACAGGGAAGAGTAAAGGATCTCAGATAAGTCGAACAGAGCATTTTGGCTGCACTGCAGTAGTTTTCTGCCGCAAACGCGGTGGTGGTTCAAGAGAATCCGTGTATCTTTCGTTCAGTCGTTTTTTTATTTAATATTAAGAGTAGAAAAATGAGAAAACAGCTTGAGTATTAGATTTCTTCTAATATTCTAGTAATAATAGTCCGCTGCAGCAGTTGCACGGAGCTTACAAAACGCGTGTATTGCAACTATAGGCTACATTTAATTTTCTCATCAAACAACTAGACTAGCGAATGGCTCGGCACAACAAAAGACCCTAGAAAGGGCTTTCTCTCTGTGTAGACCAGCAGTTGGTCTGAATTTGCCTATTTTCTCGACTGTATAGGCTAAGTCACGTTTTATCATGAAATACGCTCTGATTTATTCCAAAGTGACTCAGGCATATATAATGCATTTAATGTTAAATAATCTAAATGTTGACTTTCAAAAGTAGGCGCTAAGAAGGCTATTCTCTGTATTTTGGTTCATTTTTGGTGAGCGCCAGAAAGATCTAAAGAGACCGAGACGCGCTAAAGCAGCGCATCATGTTGTTTTATTTATTTTTCAATGGCATGATATTTTGTAGTCATTTTGAATGTACACAAATAAAAATATACATTTTACTGTTTCGGATGATGTCATATTATCTGTATGACTAAATAACAGAGTATTAAGTTATTTCCCAGCAGTGGAACAAATCCAAGTGATGGCGCTCGCGCATCGCGCTCTCACACAACATAGTAGGATATCAGTTCTGGCGTTGCTTCATATCGCAGACTGTTCATTATCAAAATGAAACACAGTCAACCAAACATATAAAAAGTTATTCTGCATAATTTAATTGGTCTGTTGTACAATATAAAGGGCAAGCTGTGCCACACACAGTCCCACTCCAAACATTTCCCTTGCTGTGAAGACGCTGATTTAGCCTATAGGCCTACGTGTATTTTGGGACTCGACTGAAGTATGAAGCCTTCTTTATATTAATAGTTAGCATCCACATGTTACATTGCAATGAAAACTTTTGACTGAATGAGAGATGCGCGACCGTTTCGATTTAAATAAATTTGTTTAGGCTTGGCGTTTATAAAGGGCACAATATAGGCTATTTTTATAGTCTGTAGCCTATATATTATTTTATTATAGCCTAGCCTACATACTTATTTTTCATTCTTGTTGTTTTTTGCATTCATTTGTCATAAGGGAAAGTAAAATAGGCAACACATAGCCTACATGTTAATAGTGTTTATCATGTAAATGCTGTATTTTATTTACAGGTCTTTTACACTATTGCTGAATAGGCTAATATATAAAAAAATAATAATAATTATGACGCCTTTCTCTCTCAACATGATCCAGTGTGACTTGCACTCATGTGCATGCGACTTATTTTCTGGCAAATACGGTCAGTTAAAAAATGTTGCTGTATTATTACAAAATGCATAGAGTGGAGACCATTTGGGCAAAAAAACTAATAAACAAAAAAAAAACATATTGTGTTCATTACCCCCACCCACATTTGGGCTTAATCACTGTTATTATTAGGAAATGTATTTAGGTGTAGACAAAATCAGTTATGTTTATTTATAAATATGAACGTACCTCGCATTTCCCGGACACTAGCCGTTAGTCTACTTCTTTGGCCTATTTTTTTTAGCTGGCCAGTTCTCAAAATCTGTGTGGAAAAGCTGCGGAGCGCTGAGAGAACGCACAATGGCTTTGCTTTGGAAGTTTTTTTTTGCGCTCTTTTTTGCAAGTTTTTTTTTTGAAAGTTTAGTTGCCAGAGAAAATAACACACCGTTTTGTTTAACATCAATTGATACTCAATATTAATTAAATAAATAAATATAATGTCAGAGAATGCACAAAGCGCATCCTTTTGAGATGTAAATTATAATAGCCTACATTTTAATAAAACACACAAGGCCTACATCATAAAACTCAGAAGATTGTGTATTTTAATATATTATATTATAATACAAATAAAAAGGCGTCATACTTCAGTCGAGTCCCAAAATACACGTAGGCCTATAGGCTAAATCAGCGTCTTCACAGCAAGGGAAATGTTTGGAATAACAAGTAGGACTGTGTGCGGCACAGCTTGCCCTTCATATTGTACAACAGACCAATTAAATTATGCAGAATAACTTTTTATATGTTTGGTTGACTGTGTTTCATTTTGATAATGAACAGTCTGCGATATGAAGCAACGCCAGAACTGATATCCTACTATGTTGTGTGAGAGCGCGATGCGCGAGCGCCATCACTTGGATTTGTTCCACTGCTGGGAAATAACTTAATACTCTGTTATTTATAGTCATACAGATAATATGACATCATCCGAAACAGTAAAATGTATATTTTTATTTGTGTACATTCAAAATGACTACAAAATATCATGCCATTGAAAAATAAATAAAACAACATGATGCGCTGCTTTAGCGCGTCTCGGTCTCTTTAGATCTTTCTGGCGCTCACCAAAAATGAACCAAAATACAGAGAATAGCCTTCTTAGCGCCTACTTTTGAAAGTCAACATTTAGATTATTTAACATTAAATGCATTATATATGCCTGAGTCACTTTGGAATAAATCAGAGCGTATTTCATGATAAAACGTGACTTAGCCTATACAGTCGAGAAAATAGGCAAATTCAGACCAACTGCTGGTCTACACAGAGAGAAAGCCCTGTCTAGGCTCTTCTGTTGTGCCGAGCCATTCGCTAGTCTAGTTGTTTGATGAGAAAATTAAATGTAGCCTATAGTTGCAATACACGCGTTTTGTAAGCTCCGTGCAACTGCTGCAGCGGACTATTATTACTAGAATATTAGAAGAAATCTAATACTCAAGCTGTTTTCTCATTTTTCTACTCTTAATATTAAATAAAAAAACGACTGAACGAAAGATACACGGATTCTCTTGAACCACCACCGCGTTTGCGGCAGAAAACTGCTGCAGTGCAGCCAAAATGCTCTGTTCGACTTATCTGAGATCCTTTACTCTTCCCTGTGGATGACCTGTGACCTACTTTCTGTAAGATCTGAATTTTTGAACTTGAATTTTTGAACTTGAATTTTAGAAAACTGAATTTGAAGTTCCGAATTTCTTCATCTTGAAAACTTGAATCTGTATTTTTTTAAACTGAATATTTGCACTATACGAATTCAGAACAAAAAAACTAGCTGTTTGAAAATACATGTCTATAAAATTCAGCCATAAAAACATTTCAATTTGTTAAATTTCAAACGTTCAATATTCGTTTAAAACAAATCAAATTCAGAACTATTCAAACTACCACCTAAAATTCAATTTAGTTAGATTACACTTGCAAATAATTCAAATTTACACAATTCAAATTCAAATCATTTTGTCATATTATAAGCTCCATACTCTCTCGCTCTCTCTCTGTCTCTCTCTCTCGTCAGTTAACGTTAATAATAAGCTAAAGCTACATGCCTCGTTTAATTTCGTTGCCATTGACATCCGACTGAACAAACTTTCCACTGATGTCTCGTCTGTTTAAACTAAGGCATGTGCTCGACCAGCTCGCGCGTCTATGCCTCAGTTCACCTCGACAAAGCACTCGCGGCGGCCAGTTTCGTTTCGCAAAATGGACGTGGTATCGGTGCGTGGTATCGGCGAATTTTTATGAGTACGAGTACGAGTATTTGAGGACAGTATCGGCCCGATCCCCGATGCCAGTATCGGTATCGGGCCATCCCTAATCATGACAGGTAATCAGTTTATTCTAAGCTTGCGCACTGCGGTTTCAAAGTAGTGTAGTGTACAACACGTCATGTTTTTGCTCTTCTTGTTGCATTTACACGGCTGTAACCAGTATATGTCCTCAGTATGCTATGTTTCCAGTGAATCTAGCTCGTGTAGCCTAATCGAACTGATCTAACAGTGAATAGCTGACGATGTCAATATAGGGAAGTGGAATTAAAACAACACAAATGCAGTGTAAACTCAAAGGAAGTAAGACCATAGCCGCGTTTCCACTGTCGGGCCAGGGCCGGGCCGTGCTAGTGCGTGCCAGGGCCAGTCGCGTTTCCACTGTCACTTCCAGGGCTTGATCGGGGCTTACTCGGGGCCAACGGCCAGGATTTCTGGCCCATCGAATACCTTGGGCCAGCTCGGGCTAGAGGCGTGGTCAAGGTAAAAGGCGGAGTTTATCGGTGTTAGGGAAAGTTATGGTCTGCGGCAAGATGCACATTTCACTTTTTTATATCGCGAAAATTAAACGCTGCTCGAAATGGAGAATCGCCTGCACTGGTCTGTCGAAGATACCAAAGCTCTTCTGAGCATTTGGGCAGAAGAAAGGGTACAACGTCAATTTGACGGCGTGTGCAGAAACGAGGACGTTATAAAATACATCGTTGCTGAACTTGCTAAGCTAAGCATTCAGCGAACAACGCTTCAAGTTCGGGAAAAAATTAAAAAGTTGTGGGCGCAGTACAAGGCGATTAAAACGCACATACCCCTTTTCCACCAACAAGAACCGGGTGCTGGTTCAGAGCTAGAGCTATTGCCAGTTCGGAGTTGGTTCGACTGACGAGCTTACTAAGAACCGGTTTGCGTTTCCACCGGCCAGAGAGCCACAACAGAGCTATATCTTACGTCACTGCATACGTATCATGTTGCCCAGCAACGCTAGTCCGGCAGCGCCAAACACAAACACACCAGACTTGTTCGAGATGCATCGGCTTCTCGCAGAACGATCAGCACATGAAATCAAAGCACTGCGAAAGCGATCAAAAAGCACAAGGAGTCGTATGATCTCCAAACACTCCCGCAGCTCTGATCGGTCCACGCTGCTCCGATGCATCTCGAACAAGGCATCAACAATAATAGACGTTGCGTTACTATGGATGCTCATGGGTTTGCGAAAATAAATCGGCATCCAAACACGGCGAATCCAACGCGTTCGTGCAGCTCGCCGTAACTTACATAGACGGCTATTATAATCGAGCCGCTATTAGCTCGACTAGCTGCTATTTAAAAATGGCGGTCACAAGTTTCTCTTCAGTCTTGTTGGCCACGGTAACCCCGCCCCCAGCCTCTGACGCAAGCGGTTCTTTCTTGGCTCCGTTCTAGACCCTGCAATGATTTGGTGCTACTTAAGAACCAGTTTTTCTGGTTCGGAGCTGGTGCTTTGGCGGTGGAAAAACAAAGAACCGATTTGAAACTAGGCTCTGGCTCCGAACCAGCACCAGTTCTGCCTTGGTGGAAAAGGGGTAACAATGGACAAAGCGGTGCCCAGAGAAGGAACTTTCCATGGTTCGACTTGATGGACACGGTGTGCTGGGTCACCGTCCCTCTGTTAGTGGAGAGACAAGTCGGGACACTATGGCAGCCGCGGACGGTGAGTTAATACATGCTATCTTCTTAAAATCTAAGTTCCCTTTCGTAAAGGGAACTCCCGCTGCATCGATACTTGATACTTTGGGGAATGCCCTCGGCATGACGCGTCTGAAGTCTGTAATGGAACTATTCCAATCTTGATTGGTGCTCGTCACTCGTGACGTTGCATGTGACGGTGATCCGGAAGCTATAAAAGGGCAACGGAACATAGCCGTATCAGCTTTCTGTCTTCAGCAAGCGTTCTGTGTGACTGTATTGTCTTATTTGGTGTTGTTTGTCTATCTCAATATATATATGGCGAATATAGAGAAACGACTCAGGCGGTGTGCGTCCCCTTGCTCGCGCTATTTGAGCGAGGGTGACACGCACTCGTTTTGTGTTGTTTGTCTGGGAGTGGAGCATGCACGGGCAGTGCTCGAGGGCGCTGTCTGTGCAAACTGTTTTCAGCTATCTATGAGAGAGCTCCGCTCCCGTTTGAGCTTGTTCGATCAATCAGATCAGGCTCGCGTTTCCAGTGCATCAGGCCCCGCGTCTGTTGAGGCAGCGCGCCACTTGTATGCATGGGATTCGCACGTGGAGCTGGCAGATAACACTGAGACGGTTGCGACCCTTTCTCAGTGTTTATTAACCAGCTCCACTGGTCTCGCGCACGGTTCGGAAGCCCGCGCTGCGGCTTCTTCCGACCGTGTTAAAGACACAGCGTTTGATTTATCTGGCTCCGAGGGGTTAGATATTATCAACACTGAATCACATAAATATGGGGATTCGCCACCCCATATTCCCGTTATTGAGGAATTGCTGGAGGTTGTGACCAGGGCAGTGGTTAAATTAAACGTTGAATGGCCATATAATAAGCAGGAAGCGACTAAGAAAAATAAAATGGATGAGCGCTTCCTGCAGACCCAGTCACAATCTTTGTGTCAGAGCCTTCCCTTTTTCACTGATCTTCATACTGAGGTATCGAGATCGTGGGAAAATCCATGTTCATCTCAATTATTTTCCCCCCATGTATATATTTACTCATCTATTAGGGAATCTAATGAGAATGGTTATGGGGTGATGCCTCGGGTTGAGGAATATTTTGCGAAATATTTTCTCCCTGACGTTGCGTCACCCCTGATAGCTCAGACACTTCCCTCCAAATCTCGTACATCGAATTTGTTAGGGAAAGCTTATATGGCGGTGGGTCGAGCCGGTGCATGCCTACACACGATGGGGTTATTACAGGCATACCAGGCTGACCTCCTCAAAGAGGTGGATGATAACTGGGAGGTCTCACTCAACGGTATTACTGAATTTCGTAGAGTAGCTGACTTATCTCTCCGTATTATTAAGGAGACGGCTCGTGCTATTGGCCGTTCTATGGCAGCAATAGTCGTCACAGAGAGACATTTATGGCTTAATCGCTTGGGGATCGAGGAGAAGGACAGGGCTTTCCTTCTCGATGCCCCCCTTTCACCTTCTGGCCTCTTTGGCGACGCGGCGAGAACCGTTGTCGAAAGGTTTCAGGAGGCAGAGCGACAATCAGCTATCCCCAGTTGTCAATCTAGGTCTCATGGGGTTGCTGCCAGGGGGCAGCCTCAGGGGACAGCCGCCAGTTCAACATATTTTGAGAAGGTTTCCTCTCGTGCCCCCCCGTATAAGGCTTGGGGCCAGAAGAGACATTCTCGTATGAAGCCCTCTATATCGAGGACAGGTCTGAGGACTGTCTCTCGGGCTAAGATGGCTTCAACTAAGAGGTCTTGTCGTAACACGCAGACCCTTATGGCCGTTCCCCCAGGAGAGCGAGTACAGGAGTCTCGCCCCCTTATACAGCCCTTAGGAAATCGATGTTTACTTCCCGCCGCCGATGGCGCTTCGGGACACATCGGCTTCCAGCGAACACAAATCGCAGTATCTGCCCGGAAACGTTGCGGCCCTGTCGAGTTCGCCGCCTCTCAGGAGGTCTGTAGAGAGCATATTTCGGTTAGTTCCTGCCAGTTAGCTGCTTCAGGTCACCGAAACCATTTGAACATTTTTAGCCAAGGCCAGTCTCGAGGGACTGGTCCCCATAATAGCATTTTTAGACACCCCGAGGGGTCTTCAAAATATAGCCTGGAGGGTCCTGCTTACAGCGGAGCTAATATAAAAATATTATCTACTAAGGGTGGTTCACATGTCTGCCAGCCCCGAGCAGGGTTGGTTCTTGGAACAGGAAGTCAAGTCTCTCTTAACAAAGGAAACCTCAAGGTGAGCTCTTCCTCGGTTTCGGGAGCCCGGGTTCTACAGCCGGTACTTCATAGTTCCTGTGAGGGAAGGGGAGTAAGGCCTTGTTTCGGATCTCAGGGTAATGGATCAACCTCCGAGGGGGTTCAGATTCAAGATTCCGACTGTCAGTCAGACCAGCTCCGAGGACTGGTCTGTCGTGATAGATCCACAAGGCCCTTAACTCCTCATTCCCTTCTAACCCCATCACGGGAAGTTTCCGAGATCTGCTTTTGGGGGAAAAGCACATCAGTTCCGGATTCTTCCATTCGGCCTAGTATTGTATCCCCGCACCTCCTCGGAATGCATGGTCACTGTCCTAGCTCCATGGAGTCTTCAGGGCATCCTCATTCCTGTCCATTGACTACTAGAGCACACGGTTCAACACCGAGGTGTTGTTTCGAGTCTCGTGAGGTGCTAGGGAATATGGCTCAGAGTCTAGGAAAAATCACCAGTGCCTCTTCAGAGAAACCGATTCCTGGGGGCGGTGTAGGTTATAGTCATGATGCAGGCACAATTGTCTCCAGCTCAGACACTCATCTTCCTTACCATAGTCATGAATATCAAGCTAGGCCAGGCCACCACTACGTGACCTTATTAAAGAGTGGGCTCGCTGGCAGCAGTGTTCAACATACTATTCTTTGGCCTGCTGTACATGGGGGCCCTGTAGTAGTGGCTCAGGACCAATGGGTTTTCCCCGAGAGGGAACCCACTCCGCATGACCAGAGTTACGCACACATGCCCTCGTTTTCTGATCATGGGGAGGAAGTTATGGTTCCTGCTCCTAGTACCTGTGTTGGAAACACAGGGTCTGAGGAAACTTCAGAGAGACCATTAGGTTCTATTTTTGACAGACACTATGTCGATGGTCTCTCTGATCAAAGAGGGGGCAGTCATCCTGTCGAGGCAGGGGCTGCAGCCCGGGGATTTCGAACTCCACCCCAAGTTGGCTTTAGCCGGGATGGAGGTCGGTTTGTCAGAGGTGCTCCTGTTTCCCCTTTATGTGGACGGCCACCTTCTGCGCCACCTCTCCCATGCTCTTCCAGCTCTGCTGGGTTTGGATATCATGATACAGACATGGTTGAGGCCATGTCTGTGTATACTTTCCCCGATTGTTCTGCCCCCGGGGGTTCTAGAGTACAAGAGGGTTCAGCAGTACGGGATCAGCTTACTCTTAGTGGCCCTGTACTGACAGGCCCAAATATGGCTTCCAAACATCTGGGCCCTTCTGGCAGGCCTTCCGCGGTGAATCCGGATCAGGATGGTCCTCCCTCTTCAGCCCAAGGTCATGATATTTCACCCTTGGCGGTAGCCCAGGAAGCTACTGGATTGGCCCCTGAGGGGGACCAATTCATAAATTCTGGTCTCTCAACCGAGGTTGTTGAGACCATTGTAAACTCTAGAGCCCCCTCCACGAGGAAACTTTATGCATTTAAATGGAAAATTTTTATTTTATGGTGCAGAGAACATCAGTTGGACCCAGTTAACTGCCCAGTGGCTTCAGTACTGGAGTTCCTCCAGAATCGTTTCTCTGACGGGCTCTCCCCGTCCACGCTTAAGGTCTATGTGGCGGCTATATCAGCCTTCCACACGCCTTTAGGGGTGGGCACGCTGGGGACACACCCACTCATAATTCGTTTCCTTCGTGGAGCCAGGAGGATGAGGCCTGCTATCCAGCCTAGGGTCCCCACGTGGGACCTGGCAGTGGTCCTCGAAGGTTTATCCCTGGCACCCTTCGAACCCCTGGATAAGGTGTCTGAGAAATTTTTATCCTTTAAGGTAGCCTTCCTGCTCGCTATTACTTCCCTGAAACGAGTTGGCGACCTGCAGGCGCTATCGGTGGCTCCCTCTTGCCTCGAGTTCTCTCCTGGCAGAGTGAGAGCCATTCTCCACCCTAGACCTGGCTACGTGCCTAAGGTGCCCACAAATGTGGCACGGTCTATAATCCTTCCGGCCTTTCATCCTCCACCGCATGTGTCGGCTGATCAAGCTAAGTTACACTTGTTATGCCCGGTCCGAGCTCTTGAGGCCTATGTACATAGGACCTCGGGCTGGAGGAAGTCGGACCAGCTGTTTGTGTGTTTTGGGTTATCCAAGAAGGGCTCCCCGGTCTCCAAGCAGACTATTAGCAAGTGGATAGTAGAGGCTATTTCTTCAGCTTACGAGGTGCGCAATCTGCCTTCACCTCTCCTGATAAAAGCTCACTCAACCAGAGGAGTGGCATCCTCTAGAGCCTTGCTAGCAGGGGTTTCTCTTCAAGAGGTCTGTGATGCCGCTGGCTGGGCCTCCCCACACACCTTCATCAAACATTACAGTCTGGATCTGTCCTCTACACCAGGTTCACAAGTTCTCATGTCTTGAGTGTGCCAGATTGCTTCACACCAGGGCAGGGTCTCTCAGTGTGGCGGCGTGGGTATTCGTTCCCCAAAGTATCGAGTATCGATGCAGCGGGAGTTCCCTTTACGAAAGGGAACGTCTCGGGTTACGTATGTAACCCTCGTTCCCTGAGTAGGGAACGAGACGCTGCATCTCTCGGCCACACTTTTCGTGCTCCTGAGAACGACTTGCTTCGACCCTTTAAAAGCTGATACGGCTATGTTCCGTTGCCCTTTTATAGCTTCCGGATCACCGTCACATGCAACGTCACGAGTGACGAGCACCAATCAAGATTGGAATAGTTCCATTACAGACTTCAGACGCGTCATGCCGAGGGCATTCCCCAAAGTATCGAGTATCGATGCAGCGTCTCGTTCCCTACTCAGGGAACGAGGGTTACATACGTAACCCGAGACGTTTTCTAACTTCCTAACGTCCTGCCTGAATGAACATCATAATTCCCGCTGAAATGGGTGGGGTTGTATGACGTTTGGTCCAGGAAGGCGTGTTAAGGGCGGGGTTTAGGGCAGCGCTGCAGGGCTAATGGCCCGGCAGTGGAAACGCAAGCCCGGTGCTTGAGGCCCGAGGCCACTGGCCCGGCTTGGCTCGCTGTTAGCCCTAGCCCGGCCCTGGCCCGACAGTGGAAACGCGGCTATTGTTAGTCGATATAGCGCTCGGATACCTAAAGTAATGTCACTGTTTGCTAGCCTTGAGCCTACTGTACTGTTAATGTATCTTGGCAGCCTTGATCTATAAGAGGCTAAGACTAACTAGCAAGCTTGCTGGCTAACATACAATAACATCAAATTATGTAGCCTATTATTATAGCCTACATATTGCTCAGGTGCACTCGTGTATGTCTTTTGTCTGGTCTCTTTCATTATTACAGATTCTCTCTTGAAGTGCAAGAGGCTTTAACATCTCCAAATTCCTCATCTCAATAGGCTTCCAGTGACCAAAATAATAAATACCATGACCAGTTTTACTGTAGTAACAATCACTATAACTGTTGGTGAAAGTGAAATAATTTATAACCTGATGATCCAATGTTATCTTAGTCCACGATTATTTCTGACAACATGCAAAAATATTTTGGAGACATAAATTCCAGCTGTTATGAGTGAATCATATGTTTTTAATAATATTTATCACATAAACACACAAAGATTTTGAAATAATAACATGTTATTCCGACAAATAACATGAAATAATTAATTAGCACCTCATAAAATATCTGAATTTGACCATTTCATTGTGACTCATTTTTGCACATTTTAACAATGAAGATAAAGATACATCTATCAAACGTATGAAGACACACTATGATTTAATTACTATAAAAATGGCATTTTTTTATACACATTTGTGTGAAATTTGTGCTGTAATATTCCTCCTGACAACATCACACCAAGTATTTTCATAAATACTCTAATGCACCAACTTTAAATAAATAAATGAATATGAATAATCTGCAGCAAGATAATCAAGGCAGGATTTGGTTCTGGTGCAGATGCTGGACATATACAAAGCCATGATATTCACAGTTGGTCAACCAGTGTTTTCTGATGAAGGTTTATAACTAAGGGTTAGTGTTAATGTTTAAACTAAACACCAGCACAATATTGATACCAGACTTTTCCAGTAACAGCAACAACACCAGTAAAACAGCTTCAGTCTCAGCAGTGCAGTAGAGCACTTAAGTCCTCTGAGACTGTGAGGTATTTCTGGAAATGCAGTCAGTAATAACAGTGAGGATGTACACAGGCAGGACATTATGACTGATGTGTCAAACCAGTTCAGTGCATTAGGGCTTATAATGAAAATGACAAGATAATCACTCACTGTTCCTGTCTGAATCCATTGCTGCCAACTTCTGAGTTTAGCTTGTTTTAGTTTAGTAACTAAACCGAATTGTATTATTCTGTTCAATTTCTGGTAATGTTTTTTATATATATATTTTTTATTATTGCTTAACAAATTTCACGATTTCAATACAAATCAATTCTTGTGATTTGATTTAATATTGACTCATTTGGATAAAGATTAGGTACACAAGATAGGCGTTAATTTTTCTCAAAAAAAAAAAAAAACTCACCTAATGCTGTAAACATGCAGAGAGCCCTATCAGCTGGTAGTATTTAAGGTTAAAAATGACTAAAATTAAATATAATGTGTTTTTTTTATATAATAACAACTTTATTTAATGATATAAGTAAAAATATAATAAATATGTAATATAGAACACATATTTAGCGAAATGATAAGCAATGAGAGTTTCAGCTGATCCTCTCTCCATCATTTGTTTGTTACATTGTTTTATTGGCTGCCTCAGTCTGAGTCTGATTGTAGGAATCCTCATTTTTAAAGTAGGCTAATGTCATTCGGGTCACGTGGTGAGTTATCACAAGCCATCATCCTCCTGTAGGAAAACACAGATTCACAGATGGTTAAAGGGGTTAAAGTCATGATAATCTGACTTTTTCCTGTGTTTAAGTGCTATAATCGGGTCCCGGTGAATCGACCAACCCAGAAAACATGAAAAGTGAAAACCCAGTAACTTTGTTTTAGTAAGCCTTTCTTTGCAAGCATGTCAAAAAATAAGCCAATCAGATTTCACTCCATTTCTGACGTAGGAAGGGGATTTTATTATAATATTAACGCCCCTTAGTTTCCACCCACGGCGCCGCCATTTGGTTTTCACAAGCGACAACAGTGTAACAGTCCTAACGCAATGGTAAAAGTTCAGAGTAAAGCAGAAAACTGTTCTGTCGTCGCTGCACAGACGAGCACTGAACACTATTTAGAGTCCCAGCCTCAGATGAGACAAGCAGTGGATTCATTTTATTTTGTTAATGTACAGAGGTTTTCTTATCTAAATATTAAACTCATTGGGCCTCAGTTATGAAATGCTGCGTAGAAACCGTTGTACATTTGATTCAGAGAATGAACGCACGCACGCACAAAAAAAACACACAAAAAAAAACACAAGTAGCCCTTTCTTCCAGATGTGAAATTCTAAATTCTAAATTTATCTTGAAATTGTGCTCAGCTGAATGCTTTTGAATCTCTGTCTTGTAATAATGTCATTAACATATAAAAGAGCAGCAGTCAACATCCAAAACCTTTACTTGAGAACGGCGAGCAGCAAGATATGCTAAGATTTCCAAATACCTGCAGTTCTCCGACTCTCTGAAAAAGATGAAACTCAGATGAAAAAGTACATACGTCTGCTCAGACCCTGACGTGGTGCTGAGCACCTTTTAAAATACCTTTTTTATAAATATGAATGTCGGCGTGGATTTTAGCGTAAACATACTCTAAAATCAAATCTGTGGCTACATGTTTTATAAATGAGGTCTATTATCTTAAATTCCTGACTCTATGTGGTCATTACAAATCCCAGGATGTCCTTCGAAAAGAGTAGGGGTGTAACCCCAGCATCCTGGCCAAATTTGCCCCTTGGCCTCTGTCCATCATGGCTTCCTAATCATCCCCATACACTGACTGGCTCCATCACTCTCTCTCCTCTCCACCAGTAAGCTGGTGTGTGGTGGGTGTTCTGGCACAATATGGCTGTCGTCACATCATCCAAGTGGATGCTGAACATTGGTGTTGGTTGAGAATATTCCCCTTTCCACGTGAAGTGCTTTGAGGACTCAGAAAAAGCGCTATATAAATGTAACTAATTATTATTATTATTAATAAATTGCATCAAACCTTCTAATACAGTAATACAAAAATGTATTATGATTTCAATATCACATCTAAAATTCTTGAACCAACAATTAAGACACTAGTTCTCATAAAATTGTTTTGAATTAATTGTTATTTAGTTTATTTGGGAGTTATTTGAGTTTTTGATTATTTAATAATAATTAAAAGTAGTATTATACATTCAAATGTAATAATATCACTGTTCTTCTATGCATAATAAATCTCATATATCTTGTTAAATCAGCTGATATGTAATACTTACATCCTGTGGTACTGGTGCATGACTCCGTTGGTGACGACAGTAAATCACAGCAGCAGTTACAGCAATAGCACACACCAGCAGAACACCAACAACTATTCCTGCTACAGCTCCTGAAGACAGACCTGAACCTGGAACATCTGGAAACAGTCATTATTGTGAATGATAATCCATCTAGTACTTAATATGTTTTACTTTAGACCGGTCTATATTGATCATCAGCTGTATCAACAGGAAACATCAGCCTTCACTAAACTAATAGTTTGCATTTTTCAAGGTATTAAGTTAATAACATTATTTAAAGTGTTATTGAGCGTAAGCTCAAAAAGTAAACAACTCAACATTTACTGAGTTGATTTAAAAACATTGAACTGATTTTCTTCACTTCCTCAAAGGAAATGCATTAAATAACTGAATTATACACTCACCAACAGAAACACTGAATCTCTTCACTCTAGTGATGCTGAATCTGCTGTTGTTGATAATGATCTGTAGTTTATAGAGTCCAGAGTCTGTGTTTCTGGTGTTTGTGATGGTCAGAGATCCAGTCTGATGATCCAGCTTCAGTCTGTCTCTGAATCTCTCTTTACACTGAACATCTGTACAGATCTTACTCTGATCTCCAGTGATTTCAGCGACGACAATCTCATTAAAATACCACATCATTGAATCATTTGGATTTTTTATTACGCCAGGATCTAAAGTAACAGATTCTCCCTCCTTCACTGTCTTTCTCTTCACTTCATCTCGTTCAGCAGCAGAAACACCTGAAACACAAACCAACAGATGCTGGAGGATCTTTTGCTGAAAACAAACAAAAACTGCACAACATGAGAGAACTGTGAACATGACTTTGCATAAGCCCTTTCTTGACTTTTAATCTGAAAATAAACATTTTGGTTTGTGCCTATAAACGCACATTAACAATGTGCTTTAAACATATATAAACTACATTTAAACGTTCATTAAATGACTCACCAGAGACAGTAACATTGAAGATCTTTTTACTGTCGCTGCTGCCACTGATGATCTTCAGTTTATATTCTCCAGAGTCTGTGTTTGTGATGTTTGTGATGGTCAGAGATCCAGTCTGATGATCCAGCTTCAGTCTGCCTCTGAATCTCTCAGTATCATTATTACACTGAACATCTGTACAGATATCACTGAGATCTCCACTGATTTGAGCGATGAGAGTGTTATTATAATACCACTGTATATCTTCTTGTTGGCTTGTTTGAACACCAGTGTATAGAGTGACTGAATCTCCCTCCATCACTGACACTGACTCTCTGTCTCTATCAACAGCAGAGGCACCTGGAGAAAAAACATAAGCCAAATAAAAATGGCTTAAAGATCATAAAGATTTTAAGTAGAAAAATATGTCTGGATTCTGACATATCTGAACACAACTATTGCAAAAGCTGCAAACATTCACTGATACTCAAATCAATAAATGATGCATTAAGAGCCGGGGGTGTAAACAATTTGATGTGAAGATAAAGGTAATTGTACTTAATTTGTCTTCTGGGAGACATGTATCTGTCTTGTATTGCTTCCAGATGACAGAACAAAATAAGAAAAAAATGTTACATCTTCATCCTGTTAAGAGGTTTACACCCCTGGCGCTTAATGCATCATGTTTACTGAGTATCAGTGAATGTTTGCAGTTGTGCTTGAGTGCCTCAATTGTCCTCAGTGTGAAAAGATGGATCTCATAATCATACAGTCACTGCTGGAGAGGGTTAGCCTGGGAAAACCCAGACAACTTCCGGCAAATTCAGATTTGCTCGAGAAGTAGTCTGGCAAAGAGCTCATTCAAGCCCATTTCCATGACGTCGAAATCGCGGCACCAATCAGAAACGTTGAGGCGGGCTTTACCAGAGCCCGTCTACGGAGAGCCTTGGCACTTCCTATTAGCCCCATTGTATCGATCTTGGTTGCAGTTCCATTAGAATTCCACTGGAGGTGATCGCGGGCGAGTGCAGACTGAATGGGAGTCTATGGGGCTAGACGGCTAAATGTGTCTCTTTCACCCGATTGCCGTTGAGAAATCTCAGATTTTATTGTAGGTTTTGCAAGTTCAACATGGGTTATAGGTCGAAAGTTGAATGAACGAGTACTTATGTCCTTTCGATTTCTTACAGGTTGAGTTGTTGTTGCCCATAACACGCTAGCATTCTGCTAATGAACGCTGATTGGTCAGTGGAGGACTGATTACGACCAGAGATACCGCTTGATGGCATCGTGGCATCCGAAGCGGGACCAGAAACAAACAAAACAAAAACTCTTCTAGCACGTGTGTTTACCTGTGTCAGCTGTGTTGTGTGTTTACCTGTGTCAGCTGTGTTGTGTGTTTACCTGTGTCAGCTGTGTTGTCGATGCCTCGAGAGAAAAGAAAGTGCAGAGCGCGAAAGCACCAAAGTGACTGAAGGATTGCCGTAAAGCAGTATCTCTGGTCGTACGATGTGTATGATGTCATTGACACTTTAAAATACTTTTTAAAGCAAATAAGTGACTCTAAAAAATCTAACACCCAGCAGTGTGTAATTTCTTTGCACCTCCTTTCGAATACAACATTCAAATTACTAGATAAAAATTATATCCTGAGAAAAGTGGATTTTGTTGGGTATTTCGCCATAGACCTCCATTCATTCTGCACTCGCCTGCGAGCGCCCCCGCATGGACAGAGACGTGTTACTGCAGCCAGTCCAGAAACTGGAAGTAAGCAGAGAGTGCCAATTATCTTCCTATTAGACATTCTCTGGCTTTACACAATGACGATCGCTTTGATTGGTTTTAGGTCTATCCAATTGCGCCCAGAGGCATTTGAGCGATGTCCGTTCAACTTTTAAATGCATTATATTCAAATTGCAAACACATGAGGACAGTTTCCATAAAAGACCCACTGGCAAATGAACGTGCTACTACATTTCTCTCCGAAACGGCAGGAAATTAAATTAGATTTAATAGAGGATTTTTTAACTGTGACACGATGATTGACAGGGCAGTTTAAGTGACAGGATGCACGCGACAGATCCGTCCGAAAAAGATGACGAAGTAGTATGTCCTAAAGCTTGCCTACTTTTTTGCTACACATTCAAAAGTAAATACCTTTTCTTCACAAAAAGAGTACATACTTTTATGGCGTAGTGTAACTTGGGACGCAGCATGGCTTTACACGATGACGACCGCTCTGATTGGTTTTAGGTCTATCCAACTGCGCCCAGAGGCATTTGAGCGACGTCCGTTGGTGACGCCCCTTTGGAAATGATTTGTCTAGGGAGCTTTGCCAGACTATAACTCAGTTACTACTGAGAATGGTCTGGTTTTAACCAGGCTAGGAGAGGGTTCAAATATGCAAAAAATGCTGGAAAACAAAATAATTTGCAGGACCTGGAGGATTTTTCTAAAGAACATTGGGCAGTTTAACTGTTCAGGACAAACAAGGGACTCAAGAACAACCATCACAAAACAAGAAAACAGTCGTGGATCATCCACACACAGTATTAACAAACAGTAGGCCTATATGTAAACTTTTAAACGGGTAAATTTTTAATAAATGCAGCTTTTTTGTTTAGTGACTCCTTCATTTTTGCCACCTTTCCGTATATTTGCGCATTTATAATCAAAATTGTAATAGACTCATAATGAATATTACATACTTCAGATCCCCCTCAACGCATTAAGACACGGATAATACAGTGACGTGATGATAAATATTGAATCTCCCACGTAAATAACGTTAGGCTACATTACATTTGATTAATTTGCCAGAAACTTTTCCAAAGCGACTTACATCACATTCAAGCTATATTAAATCAGTTTATGATGCAATATAATACCAATATTTACTGACGGTTTAGTGCCATATTAAGTCATTTACAAAGACCACATTTTCACGGCACTAAATATGATCTTGGAATGATTTCTTTGTGAATTCTGTGACATTGTTAGGCTGTTGTCACCATAACATAATCACAACCCCAATAATCCTGCCATCACTACAGCGCATAATATAGGTATGCGGTCAAAGAAAATAGATTATATAACAAATCTTAGTCTTACCTTGGACGAGTAATATCAAGATCACCGAGAGCAAATTAAATAGAAGAGACATTTCCCCCACAGAAATTGAATGCCTAATCGTATTCATAAAAGTGTGCTGCTTTATAAGGCCGTACTTGTAAAACTAGTAGCCTACTTGTTAGTGAAACTAACCTGACAGGAATGGAATGTAGAGCGATGACGCAGTGAACGTTCTAATTTGTATATGCAAAACGGCTTTTCGCATGCCGTTTGTAAAATCTTTTATAGCCTATGAATTTGTGTGGCATTAGAAGCCTTTAGCCAAATACTTATTATAATTTAAAGACCATGTTAAGTTTAAATGATAGTTTATTGTTTTAGTTATAAAAAAAATATGTAAACACAAGGCTATCATAATGTGAGAGCAGACTTAATAAATAAAATACATATGATTCCAGATAAAAAAAAAAATACTTTTGTCCCATACGCACCTGCTGGTAGAACTTGAAACTACACAATAAGCATTTTAACTGACTGCAATATGCTTCTGTATTATTGTCATGGCTTGTTTCAGGTGTTGTGCCGAATTTCGAACCCCGCCAAATTATTACCCCCCTAGTATTGGTAGGTTTAGGATTAGTTGTGGGGGAGGGGTTAGGATTAGGGGTGGGGTTAGGATTAGGCAATCAGGTACTGACTTCAACGAGGGGGGTAATAATTTGGCAGGGGGTCGAAAGTCGGCACAACACCGGCACAGAAAAAAAAAAAGTAAGAAAAAGAAAATAAAATTGAGACTATTTAACTCACAATTCAGATTTGTTTCTTCTCGAAATTGCTAGCTTAAATATATCAGTTGCAAGTTATAAAGTCAGAATTGTGTGAAAAACTCACAATGCAAGTAAATATCAGACTTGTGAGGTGACTTACCTTTATTATTATTTTTATTCCATGAGTCCACACACTAACTAATTAACTAACTAAATACAATTTAAAATACATACAAATGTAAATGAGAGAGGTTGTTGATGGTCCTGTTACCCAAAGATAAAAGCATGTATCACATGATAATGCTTCAATGAGAAGCATGAAAACTAATTCACCCCTTGAACTCATTGCTATCTTCACTTTGAAAGGAATAAAGATGACGGAGTACTGAGTGCCTTTACAAAACCACCTGACTCAGGGAATATTACAGACGGGGAGGCCACACACAAATAAAATTAATTAAGTAGATTTTATTAAGGTAATGCATAAATTAATCAAGCAAACAACATCAAAACAGAAAAGAAAGACTACATAACAAATTAATACTCAAACTCCTGGTGTTGGAAAGGCCTCAATCGACAACCACACTGGGGAAGGAGGAACTTTTTATCAGTCTATTCATCGCCCATTTCAACCACAGCTTGACTCTACCCTGCAAACACACAAAGAGAGCACACACAAAAACAAGACGAATGCCCCAAGGCAACAGGAAAACACAAATGAAGAAACAGAAGCTAGTCAGGACTGTAACAATACATACTGGTAGTCACTGTCACTTTACCAGGTGTGCTCAAGCATATGCAACCAATAAAAAAATCTGGAAAAAAACGGCAGCAGAAACAATATTCAATGATTTAATTGAAATGATATTTGTTGGATACTTTTAGCCAATAATAATATTTAATATTTCTCAATATTTTAACCGACAGCTGAGGCATTTAAGTGGCACCGAAATGAGGCACCTAAATCTGCATTTTGATTCGGTGTCCATTCCTAGTAATATACAGGCCTATATCTATGCTGTGGAAGGCGTAGGACCATGAAATGTTCGTCCAACAAATGCATTCGGTCCGAATTCAATGACACGATGGTCCCACCTGCCTGTCAGCGTATGTATTTTCATACCTCCGTGCACCTGCTCGTGCAGACATCACACGTCATCACCATGTTTCATGCTATGCAGAGTTAGACAGATGTCAATCACTGCAACCAAAACAGCAGCAACCTTTTACAGTTCCTCCTGAACCAAAACAACCAGCTTATGCATTGTTTACGTCATAACTACAGTAATTTGAAAGAGATGGAAACCTGTAACTTTATACTCGGTGTCAAATGACTCAAATGTATGGGGTTTCAATGTCAACAATGTCAATGCCGAAATGAAGATGCAGCAGTCGTGTGGTACAAGTCAGAGCTCTTTAAGTTAATCATTATTATTTGTTTTGTGGCTTTGAAGACGCTCTTAAGGGAGTGTAACATTAAATAAAATAAACATGAATTGACACTGATGAGAATCACAGTCAACCTTATAATCTCAGACAAAATTTCTCTTGTGCGACAATCTCTTTTGTTCGACACTCAAGATTGCTTCCTGTACCTGTATACTCACTTGTTTGGATCATCGCTGGAAGTGTGTGCTCTCTCCACGTTCACTATCCATGCATCCACAATCTCCAACGTCACCTGCAACACAGTATAACTTTGGTTATTGGGTTGCATCCAAGAAATGTAATTTCCTTACCTGCCAACCATTACCTGTACTTCTAATAAATAAATCTGTGTTGTTATTTCTCATTATCGTTGTCTCCAAGCCTAGTTTTTCCTTACACACTTTTGGTCGTATTGCGGTGTCCCCTGGAACGCAATAATCACTTCTACCCACACAGTCACGTAGAGCTCAAGCACAACCAAAACAATGTTCTTCTGCAAAATGCATGCAGTTTTTAACAAAGGGCCAAAGCAGCCATTTCACACTGTTGCCCACTGAAGCTAAGCAGGGCTGAGCCTGGTCAGTATCTGGATGGGAGACCTCCTGAGAAAACCAGGTTGCTGCTGGAAGAGGTGTTAGTGAGCCCAGCAGGGGCGCTCACCTTGTGGTCTGTGTGGGTCCTAACGGCCCAGTATAGTGATGGGGACACTATACTGTCAAAGAGCACCGTCCTTCGGATGAGATGATAAACTGAGCTCCTGACTCTATGTGATCATTAAAAATCCCAGGATGTCCTTCGGAAAAAGAGTAGGGGTGTAACCCCGGCATCCTGGCCAAATTTGCCCATTGGCCTCTGTTCATCATGGCTTCCTAATCATCCCCATACACTGACTGGCTCCATCACTCTGTCTCCTGTCCACCAATAAGCATGCGTGTGGCACAGTATGGCGATTGAGTACACAGGAAAGCTCTATATAAATGTATTTATTTTTTATTTTTTATTATTATTATTATTATTAAAAGTTACAAAGTGTACCTTAAAAACAAAAATGTTCATCAGTGATGGTAAATCAAGAGCAGAGACTCTTTCAGCAGTAATTTCACCAGAATGAAAAGAGTATAGAGGTTTACTTTGTATTAGACACATCTGTACCACAAGATGTTTCAAAAAGTGGTGGGGACATGTCCCACCCATACCGCCTGCATATTACGCCTATTGCTTAGCTGTCAATCTGTATGTTTTTTTATGGATTTTTTATTTTTTTATTTTTTTACTTAAAAACTGTTTTGTGAGGGAATCAACTGTTACATTCATTAAAAGCAGCACAGGAAGAAACACTTCACCTACAAACTAAACAAAAAAACTGAATGCCCCCTCTCACCTAAAATATGTTTGCCCAGATCAAACCACATTTCAGAAGAAAACCGACCACAGCAGGTTTCAGTTTGACTAAGATGAGCAGCTTTTACCACAATATGAGTTTGGCAGATGGTGTTAATTGTTAAAACTATACACAATAATTAATAGTTGATTTCATTTAGATTAATTTTAATTAAAAGTTAATTATAATACCATTTAAATCTCTAATAAAAAAAAAAAAATAGGAAGATGTACACCATTTCCACTCTTCTGTGAATGAATGCCCACCTACAAGCAGACCAAACCACATTTCTGCAGGTTTCAGTGTGACTGGTGATGAGTTTGACAGACGAGCTGCTGGTGTCACCAATGTGAGAATGTTTCACACGCTTGCTTTGTTCTGTTTGTCCTGGTGCTGTCTGACAGGTAAGTTACAAATGTATATATTTTTGCTAAATATTAGTAACACTCTTCACAGATGATAAAAGTCATGGCAAATAAAGGAAATTGCTACATTGAATGTAACTTCAGCCAATGAAGACTCCATTGAGCCACATTTTTGTTGGTTTTAAATAGTTAATTTCAAGGATTACAAATGCAAATCATCCCTAAACATTATAATATTATTTGTATACAGTAGTAACATTATTCAACATAATTCAAACAGAATAAAGTAATATACAGAAATTAATAATATAAAAAGTGCAGGAACCCTATTTTATCTACTGATCCCATATACCAAAATGTGGTAAGTGCCGACAATATCCAGAAAAACTCAACTTTCCAAGTTGTAATTACACCATTAATATTATGTTCCTTTATCTCACCTTCTTTAGTAAGTTAGTTAGAAAGTACAGCTGATTTCTGACTTTGTAAACCATCAGGAGCCTTAATCTGTGTAAATCTGTTTGTTCTCCAGGTGTGTTTGGTGATTCAGTGTCAGTGATGGAGGGAGAATCTGTCACTCTAAACTCTGATACTCAAATACGTGAAGACGACTACATATTGTGGAAATTTGGAGCTGAAAAGGCTCTCATAGCTAAAATGAAGAAAAAAAAGCAAATCTTCTCCACATTTGATGATGTTCTTGATGGGAGATTCAGAGACAGACTGAAGCTGGACGATCAAACTGGATCTCTGACCATCACAAACACCAGAACTGAACATACTGGAGATTATCAACTAGAGATAAGGGGTCTGAAACTGACATCAAAAACATTCAGTGTTTCTGTCTATGGTGAGTAGAGATCATTTGTCCTGCCCTTCAAATATTTTTGTTTTTTTTAAGTAATATTAAGTACAAATTATGTTCAATCCACAGCATTTGTGGTGTAATGTTGATTACCAAAAATATTAACGTATAAAATATTTCCTTACTTTTTTTTATTACGGAAAACTCAAGGTTAAGGTGAAGCGCTTGCGTCAACGAAATTTTTGGAGTTACATTGTCACGGAAAGAAAATTATACAACTAGATACAATATTTAGTGATTTTTTTCTACTCTAAGCTCATGTTAACTCATTACTTACGTATTTTGTCTTTACTATTGTAACAGTTTTTGAACATTTAGATTTCACTGTAAGCATATGTCAATAGTAATATCTTAAAAACAATCTGAAATTGATAACCAATAGTGCTAAAACTGGATTAATAAGATTTAGTTTGTGTCAGTAATCTGGCAGCAGCATTTTGTATTAATTAAAGCCAAAGTGAGTTGATTTAAAGTAGAAAACACGGCGTTGCAATAATCCAGACGAGATTAAATAAAAGCATGAATAAGCTTCTCTGTATCTTTAAAACTCAAAAACGCTCCCCTTGGAAATATTTAATAACTGATAAAAACACGACTCAGGGATGCAAACACATGTATGGTCAAAAAAGAGAGAGGTTATCGAAGCCCTCGCCCCGCTGCAAATATCCAGATACCTACATAATTGTGATGAATTTAATCCTTTGTAAATTATTATTTTGCAGTGTAAGATTACTGTTAACACCTTTAAATATTATATAAATGTATTATGTATTTTTATTAAACTTAGTGAGTATAAATCAGCAGCAAAAAGTAATTCTTGAAAAAATATGCACAGTAATTTTATAAAATCTAAACATGTTAATAAAATCAAATTACTATTAGTACTCTTATAAAATTCAATCAGGCAATCATACATTTCACAATTTTATATTTATATATGAATGTCAAGAATTCAGAAGTGTAGGCTGTATATAAATAATATAAAATTAAATTATGCTTATTTTAAATGTATTGTGCAGGCTAGGTATAAAAAATATATGCTTTTAATAATCTTTCAGTGCAAAAAACCATGATAATATGAAACGCTTCAAAACAGAGCGCACAAAGCGCGTATGCGCATCGCGGTTGCAGAATGATGTGCTTAAAACATTTAAAACTTAAGTTCACGGCACAAAGCGAAGAAATGTCGAGCGCACAAATCCTAGTGTACGTTATATCTGTCCAACAGTTTATTGATAATTTGTTTCTTCACAGTTTTAAATTACAGTTATTGTGCGTTTGATGCCGATTTATAGTCCTTGTGATGTGTGTGATCTAGTAACAGGCACACGGTAGCGAGTCGTTTAAAAACAGCAACAAATGTAAAATACAAATACACAAAATAAAGTTATTTTATGCAAATCCAAAGCCTTTTATCTACAGATCAAGCATTATAATGTGAATATATCATATTGGAGAGAGTTTTACCGTGCATCCTGCTGTAACCGGACGAGGCGCGCGCGCTGTTTGAATTCTGAATGGAGAATGATTGACAGCCGCAGAGGAGGGAAAACGAGTTTCCGTAAACTTTAATTTAATGATGTAAATAGACTTCTGTACCTCACATTAAGCTATGGAATGGCTTCAGGTGACTTTGTGAAATTATAATCAGACTCTCTCTGACCCAAGTCACCCAAACTGACGTGAAAAAAGCGTGAGGCGCCGAAAAGCGCGCTGTTTGCATCCCTGACGACTTAAGCTAATTCGATGTGTGATATTCAAAATTCAAACTGGTGTCAAAATAAATACCTAAATTTCTGTTAAATATATTGGGGAATAACTTATTAACATCTAACTAAATCTGACTTTTATTAAAGCCCTTAACGATAGTCATGACTTCAGTTTTCACAGTTAATTAAATTAAATAGCCTACAAGCCATCCAGTTGCTTATATCTGCTAATGCTCAGAGGACATATAAGCTTGTCGATAATTGGAGCACATTGATAAATATAACTGTGTAAATCATATGCAATTTATGATTTTAAGGATTACAGATCCAAGAGGTAAAATCTATATTGTAAAAAAAAAAAAATATTGATCCAATAGTTGATCATAGAAGGGGATGATAAATGTAATAAAAGAACAAAACCCTGAACTGCCACCTATCTATTTAATGTATCAATTAAGATTGAATGACCAACTGTAGCAAAAGCTACAGTCAGATCTAATATATATATATATATATATATATATATATATATATATATATATATTTTTTTTTTTTTTTTTAAAGAGCACTCTTCAGCATACTCTGCCATCAGTAAATCATTTGTCACTCTTAAAAGGGATTTTGTTGTGCCCTGATTGTCTCTGAAGCCAGCTAGATTCAATGAAGCAAAAAGACAACATAATTTTACCTTATGGGTCATATTTTAAGGATCTAAACGCACGGTCTAAAGCGTATGGCACACTTTAGTGCACTCCGGATGTGTCCGAATCCACGTTTGCTTGTTTAACGATGGGGGAAAAAATGGTCTGTGCACCCAGCGCAAGGTCTAAAAGGGTTCTCACCAATCTCTTTAATGAGTAATGGGTGTGTTTTGGGCTTTATGTGCAATAAAACAAACGGAGTCTCATCTCCCATTCCCTAAAAGCCAGTTGTGCTCGTGCCATGGCAAATTCCCTTTAGCCTATATGAGGGAATTTGATAGTGGAGAGACTGAACGTGTCTCCAGAGAGCAAACAGATCTGCTTGTGTGCGAGGTAAACGTGCGCAAGCAGATCATCTACAGAACAAGCCGGATTCCACTGTTTCTTTATGTACACAATAAGAATCTTTAACATTGTAATCCTTTTATTTTTAATATTTGACATGTTTGTGTATTGCTGCGCATCCTTGTGTGTGTAATAAGCAGAGTGGACGCACGTTGTGGACCCGCCTATAGGCGCATTTTACTAACGTGCTCTTTAAATAACAAAAGAAAATATTGCCAGGTTTCAGTTGGTCAATGGCGCAGTCTATTTCTGTTGCCTCAAACTAGCAATGCACCTGAACACTCCTGGTTTTCAGGCCAGCAGCCCATTTCCACTGTCACTTTTGGGGCTTGATCGGGCATCAGCGGGGCTTCTTTGGAGCCAATGGCCAGGGTTTTTGGCCCAGCGAAAACCTTGGTCCAAAGCAGGGCTTGAGGAGTGGCCATGACCAAAGGCAGAGTTTAGGAAGAGTCAGGATACGGTCATCACCGCTGTTCATTTCAAATGTTATTATACCAGGCTACCATCTCTGAACTTCGACATTGTAACATGTCAAAAACTAAAAACTCACTTTCAGACACCAGTGAGTGTTAGGAATAACCGATGGGGATTCTGATTACCGTATGTGGCAGATTATTCGATGATAAAGGCTACTTATGCTAACCATTGCGCTAATAAATACATAAATGTTTATGGAAAATACCAGAAACAGCTTGAAGAACATAGACCCGACTGTGGAAACAACTTGACTTTGGGCTTGTGCTTGAGGTCAGTGGCTATTGACCCCACCCATCATATTGTTAGCCCTGGCTCGTGTAACAGACGTAGGCTAGTGAGAGCTGTGTGTGTAAACCTCACTACCGTCATCTCAAGAGGCGTTCTAGAGACTGTAGACTTCAGCATCATTGTTTGAGCATCCGCCTCCCATTCGGACAGGACTGGGTTTTGAATCCCGCTTAGAGTGAGGCCTGGGGCGCTATAAAAAGGAGGGGCTAAACGCGCACTGGCCTTACAGTGGAATAGCGCCTGTTGATGGTTTTGAATAAAAACCCTGCGGGCCCTATTTTAACGATCTGAAACGCAAGTATCAAGCGCGCAACACAAGTAACTTTGTGGGCGGGTCTTGGGCGCTGTTGCTATTATACCGGCGGGATAAATGACTCTTGCGCCCGACGCAAATCTAAAATGGGTTGGTCTGAAGTAGCTTCATTACTCATAGGTGTGGTTTGGGCGTAACGTGAAATAAACCAATCAGAGCGACATCTCACATTCCCTTTAAGAGCAGGCGCGCTTGTTCCATGGCGGACTGCTATTATAATGGCGGATTTGCCAGGCGCACGCCAGGAGCGTTTCACAGCCGAGGAGACCGACGTTCTCGTCAGGGCCGTAAAACACAGAGAGGTGACATTGTATGGGGATGGGAGAAACCCACCCAAATTAGCTTTGGTTAAACAGGCGTATAATAATTTGGGTAAATGTGTAAGCTAGATTTATGCCTATTTTTTCACATCTTCATGGACACAACAATGATTTCCCTCTATGTTAATATTTTTCCTTGTAATAATGTATGGTTTGCAAAAATGAAAACTGCTGCTTCTGTGTAGATGAGAGAATCAAAGTGTATGCGCATTGTGCACACACTACATTATGGCCAAGCATGCGCCCTTAAAATAGCATCTGAATAACACGCGCAACAGAATTGTTTTCTGGAACTGCAAAATAGCACCAGGGAACGTTTGCGCCGGAACACGCCTCCTTTTTTGCGCTGAACCGCCCCGGGAGCGCAAGTTCATTCCCTAATTTATTGACATGTGTCTGTGCAGGGAAAAGCCAGCTGTGTGCGGGTGCAAAATAGTAATGATACATGCGTCGATGTACAAAGTCAATTGCGCTGGGTGCAAGATAAGGCCCTATATTATGGCAGTTAATAGTTATTAATTTTGAGATATTAGCAGAACTTGCAGCTGATAAAAGCCTTTCAACTGCACAAAATGAACATGAAGTTTTGTTGATTTAAATGCACGTTCTATCTTCCTACACTCTCTCCTTAAATTACATATATCCTTTGTCATCCAAGGTACTTGATGAATAGTGGCAAATGTAAATTATTTTTGTGGTAATCAACATTATTCCACAAATGCTGTCAATTGAGTTGAACTGGCACTGAAACCAGAATTTTACCAAACTATTTACAACTTGAAATGTTTAATTATTTTGTAGCTTGAGATGACAGAAACACCGTCATCACACTAAACACTCAATCAACACATTGAGCCGAAAATACAATTTTGTTGACTAGATCGATCCAGATTTCTGTTTATTCGCTCATGTTTTCTCAGCTCGTCTGCCTATTCCTGTCATCATCAGTAACTCTTCACACTGTTCTTCATCATCATTAAATTGTTCACTGGTGTGTTCATCAGTGTTGAAAGTGTGTGATGCGACTCTCTCCTGGTACAAAGGAATCAGTGTATTGTCCAGCATCAGTGTGTGTGATCTCAGCATCAGTCTCTCTCTACCTCTGGAGGTGGAATATCAGGATAAAAACACCTACAGCTGTGTGCTGAACAATCCCATCAGCAACCAGACCACACATCTGGACATCAACACACTCTGTCACACATGTGCAGGTACCACAGCTCTGATGATATATGTGTGTATTTACTGACCTGATCTCTGTCTTCTGTTGAAGATCTGATTCAGTAACTCACATTAAAGGAGAACTCCGGTCAATTTTAACATTGAGTTCATTTTTTTGTACATTTGGAGTGCTGTCAGTACAGAGAACAACGACAAAAATCGGTGTTGCCTAAACCATGTTATCCTCTTTTTAAAATTTGCACCCTGTTGACTTCAATGGGGCAAGTTTTAAACAGTGTTGTTTTCGTCAACGATGACGATAACGAAATGATTTCGTTGACGCACCTTTTTTTTATGACGATAACGCGACGATGACTAAAAATGTCTCTAAGATGACTAAAACATGACGAGACGTTTTCGAGTTTTCGTTGACGAGACGAGACGGCTAATTTCTCCCCCTGTTTGTCTATGATCAGCAGCGTTTTTAACATCTTGGAACATCATCAGAGAATGCCCTTTTAATTGGTCGTTTCGCATTGTGAGTCACGTATCGTAGCAACGATGACGACAAGTGACAACAGCGGGAAATGTAAAAATGACTACCTCCGAGCAGCCGGCGAAAAAGAAAAGAGCACAGAAATGTAAAATTGAATGGGAAAATGACTACCCGTGGATGGAATGCGTGAAGGACAATGAATACAAGGCCAATTGTACCATATGCCGTCGCGTTTTTTCTGTTTGTCACGTGTGTGATATTAAGCAGCACGCATCAGGAGATAATCTAATAATTCAATTGAATAAATTCGCACACAAGGCTACAGAAAACTGTTGTGTTTATTTTTCTTCAAATGCAGTCTAAGCCGGTGAGTTTTGAATGTTATATGTTGTATTTGTTTAAGTTAAAAATAAAACGTATTATAAACTAAACAAATCCATGGTTCATTGTTGGCAAAATGATCATGATAGCCTTTATATTTAACATCTATGTGGTTCAGTCTTGTAACTTATAACGTTATTGATTAGGCCTACTTTGCTATTCTATAAATAGGCTAGGCCTAATAAGTTGTATTATAATATGCTATAAGGTATGAAATATATGTATCTAAATGTATCAATTAGTTTCCACAATATTCACCAGAAGTCATCATTTCAGGGGTTATTTAAAAAAAAAAAAAAAAAATTGTTATGAATTGCAACACTTGCTACAACCTGTCAAACCTAAGCCCATGTCCAATACTTTTTAACCTAAATGAATTTTTTAAAGACTAAGGTACTTTTTTTTTTTTTTTTTACTAAAATTGACTAAAACTTGACTAAAACCTTTTTGCGTTTTCGTCGACTAAAACTTGACTAAAACTATCAAGTTTATAAGTGACTAAAATGTGACTAAAACTAAAAAGCATTTTCGTCCAAAAGACTAAGACTAAGACTAAAACTAAAAGGGCTGCCAAAACCAACACTGGTTTTAAACCTGCTTTTAGCCTCTTAACATCCTTGATGTGTCATTACAAGTGCACAGGTCATGTGAGTGACCAGAGGATTGACCAGAGGTCTCCTTTAATGTCTCTCTTTTCCACTCCTTCAGTTCCTCCAGTCTCAGTGTCTCTGATAGCTTTGATCTCTGCTGGATCTCTGATGATTGTTGTTGCTGTAGTCGTGATCTGCTGCATCTGCAAGAAATGTAGAAAAAAAGGTTAGAAGACCATGCAATTATCTGTATAAATGTTTATCTTTTTTAAGACACAAGTATTGAAACTCATTTTAATTCATCTGTATTATTGTTAATGCAGTTCAGACCCGGGAGGAAGACAGAAATAATTCAGCATCCTGTCTACAAAAAATGGTAAGATCATTAAGTTGTTGCAGTCAAGCTTTTATTGAGTAAAATGCCTTAAACAGAACCAAAAAAATAAAATAAAAAATGTTTTATACTATAAGTAGGCTATAGGCCTATTGTTTTTACCAGTGTAAACATTAACATACAGTTACATTTTGCAGTCCTACAAATTGATTAGCACAAATCAAAATCTATTAGCACGCAGAAAAGTATGTTATCTTTCCTCAATAACAATATAAGGTTATTGATAAATTATTCATCCAGACATAAAACATACTCGTATTTACTTACCGTATTGTTGCAAACCCGCATGTCACTGTGAGTCAACATTCTGATTAGGTATTTTATCTTCTTTTGTGTTTCCCGGAAGAAAGTAACGTTAACTTAAACTTAACTGCACTTCCGTGTTCAGAGAGAAAGTGATGCCTTAAGACGCTCGTCCTTCTTTTTTCGTGCTCTTTAATTTGCCACTAAGAACAGTTTTCTAAACTTGGACATATGCTTAGAAATTGCGCAAGAATAACAGGGTGAGTTGACGTTTGACCCAATTTTATGGTTTCACATAAGTGAAACGTCGGCCGCAGATTCGTCAGTTATTAAAAATGAAAACTTTTTTAACGCAACATTTTCTCACTACATGCTATGTTGGTATTATACTGTGATTTCATTACCTGAAAGGGCAAAAGCACGTTGATTATTATCGAATCTGATATCTTCCTGACAGTATAACCATTAGCAATGCCACAAGACAATATATCAACTTTTGTACAGTACAACGCCACGGAGTAGAAGAAGGTAAAGTCGCGCATGCGCAATATAACGCCTTTCCATCAGTGGCCAGAGGCGGTGGCTTGCTTGAACAGTTACCGTGGATTGAATTCATGTAATAAATGCCATCTTGAAATTATATACAATCCACCAGATAAAAATATATATTGTATACATTATATAGACAACAACGACCATTTAACAATAATATACAATTAATTTAAATTTAAGTAGGAATTTTACAGAAACAGTTCATAATAAGGTAGGCTATTTGAATTTAAAGCCAAATTGTGTTACTTGTTTCATTTTCATTTATTTTAATATGACTGCATTTTCCTTGCAGAAATCAAAGAAGGATCCTGTGTACGAAAATTTCCCCAAAAAACGATGATCAAATATAGGCTACTGGAATAAATGTTAGAGCTCGTACAGCCTTGACTCACTCCTCATAGTTCACATTAACTCTCTGCCAGGATGTTTTAACTTTCATACGCTTTACACTTTCATGTGTTGTTATTGTAATGTCTGAACTTGTGTTTTCTCTGTGTTAGTTTAATTTACTGGTTCAC
Organism: Leuciscus leuciscus; assembly: GCF_965113295.1. NCBI lineage: Eukaryota > Metazoa > Chordata > Actinopteri > Cypriniformes > Leuciscidae > Leuciscus > Leuciscus leuciscus. The sequence continues at coordinate 12,300,764 of NC_138739.1, forward strand.
GAATAGCATGGCATCCAGAAACTCAACTAAAATATCTTAGCTTAATGCACATGGAAATTCACTTTTGATTCAACACAGTGTTTTTGGATGCATTCTTTTTTGTCAATAATATTATTTATTTATTTACATTTTTTATTGTTGTGTTACATTCTGTAGCAGTAGAATCTTATATATTTTCTAGTGCACTGTCTGGAGGGAGTGTACCCAAAGCTGACATAATAATAAATAAATAAATAAATATACAAGAAATAAAAACAAATACATAACCAAAGTATTTATACTTTGATATCCTTATTTATAATTGTATTTTCCCCTGATTTATTTTATTTATTTTTTATTTCCTTATTTATTCATTTTCACATTTATTTATGCAGATATATATGTCTATATTTTGCATTCATTTTGATGTTTGCGAAGTGGCGGAAGAAAGTAGGCCCATCTAACCCAACTGTCTAGCTGTCTGTTGTCTGTACACTACCATAATCCTCTTCACTTGTATCCGACTGCGACCAACAAACAAAACGCCAACCTTCGCCTTCGTCAGCTAATTTAGATAGGCCTACTTTATTTTGTCACCCCACAAAACATAAAAATGAATACAAAAAATGCTCCATTTAAAAATAGTGTAAAAAAAGCCCATATATTTGATAATTTTATAATATAACATGATATACTAGATATTACTCAAGAAGAGAAAAAAAAAATCTTTCTTTTTTGCTGTTTTGCCAAAAAAAAAAAAAAAAAAAGTTCCAAACTCCACAGAACCGCTCCGCCTCTGCGCAACATGTGGGGTCTGTTTTCTTACTGAATGGATCAGTATTTGAACAAATCGGCTGAATTAAATTACTGTTGCCATATACATATCATTATAGGAATAGCCAATGAAATGAATCAAAATATAATTAACTATCCGATCTCACATAAAAAAAAAAAATGCTATTATTTTGACTCTGTGCCTGAAGTGACACTTACGAGCTGGGCCTGCTTTAAAGGGATACTCCACTTTAAAATGAAAATTCTGTCATCATATACTCACCCTCATGTTGTTTCAATCCTGTATGAATTTCTTTCTTCTGCTGAACAGAAAGGAAGATATTTAGAAGAATGTCAGTAACCAGACAGTTTCTGGTCTCATTGACTTCCATATTAGGAAAAAAATATACTATGGAAGTCAATGAGACCATGTCTGGTTACTGACATTCTTCTAAATATCTTCCTTTCTGTTCAGCAGAAGAAAGAAATTCATACAGGATTGAAACAACATTCATTTTAAAGTGGAGTATCCCTTTAAGAAATTAAAGAGGATCAAAAATATAACGACCAAATGGGAACATAAATTATTTTTATAATTATATTGTTTAATAGGTAAAAGATCTTGACCAAAAATGTATGCACCTCTAGATGGAAATAAAATATGTTATTTCATTTAAGAGATGCATTCATTTTTGGTCAAGATCTTGCAGTGACAATACAAGAGTCAAGCAGAATGTAAAGTCTCCTCCAGCACATCCCAAATACTTTCAAATTAATTAATTTGTTGGATCTTTAACATCATTTCGCTTTTGAGAATGGTCAAATCATATTGTGTAGCTATACGTAGTGGGGAACTCCTTTCCTCAAAATATTGAAGCCTATATTTAAAACCAGAGAATGTCTAATATGGGGAGAAGTTCCACTCTCAGTAAACTTCTGGCTTCTGAACTGGTTGCAGTTCCACTCTGGTTCCATATGAGGGCGCTCACAGGACGAGTGCAGAATGAATGGAGGTCTATGGAGCTATACCCATCAAAATCCACTTTTCTCAGGATATAATTTGTGGTCTAGTAATTTGAATGTTGTATTCGAAAGGAGATGCAAAGAAATTACACATTGCTGGGTGTTAGATTTTTTAGAGTCACTTTGTTTTGCAACCTTCCAGTTTCCTCTTTGTCCTCCCCATAGATTCTATTTTTTTTTTCTGGTGTGTATTTTATTTTTATACATTATTTTGTCTTGATTAATAATTATTTGCTTAATTTAGTTTATCTCTCTTTTATTTGATACATTTATGTTCACATATCTATGTTTCTTACATAGAACAAACAAACACTGAAGATCAACTGATGAACATCACAGGTAAACAGTTGGCAAACTGTCTGGGACAGGAGAGAATGAGTCCACAAGTCTCTGTGATCAATATCTAGAGCAGCAGCACAAAGAAAAAAATGGAGAGAGAGAGAGAGAGAGAGAGAGAGAGAGAGAGAGAGAGAGAGAGAGAGAGAGAGAGAGAGAGAGAGACGCAGCAGCCCATTGATCATTACATTACAGGACGTAACAACCATAATAAAGTTGCTAGTGAAAGAAGTGCATCAGTGATAAAGTTCCTGTAACTAGATGATTCAATATTAGCTTAGATATTTCTGATAACAAAAATATTTTAGAGACGCACAGATTCCAGATGTTATGAGAATGTTTTTAATAATATTTATCACATAAATATACAAAGAATTTTCATGTTCATTTCCTTGTTTCAGAAAAGAAAACAGTGTCTGTGTGGGTTTTACTTCAAGTCACTTTTTCCCTTGGCTGATGTAAAGATGAGGAAATATTCTGCCCAGAATGCAAGAAACACAATATTTGTCTTTCTAAAACAAGCTTATATAAAATAAAATAAAATAAAAACCTTAGTATTAGGTAAACTATAACATGCAAGTCCACCTCTTATTGATTTATGATTAGATCTGAAGTAAAATCTTTTGAGAGGAGTTTATCATATATTAGCTTTGACACTTAAATGGCTTTTCTTCAACTATTAAACTGACATAAATAAAAATCATGAAACACCTCTATTGATTTATATATTTACACTGAGCACCAGACAAAAAGAAAAATCTAAAAATAGGAACAAGGGATCAAGATTGCGGTCAAAGATAAAAGGGATACTGCAAGTTTAAAGCTGAAGGACTGGAAAAAAGTATTAAAATTAAGGCAATCGTCTCCATCAAACAGTCATAATATTCCATCAAACATAATTATCAACAAAATACAATAAGTGAACTTCATTTCTGCCCATTTCAACCATGAACATAGATGTACCTAATGTAAACAAGTTTAATTGCATTGTTTTATCAAGTATACACACATTTGTGTGTTATTATGGCTGTAACACTCCTCCATAAGTATTTCTCAGGTTTACCGCAGCAACATTTAACACAGACTGTATCATATATGACTCCAGTTAAAGGCATTGAACAGAATAAATACCTGAATGTTTCACCAACTTTAAAATAAATAAATTATATTCCAAGCGTCTTAAAGCTGGTTTTGGTTTCAGTCTAGCTGCTGGAAAGTGTTTTCTGATGAAGGAGAATGACTAAGGGTTAGTGTAAGAGCTTAAACCATAAACATTATCAACAGTAACAGCAACAATACCAGTAAAACCAGTATCAGTAGTGCAGACTGTCCTTGTGTTGAGGAGCTAAATCTTGGTCATAATACCTGTCTTGTTGAGGTAATTATGGAATCACAGTCAATTCTATAAGAGGATGTAAACAGACGGGACAAAATTACTGAGATATCAAACCAGATCAGCATTATAGTGCAAATGACAAGAAACAGAGATAATATCTCACTGTTTGTGTCTGGATCACTGTAACAGCTTTAATAAACCTCTAGAAACATCAAGCACTCGCTGATCTACTGCTGGAAACTGTTGCTCTGTTTCTTACTTTATTGCTCATATACTTGTTAAGGCTAAATGTGTTCATTCATCATTTAAATCATAAAAAAAAATCTAGCTAACACTTTAATATAACGTTCAGTTTTAAGTCATTTATAAGTGGTTAGTTAATAATGAATGAATCATTTACAAAACATTCATAAATAATTAGCTAATATACTAACATCTTATCTATGTTATATTCCGTTACAAGTCATTTACAAGTGATTAGTAAATTATTAACTAATCATTTATGAAACATGACTATGCATTAATAAATGATTAATAAGTTAAAATGTTCATTATTTCATGTATGTTTTGTAGATACAGTTATAAGTCATTTACAACTGATTAGTTAATGATTAACACATTTACAAGTGATGAATAGTTTACACTTTAGATTAGGGGATGCAGAAAGTGTTGTAAATGATTTATCATTTATTCATGCGTTTACACATCTTATAACTGATTCTGCAAAACATACATACAATAATAGACATATCACTTATTAATCATTTATGAATGCATAGTCATGTTTCATAAATAATTAGTTAATCATTTACTAATCACTTGTAAATGACTTGTAACAGAATTTATAACTTGCTAATCATTTATGAATGTTTTGTAAATGATTAGTTCGTCATTTAACTAACCATAAATTACCTACAACTGAACGTTATTATAAAGTCTTACCATTTGTGGCAATAGCCAAATATAGACTACATTGTATGGGTCAAAATTATATTATCGATTTTTCTTTTCTACCGTAAAAATATAAAACTTTTAGTTTTGTGAGTGAATGCAGCGCAATCGTGTAAATGGACAACTTTAAAGGCAATTTTTCTCAATGTTTAGATGTTTTTGCACCCTCAGATTCCAGATTTTTTAAAAGTTTTATCTTGGCCAAATATTGTCATATCCTAACAAAGCATACACCAATGGAAAGCTTATTTTTTAAAGTATATGTATAGGTATAAATCTATATACCCATATGGTTTTGGGGTCCAGGGTCACATATTAGGTGAAATGGTGACTGGTGTTGGTACCAACTAGTGAAATATATGAATCATGACACAATTACTCTATGAGCGTGGAGAGTTTCAGCTGCATTCTTTCCATCATTTTCTAATTCTCTTCAGTGTCTCTTTCAATGAAAGTATCAAATTGAGTCTGAGTCGGATTTAAGACGTATCCTCCTCCTCAAAGGACTGTATCCTCCTCCTCCGGATTGGGATCAGGTGTTGAGTTATCAGCATTACCCTCCTGTAAGAAAACACAGATTCACAGAAGATTAAAGTGATGATGAGAATTGATATTACACAAATACGAAAATACTACAGACTTGGAATTGTGTTTTCCTGTTGTTTGTACAGAAGTTTTCCGTTCCTAAATATTTAACACTGTCTTAAAGTCGACATGAAATCAAAATTGACCCTATTTACTTTGTTAGCGCATATTACTAGTCTTGTGGTGAACAATTAATCCGTGCAAGTTACAAAGAAAAAAATTGTTAGCCGTGGCAATCTTTAATCAAAATCTGAAAAGTTACTTCCGGTCTGGAATGGCTGATGATGTAGGTTTGACGGCTTGATTTGGGAAACTCTTAACCACTCCCCTCAAACCGTTAGTCTGTTATGAGCGAGAGATGGAGAGGAGGAGCGCTAGAGTGAAACCCTGCCCTCTGTTCAATATTCCTTTTCACTGGGAAATACGTCACAGCACTGGAGAAAAGTCGTTTCCGGTTCACTGAGACTTTTAACTGCATCAAACAGTCATCTCATATATTAAGTATTATAATTTCAATATCACATGTGTCTAAAATGCTTAAACTGTTGTATTGGTGTTTTCATTATTTTTTTCAATAAATCTTTTTACATTTTAAGTTTATTTGTGAGTTATTAGAGTTTTTGATTGTTTTGTCTGCCTCATCGTTAAATAAACGCTGCTTCTTTACTGTAAAAAAAAAAAAAGTAAAGGGCAAATAAAAGGCAACATTTCACATTTACATTTTGTACATTTTATTTACATTTATGTTAAACACAGAATTATACTGATATAATATTCAAAATATATTGACACCATTGTTATTTGTCTTTTTATTTAATTTTATTTCTTTTTGCACAGTAAATCTCATATAATCTCACATAAAAGTGAGTAATACTTACATCCTGTGGTACTGGTGCATGGGGCCTGTGGCGGCGATAGTAAATCACAGCAGCAGCTGCAAACACCAGCAGAACACCAACAATTCCTGCTACAGCTCCTGAAGACAGACCTGAATCTGGAACAGCTAAAGACAGAAGTTATTACTGGAGAATAATATAATGTTTACAAATATCTCTGACTGATATTTACACCACTTTGGTCATCAGTTGTATAATATTGATTTTAACTGATAAATATGGTGGTTTTAACAACATTAGTTAATTATGTTTATTACATTAATCAAAGTTTGCTTTTTTTCATTAGCATCCCACAACCAAACAACTTTTTGAGTTGATTTTTAAATATTTGAAATAAAGGAAAATGAATTGAATAACTGAATTATACCAATGACAGTAAGACTGAATCTCTTCACTCTAGTGATGCTGAAGCTGCTGTTGTTGATGTTGATCTGTAGTTTATATTCTCCAGAGTCTGTGTTTCTGGTGTTTGTGATGTTCAGAGATCCAGTCTGATGATCCAGCTTCAGTCTGTCTCTGAATCTCTCTTTACACTGATCATCTGTACAGATCTTACTCTGATCTCCAGTGATTTCAGCGATGACAATGTCATTAAAATACCACGTCATCACATCATTTGGGTGTTTTATTACACCAGGATCTAAAGTAACAGATTCTCCCTCCTTCACTGACTCTCTCTTCACTTCATCTCGTTCAGCAGCAGAAACACCTGAAACACAAACCAACAGATGCTGGAGGATCTTTTGCTGAAAACAATCAAAAACTGCACAACATGAAAGCAGTGATGCGATTACACAACCTCAGAAAAGACTCTCTATTGGAAACTGTTTGGTTTGTGCCTATAAAAGCACAATAACAATGTGTTTTAAACATATATAAACTGCATTTAAACATTCATTAATGACTCACCAGTAACAAAAACATTAAAGGTCTTTTCACTGTTGCTGATGATGATCTTCAGTTTATATTCTCCAGAGTGTGTGTCTGTGATGTTTGTGATGGTCAGAGATCCAGTCTGATGATCCAGCTTCAGTCTGTCTCTGAATCTCTCAGTGCCTTCATTACACTGAACATCTGTACAGATATAACTGAGATCTCCATTGATTTGAGCTATTCGAGTGCCATTATAATACCATGTAATCTCTTCTGTTTGGTTTGTTTGAACACCAGTGTTTAGAGTGACTGAATCTCCCTCCTTCACTGACACTGACACTTCATCTGATCCAACACCAGAAGCAACTGGAGAAGAAACAGTTATGAAAAACAGAACTATGCAATAGGACTGTGATTTTTTTCTTCTACAGATCATAAAGATTGTGGAGAAATATGTCTGTATTCATAATGTAACATGCAAACAAACAGCAGAAGAACATCACTGATTTACACATTCACTCATCAGACAAACATACATGAGTTTTATGAATGATCTTAACACACAATCAATCCACACCCTGATTAATATTTTTTACCCCCTTTCCCTATATATTTGCATATTTAGCCTATATAATCAAAAAATGTCATAGTCTCATATTGAATATTACATAGATGAATACTCATCTAATAAGAAGAAAATTAGGCTATTTTCCACATTCCACTGCATTAAAAGTGCTTTTTCTACTAAATATTTTTAGTCTAATAATATTTATAATTGTATTCATTTGGCAGAAGCTCACTCACATTACATTCAAGCTACATTTGATCAGTTTCTGCACTGATGTAATATTCTACAAACAGTTGATTCCACTTTTTTTTTATACGAAGTCATTTACAAAGTTCAATGCCATTTTAACGGCACCAACAACAGATCTGGGCTGATTCTATGATTTGTTTTCACCCGATAATAATCCTACCATCACTACGATAGCCTACATTATAAGTTCACAAAAATAAGTGTATCACCAGAAAATAGATTGTAACATATTTTGTCTTACCTTGGTCGAGTAAAATCAAAATCACCGGGAGCAAATTAACGGGAAGCTTCATTTTCAGCACTTTTCCCCTCAGAAAACGAATGAAGAATCTGATGCATAAAATCGTTCTGTTCTGCTTAGATTGCGACGCAGTTCCAACTCTGAAGTGAAAGTATCTGAGGCTTATAAAGAAGAGCGATGACATGTCGTGAACGTTCCTGTCGTTTTCTAATATGCATATGCAAAAAGGCTTTTCGCCGTGTTGCTTTTGTAAAATATAATATAAAACCTATGCCTACTTTTATCGCATTAGTAGGCTATATATTTACATTGCTTATTCCTAACCTCTTAGTCTTGTTTTTACAATTTTTAAAGAATTTGAAGACTATACTGTTGAGCAAAGACTTGTGGAAATAAAATACATTACATTGAATTGAGTCTAGCCTTATGACCTTTAACCCAGTTGTTCAGAAAGCCATAACTCGGAAGAGGAAAAAAACATGAATCTAAAAGAGACAGAGCATCTTTTATCCCATAAAAACCTCCTTGAGATGGAGTGACTGACTGCAATAACACATTTTTATTTTTTATTTTGTGATATTCATGGAAGAATTAAGGTGATAATTAAAAACAGTGTGTATATTTTATTAAGAAAATTCTGGTTCAGTATTGTGTAGAAAATACTGCGAACATTTCACCAATACAACCACTATTTTAATGAAGCAGTTGAGGCTTGAATAAGGGAAACAATTAAGCTGATAAAAATAAGAAAAGGCTACATATGTATTTTAAGAGAATTAGTTCAATTATGTGGTGTTACCACTGCTGGTCCCCAGCATGCTTTTAATTGTACATCATAACTTAAAATTCAAGTACAAAAACCTAAATCGCACTTGAGTAAACTTAAAATGAAAAAGCACATTTCACTAAAAATCTTTAATTAATTGAGTAATACACTAAATATTTTTATTTAATGAGGTAGATTCCATTAAAGAAATCAAGCCATAAAACCTACTCAGAAATATATTGTGTAATATTGTTGCCATTTAAGTAAATAGCACATTGAATTTTGTACATTTATATGGAAAAATATAGAAGCTTGTTGCCGCTGCGAAAAAAAAAAAAAGCTTAAAAATTGTACGTTTCTCAAAATTATGACTTTTATATCCTCAGAATTGAACTTGGGAGTTTATATACTTTCTTTTATTCCACAACAGCAACAAGCTTCCACAAATATCATTCCACACAACTAAATATTACATGTATACAATTTTAAAGGTCCCAGTAAATGACAGAAAGAGGTTGTTGTTGGTCAGTTGGTTCTGTTACTGAAAGATAAAAGCATATGTGTATCTCATGATAGTGCTCCAGTGAGAAGCATTACTACAAATGAATACACTAACTAGTGTTGGACAAGCCTCAAGCGACAACCACATAACCTTTTTATCAGTTGATTCATCAGGTAACCCACAGAATCTGCCGCTTGACTCCACTCTGCAAACAGTGAGAGGGAACAGAAAAACAAGACAAACCACATCTGCTGACAGGGAAATGCAAATGAAGGAGACAGAGGTCATTCGTGAACACAGCAAATGGACTGCATCTACAACCAGTTATACATATGAATGAATATCTGTAGATCTTCATAGGATTGAGTTTATATTAACACAATACAAAAAGACCAAGGAGTTAGATTACATGACATTAAAAAGTTTAAAAACCTGCAATGTTGAGTTCATACATATTAGATTGAAGTCCATTGGAGGCAAGTTGAGGTGAGAACCCAAATGCAAATGTACTTACAACAAGAACACAAAACCATGACAGGGCATGCAAACTCTGAACTAAAGCAGGAACACAAACACAGACTTAGAGAACAAGAAACTGGAGCCAGAGCATAGAACAAACAATACTCAACAAAGGAAGGGAAAACAAGAAGGCTTAAATACACACAATACTAATGACAAGAAAAGGGACACCTGTGAACAATAACAATACACCAATTAACATGACACAACAGACAAGGGAACACAGGATAACAAAACTAAAACCAGGGGATCACATGACAGACACAAACACCATTGAACCACCAATAATCCCAAATAAGAAGAAGAACACCCAAAACGTGACACATATAAACACACAAACCAGCACATAATCATCAAGTTGTCCCCATTTCTTTTGGATTTTTTATTTATTTATTTTTTTCTGGGAAAACTCATTGGATCATTTGAAATCTTGACCATTTAAAGATGGCAAATGCAACAATATATGTCTGGAGTGGTCGAATGTGGCATCTATATATATATATATATATATATAGGTTAGGGAGGGAGGAGGCAGGAACTTGTGAATGAAATAAAAAAAACAATCAAAATGAAAGTAAAGTGGCAGTCATCCATGAGAGACGACTCACGCCACCAGCCTTGCTCCGTTCCCCTGGGTTTTGGCCCCGCCCTGTCCGGTTCCCAGATCACACTTGCCTCAACAGCCTCACTCCGTTCCTCCACCATAAAACAACAACACACTGTTCATCATCATTAGCGATGGGAAGTCTCCCATCATGGCGACCATTTTACTGACTCGGATCTTTGAATCTCGTTCATCATAATGAACAAATCTTTTTTTTCCCAAGTCATTTTGTTAATTTCAGAAGAATATAATTAAAATGTTACATGTTAATGGTTCACGAGCTAAAGAAAAAACAACTTACACCGATGGTGAACTAACCATTTCTCAAATCGTTCATGATCGACCCATCACTAATCTTCATCGTGTAGTATGCATTGCTTAATCGGGCTCAGTCTGAAAGGCAACTACTTTTTGGAAAAAAAAAATCAGTATTGAAAGATAGAATGAAGAATGTATATTCTTAAACATTTATCCAGTTGTGTGCACTACATCGAGACCCTTGCCCTTCAATCCCTAATTGTAAAGTGCCCTTTTGGTAATATTGTGGTGTACACCCAGAGATTTTCACGATTAATACCATTCCCAATCATCATATATCCCATATATGATATTTAGATAACCTCGCGGTAACTAAAGAGCCTATCCTTTAGTCGTGTCCTCAAGAGTTAGGTGATCAGTCTATACAAATTCGTATTCTATTATAATAATAATAGATTTCCCCTTTGTATTATAAGTCTACCTTTTTGTGGTACTCTTCAACCGTGTTTGCTATACAACAACCATGTCATATGCTGCCTCTTTGGCTAGGCTACTAGATCAATCAAATCATACATAAGTTATTCTTATCTCAAAAGTATGCTCACCCTCTGATGTGGTTTTCTTGAGGAAGGATCGTCCTGACCCAGTCAGAAGAATGTGACTCTCACTCAATGATCCAAGGTCCAGTCAGATGATTGTAATAAATGTTTAACAAAATGTATTAAAAGAATCAAATGAAAAGGAATACTTGTTACAGATCATAAATTAGTATTAACTAACATATATATACTAGCTAGGCTTTTAAGGCTTCTTGTGTCCGTCAACATCTGGTGTGACGAATTGTAGGTTGCAAGGACTTGCAAGGTTTGTGCGTTGCATAACTGGTTAGCCTGTTATGTGATGGTTATGATTTTCTGATTTGTAACTTGGGAGTGTTTCTCCTAAGTAATGTTCTCAAATAGGAACATGGTCTTGTAATCTGACCCCCCTTGCTATAGGATAACACTTTACAACACCCCCCGGAGACTGAGGAGTCATCCCACACATTCCAACACACACACATTAACACACACAAACACCATTCATGGAACTTTTCAGAGAAAAGTACCTCTAAATGTTTTAAATGTATTCCTTTTTGTGCTAGGTCTTCACATGCCATACTGGAAGTACTGACAATTTAAATGTGTGTAATTCTGCATATGAATGTAACTTTATGTTTCTTCTACTTTTATATTTCATTCTTGGTATCTGTTTAACCGTCTTGTTCTGACTAAACCAACCGTATACAGGAGTTTACAGTAAAATGTATTATTCTATGTGTACCATCTTGCTGGAGTAACTAATGAATTTTTATCACTATCATAAACCATGCAAGTGAGTTCTTCTGACAAGACAAAGAAACTTCTTCCCGCTCTATCTATCTGTCTGTTCTTCCTATCTATCTGTCTGTCTGACTGTCTGTCTATCCATCTATCTCTATCTGCCTATCTAATAATAATAATAATAATAATAATAATTCATTACATTTATATAGCGCTTTTCTCGACACTCAAAGTGCTTTACATAGAAGGGGGGAATCTCCTCAACCACCACCAATGTGCAGCATCCACCTGGATGATGCGACGGCAGCCATATTGCGCCAGAACGCTCACCACACACCAGCTTACTGGTGGAGAGGAGACAGTGATGAAGCCAATCAGTATATGAGGATGATTAGGAGGCCATGATGGGCAGAGGCCACAGGGCAAATTTGGCCAGGACACCGGGGTTATACCCCTACTCTTTCGAAAGACATCCTGGGATTTTTAATGACCACAGAGAGTCAGGACCTCGGTTTAACGTCTCATCCGAAGGACGGTGCTCTTTGACAGTATAGTGTCCCCATCACTATACTGGGGCGTTAGGACCCACACAGACCACAGGGTGAGCACCCCCTGCTGGCCTCACTAACACCTCTTCCAGCAGCAACCTGGTTTTCTCAGGAGGTCTCCCATCCAGATACTGACCAGGCTCAACCCTGCTTAGCTTCAGTGGGCAACCAGTCTTGGGCTACAGGGTGACATGGCTGCTGACTGTCATGTATCTGTCATGTCTATCTGTCTGTCTGTGTCTGATAGACTGTATTGCCTTCAAAACTTTCAGCTTGAAACCTACTTTGAACTTCAAACTGAAAACCTTCAAACTTCAAACTTTTAAAAGTATTTCAAACTTTCAGGATAGTCTTTCTCAAGCCAACCTAAAGTTTGCCTTTCTTGACAAACTTTTTTTAACTAGTTTATGTTGTTCATAAACAAAGTAAGTCTCTTTGGTACTTTACAGACAATAACACTCAAACATATCTTTGTCTAACATCTTCCTATAATATGTATAAAATACTTTAAAAAGAAATTCCTTGTATATGACTCTGTACTATGTTAATGTCTTTCTTCAAAATTATTCAATATTGTTTGTTCTGTATTTTATACAAATTAGGTGTTGTGAACTGGAGTGCATTTTCCAGACAATATAAGCAAGAGTTCCGGGTGCCCTGCTCGTTGACACTGTGTTTGCACTGCACTGCAATATACAAGGACTGCCCACCTGGGTCTGTGGGTGATGGCAGAAGGAGTCCTGCGGGGATTTTATTCCGATAAGGAGGTTGAGGGCTGTTGCTCAGTTGATTCTTTTTTCAATGATGGAGGGGAATTTCAAGCTGAGTAGATTTGATGTGTGTGTGTGTGTGTGTGTGTGTGTGTGTGTGTGTGTGTGTGTGTGTGTGTGTGTGTGTGTGCGCGCGTGCGCGCGTGCGTGTGTGTGTGTGTCTGTTTGTGTGTCTGTTGATGTACAGATGTGTTTATCTGTATGTGTACATATTTCTTTTATACAATTATCATCTTTGTTTTGAAATAAAATGTATCAGTGTTATTAGTTCGATTTTTTTGAGTTGGCATGCATAAAATGGGATACAGAGATTGACAATGTACTTTTTGGTTTAACTTTATTCAAACTACTTTATTGGAATAAATGTTTTATAATAGCCTATATAATGCACACAAATAAACAATTATTAACTATTACACAGAAATTATTAAAATAAGAAATATATAAGGTGCCATTAATGTTTACAGTAATTTTGTAATTTACACAGTGAAGTGCAACAGAATGTGAAAAAATTTAAATAAAATACTACACAGATTTTAAACAATATATACTCTGAAAGTCCTTATAAGTTTACCTTAGATCAGGCATAGTTAAAACTATGTACTCCTTTTTGCTGTTTTTATTATTACTTTAGAGTTTTTTTAATACATTAACATTTAAAAAAAATATTATGTCAAATTTGTGCTGTCACCTCAATATGGCGCATGCGTGGTAACACATACGTGACGTGAATATGTGACGTCACCGCTCTACAGTCTGCAGCGAGGAGTACTTGTTCTAATGTAGAATGCGGTCTGTTATTTCTTGATAACAGACCGCTGCGAAGTATAACACACCGTTGCCATGAAAAACAGAGCGTTGCTATGGACGCAGGATTCTAACCGTAGAGGCGGAACGGACTATTTTCTTTAGTGGAAGCAATACAATCGTTTTTAAATCAATAAACTCCTTTTTAAATCAATATTTTGTGTCAAATTATTGATTGATTTGGTAGGTAGCCATGTAATAAGCGGGATAATGTAGAGCGAGGCGGTTGTTATAGCGAATACAACCCCTTCAGGCTGCCTCCACTTCGCGTCGGGGTCCTACCCAGCCAACAAACCCATGTGGGGCCCAAAGGGGTTGCACTTGGGCTGATATCTGGGGCCCACCTGGGCTACCCAACTGGGACCCAGCTAATTTTGTCCTCAGTTTCCATGGAGGCCCCACATGGGTTAGCCCAGATGGGTTGATGATGGGCTCTTGATGGGCTCCATATCGGGCCCATATGGGTAGCTCCCATTTGGGGCCTACAGAAGTCTGCCCACATGGGTTGATGATGGGACCCAGATAGGTCTTATCAAGGGCTCTTATGGGCCACAACGAGTATATATATATATGGCCATATTTGTTGGTTTGAGTTACTTTATTTTACAGTAAACCCCTAAATACAAACATTACATGTAATCCACTAAACTACACTAAAATGTTAAAGGTATTCAATGAACAGAAACCAGTAGTTCACTTTTAAAGTTACTTTATTAAGCAAGTAGAAGTATCACAAAACAAGAAAAGAAAAAAGTTAAAGCTTTATATATATATAAAAGTTATATATGCATATCTGAAAAATTAACTATTTCACAAACAAAACAATAACAATGCAGCTTCTCACTCCTCTGTTGTCGCTCTCCCAACGGCCCTTTGAAAAGAGAAAATAGTCAGCATCGTCAACTTACATTATGCAGCCGAAAACACAAGAAAACATTATCAATAAATTATTAAAATGTTTAGACAGTCTCCTGTTTTTCACGATACTCATAATCATTATGTTTGCCAGTGTGCTGTGGCAAGCTTTATGTGTGCGTTTGAGCGCTGATTACGCTATGAATTTGCATTGATTTGCACTATCATTTTTGAAGTTTGTATTTCCACATAAAAACAAGCATATCTTAAAACTTTTACCCATCTTGCTCTCCACCACGTGCCCTCGCAGTACGGTTTCCTCCCCTGTCCCTGACACCGATTAGCCACTTTGACACTGCCTTTTCAGCCTCTCTTCTGGTAATTTGGTTTGTAAGGGCTTTTTTTTTTTTTTTTTTAGCTTCCTGTAAAATATATAAAGAGCATTAGAGTGAGATTAAATTCCATGTTTGAGCCTTTGCAACAATCTCCACCTTGACATTTTTCAGGAAATACAATAATGGTATCGGATATAATATTCTGTCATACACAGCATCTTTGCTGCAAATGTTTAAACGAACAAACATTTTTCAAATTATTTAAATTGTTCTAATTATAATTATTATTAATAATAATATTTTGAGTAACACTTTAGAATATTGTTCTGTCATTAATGAATAACTACACAGGAACAAATGAGTAACACACTATTAACATAGTAACTACTATTACCTAACAAGGAACTCTGATTAATGAAATAATAAGTAATAGCACTCAGTTGAATGTGGTAGTTCACTATTAACTAATCAATAACTGCTCTTTTTTTCATACCTGCCAGAGAACTACTAAGAACTACTATATACAGATTCATAATGTATAATTAATTCTAAAGATCATGGTAACCTATAGTAATGACCCAAGTGTTACCAAATCCATCGGAAGGAATTACTAAATATTTGGAACAGTATTCTAAAGTGTAACTATATTGGGTATCTTTTGTGCATTTGTTATTTGAACTAAATACAGAGAGGAAAAAAGAGCACAGGAATCCGAGGGGTGCGGAGATGGTGTTAAAGCTTCTCATATTTCATAATTCAGTGGATACTATCAGCCTGTCGGGGTTGTATTCGCTATAACAACCGCCTCGCTCTACATTATCCCTTACATAGTGATAAGAGACAGATAAACATAAAAGGACACTAGAACACAACAAACAGAAAAAGAAAGAAAGAAAGAAACACAAAAGACTAAACAACCAATGAATACTCATGAAAGCTCCTGGTGTTGGAAAGGCCTCAATCGACAACAACACTGGGAAAGAAGGAACTTTTTTCATCGCCCACATCAACCACAGCTTGACTCTACCCTGCAAACACACAAAGAGAACACACAAAACCAAGACAAATGTCCCTCGGCAACAGGAAAACACAAATGAGGAAACAGAAGCTGGTCAGGACTGTAACCAAACATACTGGTTGTCATTGACCACTTTACCAGGTGTGCTCAAGCATATGCAACCAAGAACACATCTGGAAACCGGCAGCAGAAACAATATTCAATGATTTTATTCCACACTTTGGATATTTTTGCACTGAACTCAGAAGAAACAGACGAGTATCTGATAAGAAATGCTGAACACATTTCTCCCTCTCACATGAAGAATGGAGAGATCAGAGAAGTCAGAGATGATTAATTATAACATCTGCTGGTACTGTATCTTCAATCTGGACGCTCAAGCAAGGCCTGTTTTTATTCCATTTCACAAGGCATTCAGACGCTCAGTTAAACGTGACCTCTCGCTTGATTTGACCGAGTGTTTAAAAGCAAGAGTGAATGAAAGCCAGTAGTGCAGTGGGATTTTGGTCTGGTGACGCAGTGGGACACATTATAAAGATTCCTCTGAGACAAACTGAATGAAGCACAAGATGAGATTCAGTCCCTCCTCTTTTCTCTCAGTGACGGGGGCGAAACGCTCAAGAACCTGCTGATGCTTATTTGAAAGAGTTAAACACGGCTTACAGAATAAAATGTGTATTTTTTTTTTATTTTTTTTTTTGAAGGCTCCTTTAACAGATGAAAAATATATTTTTCAGTTGTATTAAATCAGTGCAATATGTGTCATTCTCATGTTCTGTGTACTCTCATGCCGGAGACCCGGGTTCGAGACCCGCACGGAGCGGGGTGTGAAGGACCCGGTGAGAGGGGTTACATTAGCCTTGAGCCTACTGTTAATGTATCTTGGCAGCCTCGATCTATAAGAGGCTAAGACTAACTAGCAAGCTTTCTAACATCTACAATAACATCAAATTATGTAGTCTATATTTTGTGGGTCTCTTTTCATATTGCTCAGGTGTACTCGTGTATGTCTTTTGTCTGGTCTCTTTCATTATCCTAACAGATTCTCTCTTGAAGTGCAAGAGGCTTTAACATCTCCATACTCCTCATCTCAATAGGCTCCCAGTGACCAAAATAATAAATACCATGACCAGTTTTACTGTAGTAACAATCACTATAACTGTTGGTGAAAGTGAAATCATTTATAACTGATGATCCAATGTTATATTAGTCCACGATTATTTCTGACAACATGCAAAAATATTTTGGAGACATAAATTCCACCCGTTATGAGTGAATCATATGTTTTTAATAATATTTATCACATAAACACACAAATATTTTGTTTCAGAAATGAAAAAATCATTGTGGGTTTTCAGGCACTTTTTCCCCTTGGCTGATGGAAAGTTAAAGAAAACAGAAAGAGTAAGATATTCTTATTAAAAAACCTTTAGTGTTAGAAAACTAAAGCATTTGTGTCCACTTATTAAATGATGGTCAAATCAGAGGTACAGGCTTGAGGAGTTTAGCATTTATTTGGTTTTACACATAAAATAAATGAGTCTCTATTGAGCCTATTTACATTTTTAAAATGAGCACCATACAAAAGACACCATCCACCATCCAAAAAAATGAATAAAATAACAAGAGTATTGCCAAAAGAAAGAGCCAAAGTCAGCTAGCTGAAGGCTACACTGGTCAAATCATTTCCATCAAACAGTGATAATATTCTACATATCAGCAAAATACAATAATGCCATGAGTTTAAAAAACAATCATACTCATAAACCCCAGCTAAACACAATAGAACTGAAAGAGACACGAGATGCTTGACAAACACAACTGAATATGATTTATGACCAAAACTGAATGAGACACAAGATTAAAAAACATAGACAATAACATGGCTCTTCGTCTTCCTCCTCACATGCCGACAAATAACATGAAAGAACTAATCAGCACCTCATAAAATATCTGAATTTGACCATTTCATTGTGACTCATTTTTGCATATTTTAACAATGAAGATAAAGATATATCTACCAAACGTATGAAGACACACTATGATTTAATTGCTATAAAATGCCATTGTTTAATACACACATTTGTGTGAAATTTGTGCTGTAACACTCCTCCTGACAACATCACACCAAGTATTTTCATAACTTTAAAATAAATAAATGAATATGAATAAGCTGCACCAAGATAATCAGTAGAAACAGCTTCAGTATCAGTAGTGCAGTAGAGCTCTTAAGTCCTCTGAGACTGTGAGGTATTTCTGGAAATGCATGCAGTCAGTAATAACAGTGAGGATGAACACAGGCAGGACATTATGACTGATGTGTCAAACCAGTTCAGTGCATTAGGGCTTATAATGAAAATGACAAGATAATCACTCACTGTTCCTGTCTGAATCCATAGCTGACAACTTTTGAGTTTAGCTTGTTTTATTTTAGTAACTAAACAGAATTTTATGAGATTTAGTGACAACATGTTACAATGTTTACATAGCCTACAATTTCTGGGGCCTGTACCATGAAGGTAGCTGAACAAACTCGGGGTTACAGGATTAGTTTTGAGTTGACAAAACCAAACCGATGCAATCAGGCTTTATTGGTACCATGATGCAGCTCATCAACTTTCTCTGTCAACTCAGGCTTTGATCCTTAAGCTATGATTACTCCACGCGCGCGTGCACATAAAAGAGTGACGTCGACACTGAACAACAATCGCGGGTAGAGCGTGAGCGATATATTTTCCCGCGGAGGAGCAAGAGATAATCATTCAGAATTACGATGAATTTAAATATGTATTTCAAGCTCGAAAAACAATACGGTCTCTGCTGCCAAAGCAAGAGAAGACTGTTGGAGAAAGTTTGCTGATTGTTAATGTGTAAGTTAAACCAATACGTTCTATATTTATGTAAAATTATGTATGTATGTGTAGCCTATATGTGTAATATAGCCTATAGCCTATTTTTATAATATATAAAAAATGATACATGCACATTTTTTATATATTATAAAAATAGGCTATAGGCTATATTACACATAGGCTACACATAGCCTACATATACATAATTTTACATAAATATAGAACGTATTTGTACTACTAAGAAAGCTAGGGAATCCTATCATAAGATTAACAGAATAATAATAAAGATTTAAAATAATTCTTAACATGTAGGCTATTATATATTGTATAGTACATTTGTGCAATTTGCTTTTTGAAAAAAATTTAATAAAATGTGTTCATGTGATGTCACCCTATCAATATATCTTACCGGCAATTTTATAAAAGCCCTCTTTTATGGACATGGCCGATAAATGTCCGGGGAACACGAAACTATTCATGTACTCCTGCAGAGCGAGGACCACCTTACGAATGGTTCGACAAACCGTGTTTTCCCCGAGCTTCTGTGCTTCACCCACCGTGCAGGAATGTACCACTTGCAACAAAAAAAAACGCAACGCAATATTTGCGGTACAGTAAGTGCATGAATTCGACGTGTTAAATTCTTTATGTGCGGCTCAAGAAGTTCGCAAAGATAAGAAATTCCTTCCGCGGAAAATCTGTATCTTTCATACAAGTAACTATCAGGAAAGGCAAGGGGATTTTGTCTGGCTAAAAACTCTTTCTCTACGAAGTGCTCGTCAAACAATTTGCGCTGAGATGTCACAGGATTTGGAAGAAAAGGTGAAGACATTGCAACAGACACTGGGAATAAGTTACGTCACCTATATGTTTCTTTGCTCTCAGCTGATTGGTCAAACTTCAGTCTGAGATCTTGAATCCAGAACATAACCTGCCCCGGAGCAGGCTAGCCGTGCAGCGTAAGATACCATGGCGACGAACACCGAATAAAGCCAAGCTACTTTCATAGTACCTAAAACCCAGGGTTGGCGGAAACTAAACTGAAACATAGCTGGCTAGCCACCTAAACCGGCTTCATGGTACAGGCCCCTGGTAAGCTATGTTTATTATTATTATTATTATAGTATTTATTATTAGTATTATTGCTTGACAAATTCCACGATTTCAATACAAATCAATTTTTGTGATTTGATTAAATATTGACTCATTTGGATAAAGATTAGGTACACAAGATAGGCGTTAATTTTTCTGATAAAAATATAATAAATATGTAATATAGAACATATATTTAGCGAAAAATATTTCTGGTGAAATTTTTACTGGTATTGGTGCCGACTGCTGAAATCTTGGAATCGTGACATAATAGGCCCTATGCACAGCTGCACTACTTCCTGAACTTAAGCAGGCTCCTTTGTTTCCTGTCTGCCATGATTGGCCAAACTGATTAATCCAGGTGTGTCTGATTATTGTTGTTGGTCAGACACACCTGGGGCCTATACCATGAAGCCGGTTTAGGTGGCTAGCCAGCTATGTTTCAGTTTAGTTTCCGCCAACCCTGGGTTTTAGGTACTATGAAAGTAGCTTGGCTTGAATCGGTGTTCGTTGCCATGGTATCTTACGCTGCACGGCTAGCCTGCTCCGGGGCAGGTTATGTTCTGGATTCAAGATCTCAGACTGAAGTTTGACCAATCAGCTGAGAGCAAAGAAACATATAGGTGACGTAACTTATTCCCAGTGTCTGTTACAATGAATTCACCTTTTCTTCCAAATCCTGTGACATCTCAGCGCAAATTGTTTGACGAGCACTTCGTAGAGAAAGAGTTTTTAGCCAGACAAAATACCCTTGCCTTTCCTGATAGTTACTTGTATGAAAGATACAGATTTTCCGCGGAAGGAATGTCTTATCTTTGCGAACTTCTTGAGCCGCACATAAAGAATTTAACACGTCGAATTCATGCACTTACTGTACCGCAAATATTGCGTTGCGTTTTTTTTGTTGTTGCAAGTGCTACATACTTGCACGCTGGGTGAAGCACAGAAGCTATAGGGGAAAACACGGTTTGTCGAACCATTCGTAAGGTGGTCCTCGCTCTGCAGGAGTACATGAATAGTTTCATTAATAGTGTTCCCCGGACATTTATCGGCCATGTCCATAAAAGAGGGCTTTTATAAAATTGCCGGTAAGATATATTGATAGGGTGACATCACATGAACACATTTTTTTTTTTTTTTTCAAAAAGCAAATTGCACAAATGTACTATATAATACATGTTAAGAATTATTTTAAATCTTTATTATTATTCTGTTAATCTTATGATAGGATTCCCTAGCTTTCTTAGTAGTACAAATACGTTCTATATTTATGTAAAATTATGTATATGTATGTGTAGCCTATGTGTAATATAGCCTATAGCCTATTTTTATAATATATAAAAAATTTGCATGTATCATTTTTTATATATTATAAAAATAGGCTATAGGCTATATTATACATATAGGCTACACATACATACATAATTTTACATAAATATAGAACGTATTTGTTTAACTTACACATTAACAATCAGCAATCTTTCTCCAACAGTCTTCTCTTGCTTTGGCAGCAGAGACCGTATTGTTTCGAGCTTGAAATACATATTTAAATTCATCGTAATTCTGAATGATTATCTCTTGCTCCTCCGCGGGAAAATATATCGCTCTCGCTCTACCTTTTCGCTCTACTCTTTATTGGTTGTTCAGTGTCGACGTCACTCTTTTATGTGCACGCGCGTGTGGAGTAATCATAGCTTAAGGATCAAAGCCTGAGTTGACAGAGAAAGTTGATGAGCTGCATCATGGTACCAATAAAGCCTGATTGCATCGGTTTGGTTTTGTCAACTCAAAACTAATCCTGTAACCTCGAGTTTGTTCAGCTACCTTCATGGTACAGGCCCCCGGATTAATCAGTTTGGCCAAACTGGCCAAACTGAATTTCAGCTGATCCTCGTCTCTCATCATTTCCTGATTCTCTTCAGTGTCCATTGTTTTATTGGAGCCTTGGCATGAGTCTGATTTAATGATGTTCCATGTCCTCCAAAGGAATGTCATTGGGATCATGTGGTGGGTTATCAGCATCACCCTCCTGAATGTCATTGGGATCATGCGGTGGGTTATTGTCAGCATCACCCTCCTGTAAGAAAACACAGATTCACAGAAGGTTACTGTTACGTTTGGTTGAAGCAGAGGAGGAAACAGGATCCAAGTGCAGCAGTCTTTTATTAAATAAACTCAAAACTTCACAAATACAAACTCAGACTCAGACTCAGACTCAGACTCAGGAACAGGAACAAGACTCGGGAACGGAACAACCACCATAGTGCAACGATAAGAACTGACCAAGACACATGGCATGATCACATGACAAACAGGGAATCACATTAACAAGACACATGACAATTGTCACGTTTTTCATGGACTTTTAGTATGTTTTCATCTATTCTGTCTAATCTAGTCGGTAACACTTTATATTACGACCCGCAAACAACTGCGTAAGTAAACCGAAATTACAGTGTACGTTTCTGTAATTATAGTGTACTTCCGTGTAGGTATAAGGGAACAATATGTTAAGTTTTGGGTAATAAAGGGGTAACAAGCAGATATACAACCTGCAAAGAACTTCGTAAGTAAACCGAAATTACGGTGTACGTTTCTGTAATTATAGTGTACCTCCGTGTAGGTATAAGGTAACAATATGTTACGTTTTGGGTAATAAAGGGGTACAACCAGATATATAAGCAAATTATTTATAATGTAATTATTTTAAAACTAACAGGTACCTATTCTGTATATATTCCAGGCAAAAATTGTACATCTGTTGTATATAAAAGCCTTTTTAAAAAACATTTTCTGCTGCACTACAGTCATTATCACTATAAAATATCACAACCCCCCATGATCTAACTCAAACTTCACCAAAATGTGTTTTCTTCAAAATTACAGTTACTACAGTAATATCAGGTGGTACAAAATGTTTAGAGTGGAGGATTGTTCGACAACTTAATATTGAGGGTGTAGCTTGCTAAGAGCATGTATATACTGTATATTCATATTTTTGCAGTGCAGCAAGACCAATGGGACTCCATCAACTCCTCAACTTCAGAGTCCCCAGTGGAAGTTAAGAAAAAGAAGAGCAAGAAAAGAAAGAAGAAGAAAAGCAAGGGACGCAAATAAGGGGGGGGGGGGGGTATAATGTGTTACTTTGTTGTTTGAGTATACTGTAGAAAAGATAATGTTTTATTAAGATAATAAAGTGTTTTGACATTTTTTTGTAAAATAAAAGTCAGAAATTAAATTGGATCCTTTATTGTATATTTACTCTACTTACCCTGTAACTACACAGAACAAGGGGGTAACAAGCGCCACTTTAATTTACAGCCCGCAGGAGTTACACTTACCCTGTAACTACACAGAACAAGGGGGTAACAAGCGCCACTTTAATTTACAGCCCGCAGGAGTTACACTTACCCTGTAACTACACAGAACAAGGGGGTAACAAGCGCCACTTTAATTTACAGCCCGCAGGAGTTACACTTACCCTGTAAACACACAGTTGAAATGGGTAACAAACACTACTTACTATGTAACAATACGAAACAACACTATTTGCACAGTAATTACAGAGAAAGGTAGGCTACTTAAAAAAACTTTTAATTACACAGTATATTTGCCCTGACATTTAAGTGTCATTGCAATACAATGTGATAAGGTAAGTATAAGTACTACATGGTACGTTTTAAATTAAAATCATAGCAAAAACTATTTTTTTTTTTTTTGGCTTAACGTTAAGTAGTTTAGTAAGAAAAGCCAATAAATAGCATTGCCAAAAAGTTTAATTTTCAACCCACAGATGTCAAAATTACCCTGTAACTACATTGCACAAGAACATATTTTGCCAGAAATGTGATAAAAACTTTTATATACAACAGATGTACAATTTTTGCCTGGAATATATACAGAATAGGTACCTGTTAGTTTTAAAATAATTACATTATAAATAATTTGCTTATATATCTGTACCCCTTTAATAACCAAAACGTAACATATTGTTACCTTATACCTACACGGAGGTACACTATATTACAGAAACGTACACCGTAATTTCGGTTTACTTACGAAGTTCTTTGCAGGTTGTATATCTGCTTGTTACCCCTTTATTACCCAAAACTTAACATATTGTTCCCTTATACCTACACGGAAGTACACTATAATTACAGAAACATACACCGTAGTTTCGGTTTACTTACGCAGTTGTTTGCGGGTCGTAATATAAAGTGTTACCATCTAGTCTTGTCTTATTAGTTCATTCTGTTCCCTTGGTTACCCTCATTAGTTCAGTTTTATCACCTGTGTCTTGTTAATTAGTTTTTCAGTGTCTAGTTAGTCATTATCTTCATCACCTGTTTTGCATTCATTTTCTGTGTATTTAAGTTCCTGGTTTTCACTCTTATTGTTTGTGTAAGAGCACTCTGTTTGTGCATAGCACACTGTTTCGTGTATTTGCCTGTTGGAATCTATTGTGAGAATTAAACTCTTGTTATTATTTGTATCTTCGTGTTTGCCTTCTTCATCTACCTGGGGCCTGTACCATGAAGCCGGTTTAGGTGGCTAGCCAGCTATGTTTCAGTTTAGTTTCCACCAACCCTGGGTTTTAGGTACTATGAAAGTAGCTTGGCTTGAATCGGTGTTCGTCGCCATGGTATCTTACGCTGCACGGCTAGCCTGCTCCGGGGCAGGTTATGTTCTGGATTCAAGATCTCAGACTGAAGTTTGACCAATCAGCTGAGAGCAAAGAAACATATAGGTGACGTAACTTATTCCCAGTGTCTGTTGCAATGTCTTCACCTTTTCTTCCAAATCCTGTGACATCTCAGCGCAAATTGTTTGACGAGCACTTCGTAGAGAAAGAGTTTTTAGCCAGACAAAATCCCCTTGCCTTTCCTGATAGTTACTTGTATGAAAGATACAGATTTTCCGCGGAAGGAATGTCTTATCTTTGCGAACTTCTTGAGCCGCACATAAAGAATTTAACACGTCGAATTCATGCACTTACTGTACTGCAAATATTGCGTTGTGTTTTTTTGTTGTTGTTGCAAGTGGTACATTCCCGCACGGTGGGTGACGCACAGAAGCTATAGGGGAAAACACGGTTTGTCGAACCATTCGCAAGGTGGTCCTCGCTCTGCAGGAGTACATGAATAGTTTCATTAATAGTGTTCCCCGGACATTTATCGGCCATGTCCATAAAAGAGGGCTTTTATAAAATTGCCGGTAAGATATATTGATAGGGTGACATCACATGAACACATTTTTTTATTTTTTTCAAAAAGCAAATTGCACAAATGTAGGCCTACTATAATACATGTTAAGAATTATTTTAAATCTTTATTATTATTCTGTTAATCTTATGATAGGATTCCCTAGCTTTCTTAGTAGTACAAATACGTTCTATATTGATGTAAAATTATGTATAGCCTATATGTATGTGTAGCCTATGTGTAATATAGCCTATAGCCTATTTTTATAATATATAAAAAAATGTGCATGTATCATTTTTTATATATTAGAAAAATAGGCTATATTACACATATAGGCTACACATACATACATCATTTTACATAAATATAGAACGTATTTGTTTAACTTACACATTTACAATCAGCAATCTTTCTCCAACAGTCTTCTCTTGCTTTGGCAGCAGAGACCGTATTGTTTCGAGCTTGAAATACATATTTAAATTCATCGTAATTCTGAATGATTATCTCTTGCTCCTCCGCGGGAAAATATATTGCTCACGCTCTACCCGCGATTGGTTGTTCAGGGGTGACGTCACTCTTTTATGTGCACGCGCGCGTGGAGTAATCATAGCTTAAGGATCAAAGCCTGAGTTGACAGAGAAAGTTGATGAGCTGCATCATGGTACCAATAAAGCCTGATTGCATCGGTTTGGTTTTGTCAACTCAAAACTAATCCTGTAACCTCGAGTTTGTTCAGCTACCTTCATGGTACAGGCCCCTGGAGACGTTACAACAATGACAAGAACAAGAACCAAAACCCAAAACGTGACAGTTTCAGTGATGAGAAGGATTGATGTTTCAGTTACACAAACGCAAAATATACAAAATGTTTATTTGGGAGTTATTGGTGTTTTTGATTGTTTTGACTGTTTCACTGGTGAATATCTGCTTCTGTACTGTTAAAAATAAAAAATAAAAGTAAAGAGCAAAAAAGAAAACATTTCACATTTACATGTATTACATTTTATTTACATTTATGTTAAATCCAGAAAAAAGAACATTGTTTTTGCACAGTAAATCTCATCTATCTTGTTAAGTCAGCTGTATGTAATACTTACTCTCTGTGCTGCTGGTGCATGGGTCTTGCGGTGACGACAGTAAATCACTCCAGCAGTTACAGCAATAGCAAACACCAGCAGAACACCAACAACTATTCCTGCTACAGCTCCTGAAGACAGACCTGAACCTGAAACATCTACAGAGAAACAGACATTATTGTGAATGATAATCCACCCAGTACTTAATTTTTTTTTTTTACTTTAGACCCTTCTATGTTGATCATCAGCTGTATCAACATGAAACAGCAGCGGTCACTGGAAAACTAATATTATGCATTTTTTCAAGTTATCAAGTTAATAACATTAGTCAAAATGTTATTGATCCGAAGCTCAAAAAAAGTCAACTCAACATTTATTGGGTTGATTTAAAAATATTGAACTTTCTTTTTTTAATTCCTCAAAGGAAAATGCATTGATTGATTTAATTATATTATATTCTCACCAATGACAGTAAGATTGAATCTCTTCACTCTAGTGATGCTGAAGCTGCTGTTGTTGATGTTGATCTGTAGTTTATATTCTCCAGAGTCTGTGTTTCTGGTGTTTGTGATGGTCAGAGATCCAGTCTGATGATCCAGCTTCAGTCTGTCTCTGAATCTCTCATCACTATCTTCGCACTGAACATCTGTACAGATATCACTGATATCTCCAGTGATTTCAGCGATGAGAGTGTCATTAAAATGCCACGTCATCACATCATTTGGTTTTCTTGCTACACCAGGATCAAAAGTAACAGTTTCTCCCTCGTTTCTCTTCACTTCATCTCGTTCAGCAGCAGAAACACCTGAAACACAAACCAACAGATGCTGGAGGATCTTTTGCTGAAAACAAATAAAAACTACACAACACGGGAGAACTGTGAACATGACTTTGCATAAGCCTTTTCTTGACTTTCGCTCTTAAAAAAAACATTTTGGCCTGTGCCTATAAACACACATTAACAATGTGCTTTAAAAATATATAAACTGTATTTAAACGTTTTTAAATGACTCACCTTCAACAGTAATATTGAAGATCTTTTCACTGTCGCTGCTGCCGAAGATCTGTAGTTTATATTCTCCAGAGTCTGTGTTTCTGGTGTCTGTGATGATCAGAGATCCAGTCTGATGATCCAGCTTCAGTCTGTCTCTGAATCTCTCAGTATCTTCATTACACTGAACATCTGTACAGATAAAACTGAGATCTCCACTGATTACAGATATTCGAGTGTCATTAAAATACCATTTAATCTCTTCTTGTTGGTTTGTTTCAACATCAGTGTATAAAGTGACTGAATCTCTCTCCATCACTGGCACTGACACTTTATCTGTATTAACACCAGATGAACCTTGAGAAAAACATAAGCCAAATAAAAAAATACAATAGTGCTGTGAAAATGTTTTTCTACAGATCATATAGATTTTAAGTATAAACATATGTCTGTATTCATAATGTAACATGTGCAAACAAACAGCAGAAGAATATCTTCTTGTACAGACGTGCTCAAAAGTTTACACACTCTTGATGTTCACTATTTTAACAAATTAAGAGGGATCATACAAAATGCATGTTATTTTTCATTCAATACTGTCCTGAATAAGATATTTTATATAAAATATGTTCACAATAGTCCACAAAAAAAAGAAAAGAAAAAAAAAAGCTTGATTTATAAAAAACAGATGGAAACATGATGAATAAATAGCCGGGGGTGTAAACGTTTTGATGTGAAGAGGTATTTTCTACTTAATTTGTCTTCTGGTAGACATGTATCTATCTTCTGATGCTTCTGAAGGGCAGGACTGAATAAAATAAAAAGATATTTAAACAAAATAAGAAAAATGTGGACATCTTCATCCTGTTCAAAGGTTTACACCCCCTGGTTCTCAATGCATCATGTTTCCTTCTGGAGTATCAGTGAATGTTTGAAGCTTTTAATAGTTGTGTTTGAGTCCCTCAGTGTGAAAAGATGGATCTCATAATCATACAGTCTCTGCTGGAAAGGGTTCAAATATGCAAAAGATGCTTGAAAACAAAAGAATTTGTGAGACCTGGAGGATTTTCTGAAGAACAATGTTCAGTTTAACTGAAACACGGGACTCAAGAACAACCATCACAAAACAAAAAATAGTTGTGGATCATCCAGGTAACGACACACAGTATTCAAAATTAATAGGCTATGTAAACTTTTGAACTGGGTCATTTTAAATTCAGCTTTTTTCTTTTCTTCTTTTTTCTAGTGTACTATATGTAGAGTATACATCATTTATGTAACATATCTTAGGCTATTAAATAAAATAAAAATAACATGCATTTTTAATGATCCCATCTTATTTTGTTAAAATAATTAACATTTTGCAGATTCTGCAAGGGATAGTTTGCCCCCTTTCCCTATATTTGCGCATTTATATAATAAAAATGTATAGACTCATAATAAATATTATAGATTAGGGGAGAGGGGGGCACAAAGTAACGCTTTTTGACTTTCTCAGTTTGTGTAAATCTACTTATGATTCAGAGTATTTCTTTTTTCCCACATTAATTTCCCACATGTCTAGTACAATTATGTGGTTTTGTTTTATATACTTTTTTTCTGGATATACCCCGAAAGAATGGAAGTGAAATGTGACAACATGCCCCATAGCCCACCTACATTGTAACATGTGAGGGGCACATTGTAACATGACATATAACAGCTTAAAATGTTATCTGATCTAATAAAAATATATATACAAGACAAACTAAATAAAAATACAATTAAAAAACTTTGTCATATAAAATAATGGCAATTTTTAATAATTAAATATAAACTATTTTTGGAGTTTTGACTACGAACACATGAAAACACAGCTATACAACATAGTTCAAAACAAATAAATAATTAGTCATTTCTGAACATTGACTCTCAGTCTTTATTCACCTTTTTCTCACGTTTTCTCAATAAAATTAATAAAACTATAGAATATCATAGCATATTTCTAATAGGGGCACATTGTAACGCAGTGTTACAACATGCCCCCGCCTGCACAACTGGGGTTTAAACCCTGCTAGTGTCTTCTGCTAGTTAGCGAAGCATTAAAGACTGTTAAATAACAGTCTTTCAACTGTTATTTAAAAATCTCAACTGTTAAATAACATATTGGAGATTAAAATAATATCAGATTTGTCTCATTTTAAATAAACACAAAAAATAGAGATGAAAATTAACTTAAGCAAGAAATTTACTTTTGCTATGGTTTAATAAATGTCTATGGATATCTTCCAAAAAAAAAAAAAAATTGCCGCAATTTTTTCTTATGTGTTGATATGGCAACTAGTAAATACACCAAGTGTGTGGACATCCTAGCATGTGTGGAAGTATTTAAAACAAGTGCGTTACAAGTACAACTATAGCCCCACTTTACGTTGTGCCCCGCGCTCCCCTATTCCGTTAAAATAGCCTTCTTCAGATCACCCCGTTTCATTAAGATACGGATAATACAGTGTCGTTATTATTGTTTTGTGCACCGATGCAAAAGAATACCAACATTTACAGACAGATGGCATGCTGCGGATTTAATCAATCCTCCCATCACTGCAGCGCCAATGCAGTCAGAGAAATCGATGCAACATCAGAAAATAGATTATAACAAACCCTAATCTTACCGTGGTCGAGTAAAATCAAGATCACCCAGATCAAATGAAAGAGAATCTTCATTTTCACCCCTCTCCCCTTGAAACAATGAATGCCGATTATAATACATAGCCTAGGGTGCGGATGCTGCGGCAGTTGTTAGGCTGAAACTTGATAGCCTCACGAATGACCTGCTGTTTTCTTAAGTGCTTTTCGCAGTCTTCCGTTTGTAACCTTTATATAGGCTACTTTTTTGTGGCAGTAGCCTATATTATTATTATTTTAAAGAATTTGCAGACCATGTTGAGTTTATTACTTTAATTATTTTAAAAATTAAACAAGGTAAAGACAAGTAACATGAGTAGGCTATAAAGTAAAATACATATCCAGATAAAGTCCGGATAAAAAAAATTTAAAATAAAAACTTTGTCCCACCTGCTGGTAGATGCTGTAGAAAAAAAGAGAGAAAAAAAAGGTAATTGTGACTATTTATCTCACAATTCTGACTTTTGTTCTTGCTATTGCGAGTTAAATACGTGCAATTGCGAGTTATAAAGTCAGAAATGACTTTCTCACAACCAGAGATGGGCATAAATACATGGAAATGTATTTAAAATACAAATACAAAATACTGTGTGGAAAAATGTATTTAAATACAAATACAAAATACTGAGTGAAAAAATGTATTTAAATACAAATACAGTATTTTGTATTTTGAAAATACACAAAATACATGTGAAATTGGCCGTCCAGTGCAGGGATAGGTCACAGTGAATGAAGAAACTACACAGGCCTACTGACTTTTCATTCTACCACGTCTCTGCCCTCTCTTTCTTTCTTTCTTTCTGGAAATTACAAATAAACTTATGCAAAATAGCAGCCATTTATTTACTTATTTCTGGCTCCAATGTAGTCTATTACTTGTGGTGAACACAATTAAAAAATTCATACTGTATGTAAAACTGTGGGAACCTTTTCTGCTATCTAGCAAAGTAAATGGATGGGCGGTATGACCAAAATCTCAATTTTATGTCACAGTAACAATATCATGGTTTCACAATTCTCAATATCAGTTTTGATTCCACAGCATAAACTGAATTTCAAACTCTTGAGTTTTTTTTTTTCTTTTTTTTCAGGTAGTCCAATGCTTTTTAATAATTTTAGTTTATTTGTTTCTATAAGTTTATTCAAATTAGAAAGTGTATCTACATTTTTAAATTAGAATTAATTTAGATTCATTTGACACTATTTATGTACAATAAAAGTAAAAGCTGGAGATTTCTGTGGTGTATCATTCATCAGTGTTTGTTTTTCCACTCCAACGTTCCAATTATTCCTGCCCACTAAAAGCTGCACGGATAAATTAGCTTACCCCACAAATAGGCCCATCTATGTAAACGATTTAGAAAAAGTTCCATCAATTCACACTTTATATCATCACTATGATATGTCATATCACCCAGCCCTAACATGCAGTAATGCTTTAAACACATTTGACAAGTTAGTTAATCAAAATCAACAATCGGTCAAGACTGATTGGCTTACGCTATTTTCCCACTTGTCTGTGCTCTTTTATTCTTTCATGTTAACTGAAGTGAATAATGCACTATTTTAATTTTAATCAACAAGTAGAATTGATCATGACATTCTCACCTTATTCCAAAAAAAAAAAAAAAATCGCTGATCCAATGTTGAGCTAGTGAATGTCTGAACTAGTTGATGCACAAAATCAGTAGCCTGATAAAGAGGTTGAATGGCAAAAAGTATTTTATGTATTTTGAAAATACAAAAATACTCATCTTAAATGTATTTAAATACAAAATACATTCGATTTTTTCAAAGGCTTTAAAATACAAAATACAAAATAGTATTTTGTATTTCAAATACGTATTTTAAATACATGTATCTGAAATACTGCCCATCCCTGCTCACAACTGCAAGAAAATATCAGACTTGTGAGCTGACCCCCCACCCCCCAGAATTGGACTTGATAACTATAGCTTCCATAAATATCACTACGAGTCCACACACTAACTAACTACATAAAATTAAGAATTCATACAAATAAAAAATGTTGCAGGTCCCTGTAAATGAGAGAGAGGTTGTTGATGATCATGGTCCTGTCACACAAAGATAAAAGCATGTATCCCATGATAGTGCTCCAATGAGAAGCATTACAACTACTTCACCCCTTGAACTCGTTTCTATCTTCACTTGGAGAGGACTAAAGATGACTTTGAGTACCTTTACAAACAACCTGACTCAGGGTAGTATAACAAACGGGGAGGCCACACGTAAATTAAATTAACCAAAAAGTAGATTTTATTAAGGTAATGCATAAATTAAGCAAGCAACATGGAAACAGTGTGGAGGATTTGGTTTGACACACTCTTGTGTTTGTTGACTTATGTGTTGGACTGATCATCTGTCGATTGATCATACCTGTGTCTGGACTGATCATCTGTTGATTGCTCATGCCTGTGTCTTGTATGAGAGTTCAGTGAAAAAAAAAGGATGCACAGCACTCAGAGTCATATAGTCTCATGGTGTGTAATTAAATATAGTGATAAATAGTGATGGCAGAATGAGGCTTCCTGAACCACTGAGACCTCGCAGCCCATTGCTTCAGCCGAAGGTTCATTACTCGAAGCTTCATTCAGCATTGCTCACTAGTGACACCTAGCTATTGTGCAAAGAAATAGCAGACAATTTAATTAATTTTATTTATTTATTTATTTTTCTTCTCACTGTTAATGTCTGTACCCTTTCATTTGCAATAATAAAAAGACCTGAGCAGACATTTGTCCAATTCCTGGGTATAATATAAAATATGCATCTTTCTCTGCCTGAATTTACTTGTGCAGAGACAACTGTCACACAAAGAGTTAATTAATTATTCGTAAATTGTTTGGATAGTGACAGTATGAACAACAAAAGTGACACTGTGTTGAGTGCAGTGATTATGGTGGAGGGAGTGTAGTAAACTGCAACAGCATAGGCTGGGGTGGGAAAAATTGTGCAGTGAACTGTTACTAGATTTAGTGCAGTGTTGTTCTCATTGGACTGGGGATATAGAGGAGCAACCTGCAACACTGCAGTTTGGGGTGGGTGAAGGAAGGATTACAATAGATTTTTATTGAGAAATAGAATTATTTCAAGTGTGTTGGGGTTTAGACGATTCCTCTTCTCGGACAAAATCTCTCCAGCCTTGGAAAAGAAGGAACAGAGGGGAACATCAAAATGCCAGTGCCAGCAGGTATAAATGAGGATACTGATGCTTCTGTTGAGCCCAGACAGGGGAGGATTCCCTCTTTTTTGCTGGCTCCATTACCAGGAAAAAGGAAGAGGTCACAAAAAGCAAAGTCATTAGTCACGTGATTTTCACGTTAACAACACAAGCCTCGAATCGCGGCTTCATCTGGAACGCCCATTTTTTCGACACCTCGGTTCAAATGTCACATCACTAGGCATAAGACAGAGATAAACATAAAAGGACACTAGAACACAACAAACAGAAAAAGAAAGAAAGAAAAAAAAACACAAAAGACTAAACAACCAATGAATAGGCCTACTCATGAAAGCTCCTGATGTTGGAAAGGCCTCATTCGACAACAACACTGGGAAAGAAGGAACTTTTTTCATCGCCCACATCAACCACAGCTTGACTCTACCCTGCAAACACACAAAGAGAGCACACACAAAAACAAGACAAATGCCCCTAGGCAACAGGAAAACACAAATGAGGAAACAGAAGCTACACTGTTAGACTTTTCTGTAATTTCTACAGTTATTTACTTTAAATCCCCCAGTATTATACTGCTATTTCTCTTTACAGTAAATAACTGTGATTCCAATTGCATCATGGGAATTTTCTGTGACGTCTAACACCACATACAGAGACTTACTGTATTTTTTAAATGTGCTGTATACTACTGTATTTGACGTAACTGCCTCTCTGGCTGGCACCATTCCACCGTGCTTTTTATTTCCTAATTTTTGCCTTACACCACGTGTCTACAACGCTATAATAGCCAGAGGCTGTCTATATTGGACACATTGAAGCGACCGGACCTTTAAATGCAAACCTGTTTATCCCTTGTAAGAACTAGTGCGAGCGCTTGGACTCGTATCGGACTACGTCTGAGATATAACGGCCGCGGCGCATCACTACACTGTCTGGGATTTGTCGTGTCGCGTCAGACAGACATCCAGTGTAGGTAATGGGGTCTGTCTTTTGTTGGATCGCGACGTTCGTGTCTGGCCCGGGGAAGAGACGGAATTCACTTCACCGAGAGAGAGATCAGCAAGCAAGGTAAAAAAAACAAAACAAAAAAAAAACATTCTGTGTATGTTGACAGGATTGTGCCCAGTTTAACGTATGTTATAACGTTAACGTTAGCCTAACGTTACTCGTCGTCAACATGGCGGTAACGAACTTTACCATGGTAAACTGAGCTAACGTTTCATTTTACACAGTTTGTTAGATTATTGAATTGTCGAGTTAAAATATGCCAACGAGCAACGCGTTTACATTAACAATAAATGTGAATAAACTAATGTGAAATTCTGTTTATATCTTAATGTTGGCCTACTGATGAGAACCTTTATAGTTTTAGCATTAGTTTGCAAACTATACCATATTATAGTTTTTTTTTTTATGGAATTTAATATTTACTTCCATTTTTGTGTTTAAAGGCAACTGCAACAAAGCGCCAATTCGCGCCAGTGACTTAGCAAGATTCCAGAGGTAGGCCAGCCCATTTGTGATATATTTTGAGAAGTTTGCTGAAATGATTAGCATACACTATGTGAAAATTGCTTTTGAGCCACTGGTGCAGACTAGGTAGCTAACAATATCTTATAAAATCTCTATAAAATTGGCTAACTTTATATCAAATAAGTGACCTTTGCATTATGTCTAACTTTATTACACAGCAAATGAACCAATCAGAAGATGGACCATTGTCTTTGTTCAGTCTCACCAGATTAAATGTATCCAGGTAAGCACTGCAGTAAACCTATCACTAAGACCAAATCTAGCATTCTAAACAACTTAAGTTTATATTTTTGCATTATTTTTATATTTTATTAGCCAGCGACTCTACCATTGCAGTTCCACCTGACTAGGAAGGTCCTAATATCAGCCCACAGGTGGGTTAACTACTGTAGGAAGGAGAACGATCATCACACAGTGATTTCTTGCATGTATCTTACTGTGTATTTGTCTCAAACAGGTACTCCTTCACTGCAGACAAGCTGAAATGGGCTAAAATCATCTATTTCAGTCGTTCAACTTCTTTCTATGCATCTCAGCATTTTTGGACAGAATTTAGGATTTGTAAGTATTAAAATTTAATCTGGCATAATTTAATTTAGTTCTTTTGTATGCTATTTATTGACAAAAGCTGTTTACAAATATATATTCTTAAGTTTTTGTGAAAATAATAATAAAAATTAACAAAAAAGGTTAAAAATAATGTGACACTAATATTCTCTCTCTCTCTCTCTCTCTCTCTCTCTCTCTCTCTCTCTCTCTCTCTCTCTCTCTCTCTCTCTCTCTCTCTCTCTCTCTCTCTCTCTCTCTCATATAGTGTTGGAAGCGGGATCTCCTCTGAAGGACTGAGTACATTTGTGTTTGTGGGCACGCATGCAGACCAGGGAACACTCTGATGTTGTCAGTCAAGTTCTGAACAGGAACCAATCTTTGGAGAAGTTCATTTATTCACAAAGGTGGACAAAAACATTGTGTTGGCTTTTTAAAGATTATTTTGATGATGACTTTTACTCCTATGCTGTAGAAAAGATGGAGTAGACAGTCAGACATTGATAATAATAATAGATGTTTCTTGAGCATCAAAGAGACTTCTTTCAAAAACATTACGCCACTTAAATACTTCTTTTGGCCCCAGTGTACATGAATCCAACACATTTTTGGAAATAAGTGAAATTATTTTTAAGGTGGGGTTATGTGTCTTGTATTGTGAAAAGAACTGTGTTTTGTCCTGTTTTGGACATTTCCTTTTTGAATGCTTAAAAATGTATTTATATTCTGCAGTTTTATGAATGTAATGGTTGATATTTCATTATAATACTTGTATAAGCTAAACAACCAATGACTCTACATTCATTTAGTCAAATGCTAATGTTTTGTTTATGATTTTATGTATGTTTTCAAAAATGTTTGCAGTGAAGGACAGCACATAATGTGTTAATTTAACACGTTTACACATCTTTGTGCTAACCTCTCTGACATATTTACTTTGTTAAAATCATTAACACAAAAAATGTTGTCTCTAAACTTACCCATTAATGTGTAAAAATTTCACACATCATTTCCAGCATTGGCATGTTTATTTTGTGATATATATGAAATGTTTTAAATAAAAAAATGGTATTTTGTGATAACTTTGTCTAATTGGTTTGTATGAAAGTAGTACTTATGTAGGATAAAAATAAAATTAATCATATATCAAAATTATCAAATCTAATTTATATTTAGTACAAATAAAAATAATTACAGTAGTGTACTGATTAGCTTAGTTTTTTACAGTAATGCACTGTATTACACAAAACTGAAATGCGGTTTGGTACTGTAACTCTTAATTACAGTAACTTACTGGCAACAGTGTTGCCAGTAAGTTACTGTAAAAAACCCTTGAAAAGTCTAACAGTGCAGATTCTCTCTTAAAGTACAAGAGGCTTTAACATCTCCATCCACCTCAACTCAATTAGCTCCCATTGACCAAAGTTATCTTGCATCTCAATTTCATTTTTTCTCTACCTCAACTAACTTCTGGTGAAGAGAATGTAAAGAAATAGAGAATCACCTTGAAAAGTGCCATACGATCAGCCAGGCAATGATTGGAACAAATCATACAAAACAAACTGATGATAAGCAATGATTGTAGGCAAAACTTTTTTGAGTGATGTCTACTCTACAAATATTTTATAGGATATTTAATTTAATTAATTAATCAATCAACAATACTGATCAGCATTACCAAACGTGGATGTTTTCCACTAGAAACAAACCTTGATGTACTATTTTAATTTAATACTGTGAAGCAGCTTTGATACAATCTGTATTGTGAAAAGCGCCATACAAATAAACTTGACTTGACTTGACTTGACTTGACTTGACAGTTCCTATGGATATACATTTTGTGAAACAGCATGTTAAAATAATGAAGCAGTTACAATAAGATTGTGCTGATCAAATTGCCGTCATTAAAGCATATATTAGAAAATAACACCATAATCCCTGTTTATTGATGAAAAATCAGGTACGTTAAAAACACACAAATAAATGCACAAATAAAGTTACAAATGCCATTCTTGTCACGGTAGACGTATTCTCTGTTCCTTTTAGTCTCGTGTTTATGTTGTTGTGTGAGCGCGTGTGCAGTGGGTGTGTGTATGACATCACCTGATCCGCTCCAGCTGATCATCATCACTTCACCAGCTGCAAGCAATCCACTCTTCTATAAATACTCACCGTTGTTGTATCATCCTTGTCAGATCGTTGGTTGATGTCCTCCGTGTTGGTGTTCCGGTGTCCGTTCCTGCCTTGTGTTCCTGTTCCCGTTCTTCGTGGATTTTGTCGTCTTCTCACCGTCACCGTCACAGCACTTCATCACGGATCCTGACCATCTTGTCCCTGCGTCACCCATCTCACTTCTGCTTGTACTGTTGACTGTGTTGCCGTAATAAATATTACTTGCACTTGCTTCCTGTCTCATCTAGTCATTATGACAATTCTAAAATGTGACATCGATATTAGTTTCAATAAGTTAACACAGTATCACACCAAATGTGATTGCGCTAGTGAAATGATTGAGTCATACATGTAATGATAACAACAACAACAACATACACTTCTAAGCTAACCGGACAAGGATCTGAGTAGTTGAGGATCAACAGCCATAACCACTTGTCCCGTAATATTAGGAGAAGAGTTCTGCCATTTATGATGAAGTTGCAGACTGGGCAAATACTTCCGGATGAACTGTTTCCAGAAGTGATCAGCTATTACCTGGCTGTGTCGGTAGTGCTTGCGTCCCAATAGATCACTTGGTCTATACCGCTTGGAGCAAGAACTCGATCTGCTGGGGATCTGCCTGCCAGATCTCGGTCCAGGACATCTTCTCCCACCTCATCCATGCTCCCTGCTCCCGCATGCCCACAGGTCCTTTCCTCTTCAGCACCAGCCCGCACTAATGGAAAATACAGGTTAAAATTAACCACAATTATCAACATACAACATATACTAATGTCCTGTAATACACACAGGTTGCTTTATTGCTTTAAAGTGACTTTGCGATTGAACTCTGCTCACTGTAAGTGGTGTTGTTAGGCCTCTTCTAATCTTATGTTCAATGTAACTCATAGAGTGCTGTATAATGATGACAAACAACAGGAGAAATAAATGTCAAGCTTGATGAGGATATAGTCAAAGCTATATCCTATGTAGTCACAGTGTCTGAATCGCAAGATCTCAGTTGCAGAAAATGTGAGTCGTAAACTCAAAGTGACCGTCCACTTGAAGATGTGACATTTAAACTCTTCTGTTTCTTTGGTTCAGCCATTTGCAGGCTTGAGTTAGTCAATAATGAACTATTTACTTCTGCACTTTGGTTTAAAGTAACGTTTTTTCTTTTTCATTTTTCAAAAAATTGCATTGTGATGCTTATTTATTCAGTGATGTGATATTCATAGTGAAAGAATTCTAGGATGGTAGTCTCGGCATGAAGAATATGACTTTCATATGGGTATGAATATGGGTTTCTTTGAAGAAGGTACTGGCAACATCTGTTCTTCATTATTTGGACCTCTAGGTTATGGGAATGGTCTCATATTCTCCTCTATTCTAACACATTATAAAGGTCCTCTTGACTGCAGAAGTACTAGTGGTAAGCTAGCCAGAAACTGACATATGGACTGTTCAATGTATCGTATATAATGGAAGGTATGTACTCTTATTGGTTACTTCTGTGTAAACTCCCCTCATGTTCTTACTACATATATTTAGACTATAAGTGCCAATAAAGTTGAGAAAACGTTCTCCCTTAGAGCTGGGTCATTGTTCATTCAACTGCTAAATGTGAGGACTGGAATGAGGCACATATAGGGACAGAAAATCTTACACATAGTGTAGGCCTACTTTTTTCAGTAATACCTATAGGCTAAAACAGAAATGTTCTACAAAAGGATAAACTAGCTCTGCCATAGCATTTCACTGATCTTTCATTTATTATAATGTATTTTGGTCAAGAAATTAAATATGCTGCTGTACTTTTTTAATGTACTCTAGGTTTATTTTGTAATGTACACAATCATAGTACATTAAATTATATATAATAATATATAAACAATAATAATATATAAAATTATATTTCAACGTGTATGTGTGTGCCTTAACATTTATGTGTATTGATTTCTGCACTTTTTCATATACTTTGAATACTGAAAAAAAAGCTTTATAATACACTAGTAGTGTAATGCTAATACATATATAATAAGCTAAAATGCTATTGAATGCACATTAAAATTAAGCTTCAAATATATTCTAACTAGTTCAAGAAGTATATTTTAAATGCATTGTGAAGATATTAAGCATATCTTGAAATACACTAAATATACTTAAATCTGTTTCAAAATAATAAATTTAATGTACACTTAGTATACATTAAATATGTTAAGTATGTCCAAAAAAACACAATTTAAATGTATTTTCTTTTCGGTTTCGGAAATAACTCTCACAGTTTAAAAGCATGTGGATCTATGGTAAGAAAGATATTTCTGCCAGCTGTCCCTTCACTAATTCAACTCACAGGAAGTTTAAATGTCATGTGATATGAAAAGGTGTGTCATGATCCTGCCATCTAGTCCTTGATGTTGTTTAATTCTTGAGGCAGGATCATGACAGACCCATGTTTTATGTGCACACACATGGCCTTTTGCTGGGCCATGTGCTTGTGTTGTCTCGTCATATAGCCCCGCCCTCCTTGTTATCCTTGTTTAGTCATTATTGTTTCTCCATTATCACCTGTTGCTTATCATTTGTTCCCTACTTAATCCCCTCATGTCTGCTGTCTTGTGTCGGTTCATTGTCATACATTGTGTGATCTGTCAATTCCTGTCAAGTGGATTGTCTAGTGAAGTTCTGAGCTTGTATTTGCCGTTTGTTCATTGTTTAGTTAGTTGTAGTGATGGGCAGATCGAGGCTTCGTGAAGCAATGAAACAGTTGAACTAAATGTGCCATATTGTTTCGAGGCTTCGAATCAATCCGACACCCGTCTCAACGGTGACACCTAGTGGTCACAAGTATTGATCTGAAACAACCTTGACAAGCCATTAAAAAATGTGTTTTTTTATTATTGTATTTTTCTAATATGTGAAGCTTGTAACCTATAGGCTCATCACTGTGCATAATGCTATTTTGGTCCTGCAAAATGAATATTAATAAAAGAAATCAAGCCACAATGTCTCACTTTTTTAGAGATTTTTATTAAAAAATATTAATTTCTCTGCTGTGGAAGGACTTAGATCTTTTTTTACAGATAATTTCTCCACCCTTTGAAAAAACCCTCTCACAAGGGACACTTGTTGCTGGCATGCAAAGATATTTTTTAGCTGACATACAAATGAGGAAAGATTTCTGCTCTCTCTTTCCAGTAAGTTAGTGGATCATGAGTTCTGGGCAAATATGCATCGCTGATGTATTTTCACTTCCACTGTGGCATCAGCTGTAGCATTGTGTGTCTCATATGTAGACCTATAAAATGTATATTCACACAATATTATATTATATTATATTATATTCACATTGAAGCTATGTTTAACATGATTGGCAGTTGTGATTGGGACATTAGATTGTAGGGCATAGGGCTATGAACTTTCTAAACAGTGTCGCAAGAGTTTGTAATTATATTTCAATTATAATTATATTTCAAACAGTGCATTGCTTAGATGGCCCAGCAGTGTCAGTTGCAGGCCTTGGGTAATGATACAATCCTCTGCACCCTGCAGAATGGCAGGATGAGTGCTCCTCAAATGGCGCATCATTGATGTATTGTTGCAGTAGGCTAGCTGCCGATCACAATACACACATCTCACTTTATTTGGGGTTTCTAAACGAAAATGCTCCCACACCACAGATTTACGGCATCTCTTCTGGGGAGCCTCCATTTTATCTATCTATCTATCTATCTATCTATCTATCTATCTATCTATCTATCTATCTATCTATCTATCTATCTATCTATCTATCTATCTATCTATCTATCTATCTATCTATCTATCTATCTATCTATCTATCTATCTATCTATCTATATGAATCTATCTATGTATCTAGATATGTACCTATATAATCTATGTATCTATATATGTATCTACCTATAATCTACCTATATATTTATATATGTAGCCTATCTATAATCTATCTGTATCTATCTATTAATCTAGCTGTCTATATTTTGCCCCCTCGTGGGCTTTGTTTTCCCTTTTATTTGTATATAATAAACCTTGTGTGCCCTGCATACTGTCTGCGATTGGGTTCATCCTCCAACCACATAACAAGGTGATCTACACCTACATCACTGGTATACACCGCCATCTAGTGGCTCCTTCGTTAATGTATCAAATAATGAGACTCAGGCTGCGTCCGAAACCGCATACTCAATGAGTAGGTACTTAATTTCAATAAGTACTTACTTAACGAGCGCTAAAAGAAATAGCCAGATCTCGTTGAGTATGAATGCGAGCCGGACATCTGCCATGTTGACGTTATCATGTGACCTACGACGCGTTATCACAAGCGCAACAACTTAAATGATTTGAACGACACGTTTAATTCATCTATATTGATTAAACTTGCTCATTTTGTGGTCTTTTTGAAGAAACTGCGGCCCATTTATTTTGTGAATACATTTAGGGTTAAGTTCTTATATTTAACCCTATACCCACCGTTTTATCCTTAACGATATTTATTATTATTATTTATTACGAAATCCCAAAATTGTCATCTCTTGAATATGTTGTTAATTTCTTTATTTTATATCCAAACATTTTCATCCAGCTAACTGCTTTATGTTTTTCTCTTTTTCTTGTTGAATTTAACTGTCATTTCATCCCCCAGGCCTATAAATAACAAAAAATGAAATTTTTAAATGTGTTATAATGAATTATTTAAGAAAATATATATTAAAATATTCAACCTTGTAGGTTCTTTTTTCCTTTGTAAAAAATATCATATTATGTATGCAAACCCATGATATATACACCTTATAACATCAGTAACTCGACAGCTCTACCTAGAACGGTTTTCCTCAGCGTTTGTAATGTCTGCACAAAGGGCAACTGTGCAAAAAAATCACCTTTGGAGGAAACTGTTGATTTTATACTTGAAAAATTTAAGTATCATTACTATTAAAAATTAATATTACCCCAGAATGAATTGCATTACTATCCCACCCCAAAACATACAATAACAACAACAACGATGCTGACCAATACTTAATTATATTACTTTTTACTGAAAATGATATAATTCAATAAAACAAAATGTAATGTATGTCATATGACACAGCTATGCATGAATACACTCTAGATGTGTATATAGTGAACATATCTACATTTTCATTCAAACAATTAAATAAAGCATTAATTAAATAATTATATTTTATTTACTGACAACATTGAGAAATATTAATAAAATACACAATAAACAAATGCATATACAAGTCAACACATGAAACAAAGCTTTATTCAAACTACAATCATGTATGTAGACTACAGGTGCTGAACCCCACATCCTTCTGCCATCTCAACACAGCGGTTCCCATTCTGCGGCTTTATTCTGATGAATCAGCTGACCACCAGAGGTGAGCCGTGCCTTCGTGCCTGAGGTTGTTGCATGATGTGCTTCACAATCTGAGCCAATAAGGGCTGGTGGAGTGATGGAGGGTATCGTAAGGGCTGGTGGAGTGATGGAGGGACTCGTAAGGGCTGGTGGAGTGATGGAGAGACTCGTAAGGGCTGGTGGAGTGATGGAGGGCAGGTGGAGTGATGGAGGGTATCGTAAGGGCTGGTGGAGTGATGGAGGGCAGGTGGAGTGATGGAGGGTCTCGTAAGGGCTGGTGGAGTGATGGAGGGACTCGTAAGGGCTGGTGGAGTGATGGAGGGCAGGTGGAGTGATGGAGGGTATCGTAAGGGCTGGTGGAGTGATGGAGGGCAGGTGGAGTGATGGAGGGTCTCGTAAGGGCTGGTGGAGTGATGGAGGGACTCGTAAGGGCTGGTGGAGTGATGGAGGGCAGGTGGAGTGATGGAGGGACTCGTAAGGGCTGGTGGAGTGATGGAGGGCAGGTGGAGTGATGGAGGGTCTCGTAAGGGCTGGTGGAGTGATGGAGGGACTCGTAAGGGCTGGTGGAGTGATGGAGGGCAGGTGGAGTGATGGAGGGACTCGTAAGGGCTGGTGGAGTGATGGAGGGTCTCGTAAGGGCTGGTGGAGTGATGGAGGGCAGGTGGAGTGATGGAGGGTATCGTAAGGGCTGGTGGAGTGATGGAGGGCAGGTGGAGTGATGGAGGGTCTCGTAAGGGCTGGTGGAGTGATGGAGGGACTCGTAAGGGCTGGTGGAGTGATGGAGGGCAGGTGGAGTGATGGAGGGACTCGTAAGGGCTGGTGGAGTGATGGAGGGCAGGTGGAGTGATGGAGGGTATCGTAAGGGCTGGTGGAGTGATGGAGGGCAGGTGGAGTGATGGAGGGTCTCGTAAGGGCTGGTGGAGTGATGGAGGGACTCGTAAGGGCTGGTGGAGTGATGGAGGGCAGGTGGAGTGATGGAGGGTATCGTAAGGGCTGGTGGAGTGATGGAGGGCAGGTGGAGTGATGGAGGCTCTCGTAAGGGCC
The DNA here is from genome assembly GCF_965113295.1 of Leuciscus leuciscus. NCBI lineage: Eukaryota > Metazoa > Chordata > Actinopteri > Cypriniformes > Leuciscidae > Leuciscus > Leuciscus leuciscus. Next base: position 12,344,615 of record NC_138739.1, read on the forward strand.
GGTGGAGTGATGGAGGGACTCGTAAGGGCTGGTGGAGTGATGGAGGCTCTCGTCCATGGCACCATCTCCAGGATTCAGCTCTGGGCTCCTCATCCTCAGTGCTCACCCAAGTCTGCTGACATTTCAGATCCTACAAAAATGCACAAACATCATACAAAAGCAGTTATTTTAACCGCACACTGTCATTTGATTTCAGTATTATTTAGAAGACAAAAACGCTTTTTTTCACAAATGCCGCCATCATCTTTCCTTGCAGGTCCTGCTCCACCACAAAAGATCTGCAGCAAATGCACAGAAATCAAGAATCAGAAAAGTGCTGTAATAGCTCTGTTTGAAACTACAATAATTAAAATAAACTACAACTTAATATTGAAATAGTTGTTGATATTAATTTCTGTAGTATACTCACTCAAAGCCTTTGCTGGCAGCATTCAGCTTCATGAGCCTCTCTCCACCAAATAAACACACACATCTGTTCATCTGTCCCTGTAACATCCAGACAAGATTCACAAAACCTCTGTGATTTATGAGCTCAACACTACATTTACATGTTGAGGTTGTTTTAACTTTTTATCCAACATAAATGTTCCTCAATTTATCAGCAGTACTAATGCACAAATAAAATAGATAACTTATGTTTATTACTTTATAGATTTGTTCTACATAATAGCACACATACATCACTCAGATGTCTATTTCATGTTGTGATGTGCTCTTCTGCAATACTTATTGAAGATTTTCCTGTCAGATGTAAATAGACATTTAAAATAGGCGTCTTTAAGATGTATATGATTTATGTAAATCCACTTTAGACACGTAACTTACGTGTCCTTACTGGAGCTCCCCTGTTAGCTAAGGTTATACATAATAAAACGTGTTTTTACAGCAAAATCACAATACTATACTGTGTAACGTCTTTACACCTTCAACAATTCAACAGTTTACTCTACAGTAGTTCAACACATGCAATTTTAACACAAGGAACCGTGTTTACTCACATTTGAAAGCACCCGCGTCGCTGATCTCTGCTATGTTTGATAATGACGTGTCCTCTCGCGTGGCCTCCTGGGATAGAAGAGTATCCATCGGTTGAGCACTCGAAAATCTGGGCGAAAGCAGTAAGCCATCCGGGAACTTCTCGCCTACTCTTTTATGAATAATGATGTTTCGAACGTACTGCTTCCTTCACGTACTGTTTTCGCCTACTATATAGTAGGAAAGTAGGCATATTCGGACGCACTTAAGTCCGAATCTCGCGATAAATAGTACGTCATCCAGGTAATTCTCGCTTACTCTTTTGGATTCGTACATACTTTTTCGCTCGCCTACTCTTTTTCCCATACTATATAGTAGAAGTATGCGGTTTCGGACGCAGCCTCAGTTTGATACTTGCATGTCTTGCCCATTTGAATTAAACTGTCCTGATGCAATTTGTGGAGGCTCCAGTTGATATTTGCTGATGTTGTCTTGATGAGAGAGAACCAGTTGGAGTCAGAGTCTCTTTGGTGAATGGAAAGACAAGGGCGAAGCCTGGCACAAGCTTGGGGGTCCTTGGGGGACTTCTAGTTCAGCATCATCTTCACATTAGGACTTCTCAGGAAGGACCAAGAGAGTAAGAGACCAAAAAACAAGAGAGCCAAGAGAGTAAGAGAGACTAAGAGAGCTAAGAGAGAGGCTGATCTTGTGATCAGTGATTTTTAAAGCGTGAAGATGTCACACCCTCTGGGGGTCTGTGAGCCAATAAGAAGTGTTTCCTTTGGAGGGAAAGTTTTACGACCCATTGTGTTCTAGGAGGCATTTGATGTAGTATGTAGTTTCATTGGGTGTTTAAGAGAAGAATCTTCAAGATTCTTAAAATACTAATGCGTCACAAAGTTAGCAAAATGTAATATAAATTAGCAAATGGGGGACGAAGTTTGGAGTTTATAGAGACCAAACATGCCACACAGGATTTTGGTTAACCATAGTTTTTAAAGTTTGAAACATTAACCCATTAGAGTTTACAAGAAAACATAGGCCAAACCACAAAAGGAAAATCATGAGATGGGGAAATTAGTAGGGATGCACCGATACCACTTTTTCCAGACCAAGTTCGATACCGATACTTTCATTTTTGGTACTCGCCGATACCGATACCGTATATAACCGATACCTGTATTTTCACTGCATTTGTAATTTTTAAATGTATTGAGAAACTAACAGAATATAAATCATATAATTGGCTTAATTTGTTCATCAAATAAATATTTCCTTCACTTATTTCGATGATTAATCAAGCCTGCTATAATGTATTTTATCTGCTTCTGTTACTGACTTCACTCTTCATTCTATTGCTCTATCATATTTTATCTTTCATATAATAGTACAGCACATATTGAGAGCTGCTCCAGCAGGCCTCAGTGCTGAGGATTGGGTCAGGGGTACAAGTGTTTGGACACAGTGAAATATCAATTCTTTATTCCAATTTTGATACTTCAACAAAAACTACAGTAATAAATAAAAGGTGAGAAAAAAACACTTCATATTCAATATAGGCTACTGAATAAATTAAATGTAGATAGATATTTTTGTAAAGTTACAAAAGGTAGCCAATTTAGTCATGAGTAGAAAGTAATTAATTTGTCCTTTGTTTGATTAACATCAGCAGAAGGTTTTTAAGACTGCTGTCCCTTTAAGAGACTTACTTGAATTCGTCAGTACAAGCGCGAGACATGAAAGACAATTCAATTCAGTATTCGCGCGCTGAGACGCTGGTTTTCAGGGCGCGCGCTTTTGATGTTTGCGTTCATGGAACTTCTTGACTTGCACACGTCCTGTTATAATGTCCTTACAAAAGAGATCATTACTTGTTTTATCAATCCCTGGACCCCGCGGTGTAAATTAGTTTATTGCTATTTTCCACCATATTAAGTCATTTTTTATTGTACAGTATCAATGCCTTTTTATTTTAAATGCATTTACAGAATCCGATTTATCAGCAATTGAAAGTTTAAGACTGATTTAACAGAGCAAATCAAATCATGTTGACTATTAAATATAGCTCTTATATATACCTCTTAAATATTAATAGTGATTCAGAATAAATGACCAGGACACAATTTTACATGCAAATTTATTACAGCAACCTCATAAAATAACACTTTCATAACCATAGAGATTTCAAATATCAATAGCTAAAAATGATTAAACCTGAATAAATTCATACAGCGTCATGCTCACACTACATACTTTTTGTTTCATTATCTTTAAAAAGACCTTGTAACAAATTAATTTTGCACTTACTAACACACACTGAGAGCAAAATAAAGACCCTCATTTTAAAGTATCACACAGCCCTGATTCTGTGGAAATAAAGGCTTTTGTCAGTGTAAATGTAAAATTGTGTTCTTATAAATGCAAACTGAAAGCTGTTTATGACTAGTTGTGTCTGACTTGTTTTGCTGACACTCCCAGATAAAATGCCCAGACAGCAGGTTATGCAACATGGGTATGTTTACTATCAAACAGAAATTTTCTTTCTTTCTTTCCTGCTCCGCAGCAAGTTATTATGATAAAGGGATGATTAAACCAAAAATGAAACTGATATAATTTACTCAACCTCATGTTGTTCCAAAGCCTCAACACTTTTGTTCATCTTGAATGAAGATATTTTAAATGAAATCTGAGAGATTTCTGTCCCTCCATTGACGGCCCACACAACTATCTGTCGCTTCAAAAGTTAATAAAAACTAATCTAGGCAGTTTAGTCAAACACTATGTATATAAAAACTATGTATAAAAACACTATGAAAACACACACACATTTGTGTGCTGTAACATTTCACCTGACAAACATCACCAGAAGTATTCACGCCAAAATAACAAATGAAAACCTGGTGACTACATTAGCTACACAACAACAGTCTCTTCCAATAACTGTGACAACACCAGTAATAACAACTACAGTGTTTGAACTAAGTGCAGACTCAATTCAATACTTGTGTGTTATTCGATTGACAGCTGCCTTCAAACACTCTTTTGCATATTTATGCACATGTCCATTGAAGAGCACATGCATCTTGGCAAGATATTTGTGTAAACCCAATGACCTCTATTATGTGTATTCTTGTAGCGACTACTGAAATCTGGTATTGTGACAAAACTATTGCCATGTTATCAATGTGCTCAGATTGCTATGAAGTTCAGGTAGTGACGTCTGTCTTGAGCGTTTAAAAAAATGCAGATTGTGCTGGAGTTTATGCTGAATTTAGTTCATAAATCCTATTGTTTACACATTGGACACTTTGCAGTTGATGCTTTGTTACGACCTGTGACTCCAAAAGGATGCAACAAAGGAAGACACACACTGTCGTCCACAAGCCTCTGCTTGCTGTGCTTCTTCGGCTGGGTGTCGTGATTAATGGTGCGTTCAAGTCCTCCTGGGAATTTCGTACGTACGAGGTGGGAAGTCGTGTTGACGACGTGAGGTGCGTTCAAGTCAGTTTCGTCGGAGCAAGATGGTGGTGTACCTTCTTTTAATGAATAACACGAAAATATAGCAAGTTTTGTTAACTCTGCTTATAGAAAATGAAGAACAAAGAATGCGCATCGGGTGTGTTTTTCTTTTTATGTTTTTAATTAACTTATGAGGCCAATGTAAATTAACTGTATCATTATATAATTAGTTAATTGTTATATTACAAGTAGGCTATATCATATTTTGTGCAGAGAGCTTACTTTGTTATAAATGAAAAAGCCTTACAATGTCACTGCTAAACCTGTAAGTGATAGGCTATATTTTACTATCACTTTGCTCAACTACAGACGTTGCATTCATTGATTCCGCCATGCTTCTCACTGACACGCCCCCAACTCGTACAGATCGGGGCTTAAAGAAAATCCCGAGCTCCCCACTGGTATTTACGACATTGTGGTGGCGTTCATGTGCATTCAACTCGTAAATACGATCTATACGAGATGACTTGAACGCACCATAATATCTAGAGCAGCAGAGCAAAGAAAAAATTAACAGTAGAGAGGGAGAGAACACAGAAACAACTCAGCCGCCCATCATGACATCACAAGACATAACAACAACCAATGAAAGTAGTGCATCAGTGAATAAATTCCTATAACTAGATGATTCAATATTAGCTAAGATATTTACAAAAATATTTTAGAGACGCATAGATTCCAGGTGTTATGAATGAATCATATGTTTTTAATAATATTTATCACATAAACATACAGAGATGTGTCACGTTCATTTGCTTGTTTCAGAAAAGAAAACAGTGTTTTTGTGGGTTTACTTCAAGGCACTTTTTCCCTTGGCTGATGTACAAGATAAGGAAATATTCTGCCCAGAATGCAAGAAACACAATATTGGTCTCATTAAAACAGCTAATTAAAAAAAAACAAAAAAACATTTGTGTTAGTAAAACTACACCAATCATGTCCAGTTCTTATTGATTTATGATTAGATCTGTGATAAAAGCTTTTGAGAGGAGTTTAGCATATATTAGCTTTGGCACTTAAATGGCTTTTCTTCAAATATTTACCTGACATATGAAAATCATGAAACACCTCTATTGATGTATACATTTACAATGAGCACCAGACAAAAAGAAAAATCCAAAAATAGGAACAAGGGATCAAGATTGCTGCCAAAGAAGAAAGGGATACCGCAAGTTTAAAGCTGAAGGCTAGACTGGAAAAACAGTATTAAAGTGAAGGCAAAAGTCTCCATCAAACAGTCATAATATTCTAATAAACATATCAGCTAAATACAATAATTCCATGAGTTAAAAAAAAAAAAAATCACACTTGACAATCACAGTTCAATATGATGAAATGAAAGAATGAATCAGCACCTCATAAAATGTCACATATGTTTGTTCACAACTTCAGGTAAACTTCATTTTTTGCACATTTCAACCATGAAGATAAATATCTATATACCTAATGTATGAAGATTTTCAAGTGTAAGTGCATTGTTGTATCAAGTATAAACACAATTTTGTGTTATTATGCTGTAACACTTCTCAGGTTTACAGCCTGTATCATATATGAGTCCAGTTAAAGGCACAGAATAAATACCTGAATGTTTCACCAACTTTAAAATAAATAAATGATATTTCAAGCGTCTTAAAGCTGGTTTTGGTTTCAGTCTAGCTGCTGGAAAGTGTTTTCTGATGAAGGTAAGGGTTAATGTACCAGTTTAAACTATAAATATTAGCAACATAAGAATACCAGACATTTCCAGTAACAGCAACAATACCAGTAAATCACCTACAGTATCAGTAGCATAGGCTGTCTTTGTGTTGAGGAGGAAAATATTGGTCATAATGCCCATCTTGTTGAGGTAATTGTAAAAAACAGTTCTATCAGTTATTAGAGGATGTAAACAGACGGAACAAAATAACTCCAGATGTCAAACCAGATCCGCATTATAGTGGAGATGTTAAGAAACCGAGATAATCACTCACAGTTTCTGTCTGGATTACTGTAACAGCTTTTTTTTAAATATACTGAGATACATCAAGCACTGGCTGATCTACTGCTCTGTTTCTTACTTTATCGTTCATATACGGTTTAAGGCTAAATGTGTTCATATATCATTTAACATTTATGACATTTAATAAAGTTCGGGAGGAGCATTTTCAGATAATTAACACAAGTGTGGAGCATTAACAGTTAATCAACAATAAGAGGTGTATATATATATATATATATATATATATATATATATATATATATATATATATATATATATATATATATCATTGACAGTTTATCAGCATCCCTCCACCAACCCTTCTCCACACTTCTATGTCTAATTGTTTCTACCGACGGGGAATACTCTGGGCCAAATCCCGAGCTCTGAGCCTCTCACCCGGACAGCACGGGAAAATACACATAAAGCTTTACTCTATCTAATTATATGTAGGCCTAAGTGTGAACTCGTGAAATTGGTTAAATTGGTATGTAAAAGGTAAATTGTTTACTGTTATTGGTGCCGACTGCTGAAATCTTGGAATTGTGACGCAATTACTCTGTGAGTGATGAGAGTTTCAGCTGATCCTCTTCTCTCAATCATTTCCTGATTCTCTTCAGTGTCCATTGTTTTATTGGGAGCCTCGGCATGAGTCTGATTTAAGGATGTCCTCCAAAGGAATGTCATTGGGATAAGGTGGTGGGTTATCAGCATCATCGTCCTGGACCACATCGGGATCAGGTGGTGGGTTACTGTCAGCATTATCCTACTGAAAAAAAAAAAACACAGATTCACAGAAGGTTACTGTTACGTTTGGTTAAAGCAGAGGAGGAAACATGATCCAAGTGCAGCAGTCTTAAATCAAATAAACTCAAAACATCACAAATACAAACTCAGACTAAGTCTCAGGAACAGGAACAAGAACAAGTCTCGGGAACAGAGCTACCACCATAGTGCAATGATAAGAACTAACCAAGACACATGGCAGGATCACATGACAAACAGGGAATCACATTAACAAGACAGAGAAACATGACAATGAAAAGAACAAGAAAAGAAACCCAAACTGTGACAGTTTCAGTGATGAGAAGGATTGATGTTTAAGTTACACAAACACAAACTGTACAAAATGTTTATTTGGGAGTTATTGGTGTTTTTTTATTGTTTTGACTGTTTAACCAGTGAATATCTGCTTCTGTACAGTTAAAAAAAAAAAAAAAAGTAAAGAGCAAAACTTTGTTTTTGCACAGTAAATCTCATCTATCTTGTTAAATCAGCTGTATGTAATACTTACACTCTGTGGTACTGGTGCATGGGTCTTCTGGTGACGATAGTAAATCACTCCAGCAGTTACAGCAGCAGCAAACACCAGCAGAACACCAACAACTATTCCTGCTACAGCTCCTGAAGAAAAACCTGAACCTGGAACATCTACAGAGAAACAGACATTATTGTGAATGATAATACAACCAGTACTTATTTTTTTTATTTTTTTTTTTATTTTAGACCCTTCTATATTGATCATCAGCTGTATCAACAGAAAACATCAGCTCAAAAAAGTCAGTTTAACATTTACTGAGTTGATTTAAAAATATATTGAACTGTTTTTTTAATTCCTCAAAGGAAAATGCATTGAATGATTAAATTATACACTCACCAATGACAGTAAGATTGAATCTCTTCACTCTAGTGATGCTGAAGCTGCTGTTGTTGATGATGATCTGTAGTTTATATTCTCCAGAGTCTGTGTTTCTGGTGTTTGTGATGGTCAGAGATCCAGTCTGATGATCCAGCTTCAGTCGGTCTCTGAATCTCTCAGTGCCTTCATTACACTGAACATCAGTACAGGTTTTATTTGGATCTCCACTGATTTCAGCGATGAGAATCTCATTAAAATACCACGTCATCACATCATTTGGTTTTCTTGCTACAGGAGGATGAAAAGTGACAGATTCTCCCTTGTTTTTCTTCACTTCATCTCGTTCAGCAGCAGAAACACCTGAAACACAAACCAACAGATGCTGGAGGATCTTTTGCTGAAAACAAACTAAAACTGCACAACATGAGAGAACTGTGAACATGACTTTGGATAAGCCCTTTCTTGACTTTGAGCTGAAAATAATCATTTTTGTTTGTGCCTACAAACACACATTAACAATGTGCTTTAAAAATATATAAACTGAATTTAAATGTTATTAAATGAATCACCTTGGACAGTAACATTGAAGATCTTTCCACTGTTCCTGCTGCTGTCCCTGCTGTTGCTGATGATCTTCAGTTCATATTCTCCAGCATCTGTGATTGTGATGTTCATGATGGTCAGAGATCCAGTCTGATGATCCAGCTTCAGTCTGTCTCTGAATCTCTCAGTACCGTTATCACACTTAACATCTGTACAAGTCTTATTAATATCTCCATTGATCTGAGCGATGCGAATGATATTATAATACCATCTAAAATCGTCTTGTCGAGTTGTATTAACACCAGTGTTTAGAGTGACTGAATCTCCCTCCATCACTGACACTTCATCTGAACCAACACCAGAGGCACCTGGAGAAGAAACAGTTAACATAACAAAAACAAAACTTTGCAACTGTTATTTTCTAACAGATCATACAGATTTGAGCAGAGAAATATGTCTGGATTCATAATGTCTGGATTCATAATGTAACACATGGAAACAAACAGCAGAAGAAGTCTTGATTTAAACATTCACTCATCAGACAAACATATGAATCTCATGGATGATCTACACACACCCAATACACATTTTCATAATCAAACATTTTCATAGACTCATAATGTATATAGATGAATAGTACCCATAAAAATATTTCAGAAAATTATGCTATTTTCCACAGCATCAAGACTCATAATCATATTTCTTCAAAATATGTTTAGTTCTCCCCGTAAATAACATATTTAGGCTACATTACCTCTTATTCATTTGGCAGAAGCTCACATTACATTCAAGCTACCTTTGATGCACTGATGTAAAACAATATTTACTACAGTATCATAACAGTTTGTCAGGTTTCTGTCACTTCGGTCTAGTTTGTTGTTGGTTTTATGACAGTGACACTCCTGTATTTTCGTATCTTATGTCTGTGTGCTTGTTTTTTTATACGAAGTCATTTAGCCTCAAAGTCCCCATTGTAACGCCACTTAAACTGATTTGGGTTGATTCTATGATTTGTTAATTGTCACCCGATAATAATCGTACCATCATCACTACGATACATGAGTCCAGTTCAAATAAATCGGTGCAACGCCGGAAAAGAGATTGTAACAAATATTGTCTTACCGTGGTCGATTGAAATCAAGATCACCGAGAGCAAAATTAGAAGCGACATTTTCCCCACAGAAATTGAATGGCTATTCTGATTCATAGTGTGCCGCTTTAAGGGCGTAGCCTACTTGTAAAACTAGTACAGTAAGTGAAACTAACCTGACAGCCTGAATGGAATGTAGAGCGATGATGACCGATGGATTGTAGAGCTATGGAAAGCAGGTGCTTTTCCCTTGACAGTAAAAGAAAGGCTTTTCCATTAAGCACCTGCTGGTAGAACTTGAAACTACACAATAAGCATTATAACTGACTTCAATATTCTGTATTAATGTCATGGCTATATAAATATCTATGGAAGCTTGTTCCGCCACAATTGTGACTATTCTCACAATTCAGGGTTTTATTTTTTCTCGCAATTGCTAGCTTAAACAAATCAGTTGCGAGTTATAAAGCCAGAATTGTGTGAAATTAAAGGCAAAAAAAAAAAAAAAAAACAGACTTGTGAGGTGACCTACATTTATTATTATTTTTATTCCATGATGGAAACAAGCGTCCATAAATATCACTCCACACTAATTAAATAAAGTTAAAAATACATACAAATGTAAATGAGAGAGAGGTTGTTGATGGTCAGATGGTCATGTTACCCAAAGATAAAAGCACGAATCCCATGATAGTTAAACTACTTTTCTATCAATATATAATAATTTCTAACTCGTTACTATCTTCACTTGGAGAGGAAAGATGACTGAGTACTGAGTACCTTTACAAATCCACCTGACTCAGGGAATATAACAAACAGAGAGGCCACACGCAGATTAAATTAACCAAAAAGTACATTTTATTAAGGTAATCAAGCAAACAACATCAAAACAGAAAAAAAGGCCTGCTGTTGGAAAGGCCTCAATCGAGACGTTGTTAGCAGTCGATTCATCGCCCAGATCAACCGCAGCTGACTATCTGCAAACACACAAAGAGAGAACACACAAAAACAAAACACATGCCCCTGGGCAACAGGAAAACACAAATGAGGAAGCTAGTCAGGAATGTAACAATACATACTGGCAATAACGACTCAATTCCACTCCCCAAAATAGTTTAAGGTGCAATTATCAGTTATCTCTGCGCACATGCACATCACACACATAGCCGTAGACAGGGCTTTATAATCAAAGAGGTCCTATAACCTTTTAGGTTGTTATGGGGTTAAACATTTTTCTTTCTGATATGTGCATTTCAAGACGTTTGAAGGCCTAAAAAATAAGAAATAGATTTTAAACCTGCTCTCTCCTCATCTCCATCACTCTTTCTTTTTCTCTTTCTCTTGGTCTCTTGATCTTGCCCTGTCTCTTCCCCTCCTAAAGCTGAACTTTTTTAATTTACTGAAGGCTACAAATTGTATTATATTAGTTCTCAACCTGTACACATGCATTATTAATCTTGTGCCTAACATGGTGAAAACGGCTTTGTTAATGTTTGTCCCTTCACAATGACAGAATTACACGTTAATTCTCAAAATGGCGAAATTATACAAAAATGAATTGGTTTTCTAATTGTTTTTGTCATTCGTTTAGCATTTATGACCTAAAAACTGTCAAATATAAAATGTTTGGTTTAGCTACTTACATCTTTGTAAACTGAAGCCCCCCTAAAAAGGGCCTAGTGACGCCTATGATCCTGACAAGGTTTTATCTGTACAAAGGTAAAGGGAAGGAGGCCTTCACAGGGACTAGTGGACACTTCAGGACTTCCTCAGATCTGGGTATGGCCTGGATCTGGCGGACTGCGGTATAACCTCGGGATAAACGCTAATATTAGCACCTGTGTACCTTTGTATATCAAGAGTAGGGATAAGTTTGTGTGCATTTTGTTTTGTAATTTCACCAGAATGAAAAGAGAGTTTGCTACTCACCTAGGTTTACTTTAGATACATCTACCACAAGATGTTTCAAAAAGAGGTGGGGACATGTCCCACCGTCCCGCCTGCAAATTACGCCTTTTTAGCTGTCAATCATTATGTTTTTTATAATTCTTTTTTTTTTTTTTTTTTTACTTTAAAGCTGTTTTGTGAGGGAATCAACTCTTAAGTTCATTAAAAGCAGGAGAGGAAGAATCACTTCACTTAGAAACTAAACACAAATACACTAAATGTGCCTTCTCAACTACTTTCAAACCACATTTCTGTAGAAACCTGACCACAGCAGTTTCAGTTCGACTATGAGCAGCTACCTTTTATTTTGTTATAACCATACACAATAATTAAAGTATTTAATTTTGATTTATTTAAATTGAATTGAATTATAAAACCATTTAAATCTCACATGTAAAAGCTCTAATTCAGCATGAAATATAGGAAGATGTGCACCATATTCCAATGAAAGCCCACCTACAAGCAGACCAAACCACATTTTGCAGGTTTCAGTTTTGACTAAGATCAGCTGCTAGTGTCACAACGTGAGAATGTTTCACACGCTTGCTTTGTTCTGTTTTTGCTGGTGCCGTCTGACAGGTAAGTTATAAAATGTTTATATTTTTTGCTAAATATCAGTGACATTCTTCACAGCTAAGCCACATTTCCGTGGGTTTTAAATGATGTTGTTCCAGAAAAACTCAACTTTCCATGTTGTAATTACACCATTAATATAATGTTCATATATCTCACCTTTCTTTAGTAAATTAGTTACAAACTACAGCTGATTTCTGACTTTGTAAACCATCAGGAGCCTTAATCTGTTTGTTCATCAGGTGTGTTTGGTGATTCACTGTCAGTGATGGAGGGAGATTCTGTTACTCTAAACTCTGATACACAAATACATGAAGACGACTACATAATGTGGACATTTGGAGCTGAAAAGGCTCTCATAATTAAAATGAATAAAAAGAAGCAAATCTTCTCCACATATGAGGATGTTCCTGATGGGAGATTCAGAGACAGACTGAAGCTGGACGATCAAACTGGATCTCTGACCATCACAAACACCAGAACTGAACATGCTGGAGATTATCAACTAGAGATAACTGGAGTGAAAAAATCATCAAAAACATTCAGTGTTTCTGTCTATGGTGAGTAGAGATCATTTGTCCAGACTCCAGCCCTTCAAATATTCTTGTTTTTTAAAGGAATATTCTGTACACAATCAACAGCATTTGTGGTGTAATGTTGACTCCCAAAAATATTAACATAAAATATTTCCTTACTTTTTTATTAAAGACTCAATGTGCTTGCGTCAACGATGCCGTGATCTTAAAGTAGAAAACTGGGGCGTTACAATAATCAAGACGAGATTAAATAAAAGCAAGAATAAGCTTTTCTATATCTTTAAAACTTAAAGGTGCAATGTGTGATATTTATGAGGATCCATTGACAGAAATGCAATATAAGATCCATAACTATGTTTTCAGTGGTGTATAAAGACCTTACTTAAAGGAGAACTCCGGGCAATTTTTAAGTTAATCTTGATCATTAGACAAAAAAAAACAACAAAAAAAACGAACCGGATCGGTGCTTGCAAGAAGAGTGATGATCGGAGTTGCTCACAAGTGAAGAAGAAATGGTTCGCGTTTGTGCCGTTCCGAATTGTGGCAACAGAATGTGAAAATACAAGAATTTACATTAAGAATTAAGAATTTATCTGTTAATGCTTGGAGGACATCTAAGCTTGTCGATAATTAAAGCGCAGTGATAAATATAACTCTAAATCATATGCAATTTATGATTTTCCGGATTACAAACCCAATGTAACGGTCACCAGCTGGAGTGCCTTTGAAAGCCACCAGAGGGCACTCCACACCAGACTCACAGACTACATTTCCCATCCTGCATCTACCTGGACTGATTACTCCATACACCTGCACTGCATTACACACCTGCACGGTTGCACCTCATGATCAAACACCCATTTAAGCCACACTCACACAACGCTCGCAGCGAAGTGTTGTTTTGCTATTGTGAACATTACAGAGCATTTATTCCTGTATCTGCCTGATTGCCCTTTGATCCTGCCCGTTACTGGATTTCTCTGTTTGTCTGCCGCCTGCCTACTTTACCCCTGCTTTGATCTTTGACTCTGATTGTTTGCTGCCTGCCCTGATCTTCTGCCTGGTATTGTACAATGATTTTGCCCTGCCTTCTCTGCTGTATCTGACGGTTCTGACCATTGCCTGTTTGATTACTCTGATTAATAAATCACGCTACAAATGGATCTCTCTGTCTCGGATGCTTCGTAACACCCAAGGTAACATCTAAATTGAAAACAAATTTAGTCTCAGCAGGGAGCCCTGTGGAACACCACAGTTGATTGTAGAAGGGGAACATAAATTATCTCAAACTGTACAAGTAAACCTCACTCCCCTATCTCAAGAGGCGATCTAGCGACTGACACTAGAGACTGCGGATATAAGCCTCCTTGTTAGAGCGCCCGTCTCCCGTGCGGACAGGCCCAGTTTTGAGTCCCGCTTAGAGCGGGTCGGTTTGAACCGGAGGGGCTAAACTCGCACTGGCCTGACAGTGGAACAGCGCCTATTGATGGTTTTGATTAAAACCCCTGCATTACTGCAGTTAGTAGTTATTCATTTTGAGATATTAGCAGAACTTGCAGCCTTTGCTGGTGAACTAAAAGCCCTTTCAACTGCTCAAAATGAACAAAGTTTTGATGATTTCCATGCACTTTCTAAGGGACTGTTCGTTTTTTTTATTTAAGGGGCCACCGGAGGAGTTTTGAGATCTGTAGTCAAAAAATACATGACCCTCCCTTCGCCAGCAATACATTTTTCTATGACCCTTCAAAATGATTGTGAAAAAAGGCATGACCCTCCCCAATAATTTATTTATTACTTCTGCTTTGCGCTTAATTGGCAAAGATGTTCAGATAGCCTTTGTTTTTTTACAACCATAAACTCCTGCTTTCTCATCTTACTAGTGCTGTAGCCTAACGATAGACCAAACCTACGATTCGGTTCGTATCACGATTTTTGATTTTAGATTAGAAAAAAAAAAACTTGTTTTCGGTGCTGATGCAGGGTTACACGTTCAACATGTGGGTGGCACTGCCAATAAAGCATCTAAAAGCTGTCACAAAGAACCAGCAAAAGTCATGATTATGAATATGTCAAATATAGCAATGAGACATTTTAATTGTTTATTAATAAACATGTGTTTTCTGTGTCGACTGCAAAGATGAAGAACAATGCTGACTCGCGATCTTCGCAGTAGTGAACGCGCCAGAGAGAAATATTTAATACAGATTAGGCTACATTAGAAGAGAGCAGTCTGTTTTCTTTCGTTTTGAATTGTTCTGTTTAAAAGTAGACATTTCAAGCTTTCTATATATTTCTCAGGTCTGTGAGGCAAGTAGGCTATACCTTACGCTGAGTTTCGGTTCATTTATGAGACGAGCTCCAGTTCACTCGCCGGCGCCTCTGTGTCATGATTATCTATTTTCTATATGTAATTCTTATTTATTAAATCCAGGCCATTTGGATGATGAAACATTGATTGAAATTAGGATACAATTAATAAAAAAAAGAAATTCACTTTAAAGAAAGGCTTTGTGCTTTCTGTTTGAGGTCTCTGTGAAAGTTTTAAAGTCGCTCTCGGAGCGGTCATGTCCGTAACGGAGAACGTCCATAACATTGTTTTTTTCCTCAGAAAAGCGAACACGAAAAATAAAATAAAAATAATATTTTATGTTCTGTGGAGGCCGACCCTTCTTCATCCGGTGGGTATATTACTTTTGGTTTGCGCAGTGCAACTCATACAATTATTAAAGAATATTTTGCCACCTATAAGTTAGAGATTTTTTGTGTCACGTCACATGTGTATTTCCCTCATATTAAATATAAAACGCATGTGTAGACTGATATTTTTCTAATGTCTTGACTCCTTTATTAAGGGAGTATGATATAAACAGACGTTTCAATATATTGGTATTAAATGCATTTTCTGAGAGTTATTTCAAGTTTTGACTGCAAATGTCACGTCCATATAACGCTGGAATTGCCCAATTTTAACAAATTTATCCTCAACTAGTTTTTTGGTGTAGGTCTACGTATTTTATTCCTACCTTAGTAATTTAAAGATGTGGTAGCCCTACATCTTACACATCACACTCCACTGTTATGGTGGCAATTTCAGTAGATTTACTTACTAACATTATTGTGGAAACAAAATAAGAATGGAAACTAAAATATGGTAGTATCGCGCTACAGCGCACATTCTATCAGCTGTAGTTCTGGCGCCTCAGTCCCAATACTGTAAAACTCGACGTAGGCCTACATTCACATCACATCCACATGTTAATGCAGCGGTAGATTTACACTCACAGGACACTGCACTTATTCGCAATCACAAAAGTTCATTATTTGCTCCTGCTTTAAAGCTTTGCCGGTAAACATTTCATTGGTTTTCTGTTCTGACATGATGCACTTTTTCTGAGCGGAGCGTACTTTAGTGCGCGCGCACTGTCAAACAGCGCCAAACTGGATTTTTGTTGGGTCAGACCCATCTGATAGCGATGGGGGGCTGATACCGCGAGAGCAACATGGAGCTACATGTAAAAAAATATGCACCAACAAGCCACTTTGAAATGTTGCTGTTTTCACAAAAGTTCGGTGACCCTCCCCCTAGACTAAAAAAAGTTGGATGACCCTCCCCTCAACAAAGAATAAAAAGACATGACCCTCCCCTGTTTTCCTCCGGTGGCCCCTTTCAAAAATAACAAACAGTATATGGGTGATTCTTAGACTATGGGCACTTTTATGTACTTTGGTCATATTTTTAAAAATACATACAATTTTGGACAAAATCCTCTTTCTTTTTCAAACTAACAATAAAACCTCCTTAACTTTTTACTACCTTTCTATTATGATTTCTTCATACTTTTCAACCTCCTTATAGGTGTCAAAATCACTGTTTTCTCCTTGTCGCACACCCAGACTTTTTAACTTCAACAATGAAAATACAGTTTAAAAGTATGACTTATCTGGTAACTATTAATATACTTAAATTAAGCACTAATAAAATAATTAAAATACATTATAGTATTTAATGTGAGACCACCATCAATATTACTTTTTATACAAAATATAGCTGTCGCACAGTATTGGTGTCATTTCCACCACAACACTGTAATGTCCCTTTAAAAAGTTTGTGTGAAAGATTGTTTAGGTGGTTTCTATGGGAATGTTCAGAGACATCAGAGCACATGTTGGACATGGAGGCAATTTTAAATTTTCATCAAGAACAAATAAGAAAAATCAAGGTAAATATTGCTTGATCAGTTCATATATTTATTCTACGTCATTTCCAAACATGCTGTACCTTCAAGGGTGTTTTTAAAAAGTTAAAAATTTTAAGTTAAATAAGAGTATTTTACATACATGAAATGCTAAGTATTAATTCAAAGCTAATCAGTGCAGCTATCTTCCATTTTTTCACAAAAAACTACAGAAATGTCATTTCCACCACAGTCATTTCCACCACACTGCCCTCTGTGGTGGAAATGACAGCATGTGGTAGAAACATGCTGTACCTTCAAGGGTGTTTTTAAAAAGTATTTTTTTTTTAAGTTAAATAAGAGTATTTTGCATGCATGAAATGCTGAGTATTAATTCAAAGCTATCAGTGAAGCTATCTTCCCTTTTTTCACAAAAAACTACAGAAATGTAATTTCCACCACACTGCCCTCTGTGGTGGAAATGACAGCATGTGGTGGAAATGACATTTATGATTACAAAGTACAATTGATATGGATTGCAAGAGTAGATTGACGTTGTGAATTGAGTTTACTGAGTGTGATGAGTTTAAGAGTTTTCAAAATATATTTTTCAAATAAATATTTCTCTAAATATTACTGTTTCTCTACATTCACGTTAATTCATTGTCATTTCCACCACCACCCTGTCATTTCCATCACCACACACATTTTTTTAAAACATTTAAAAAGTTCTCATCACACATTAAAAATGTATCCACAATTTACGAGATCATGCTCTACTTAATATAAAAATTCAGGTTAGTTATTTTCTAATAAGCTCTTGCCCTAACCAAAATTAAATTTTGTGTGACAGGTGTACAGTTCACCATTTGGTCCTTAGGGCAGTTAATTTATCTCATTGACAAATGTATAATTTTTGTACATTGTGGAAAAAC
Source organism: Leuciscus leuciscus (assembly GCF_965113295.1). NCBI lineage: Eukaryota > Metazoa > Chordata > Actinopteri > Cypriniformes > Leuciscidae > Leuciscus > Leuciscus leuciscus. The sequence goes on from NC_138739.1 coordinate 12,362,525, forward strand.
TGATAAAACTAGTTACAAAAATGATCTTAGACAATTCTTGAGTGGCATAAGTTATTCTGTTTTTAAATAACAGCTGTATATAGAGATGTGGTGGAAATGACATTTGTTCATTGCAGGTCGGAAAAAATGTAAAATATTAACAATTTCTCTTGTAATCTAAGTTTGTTCTCTTACAGACCTTAAAACTAGACAAATTATTTAAACTTATGAGACTGTGTTACGTGACTTTTGAACAAGTTTTTTTAATCAACTTCACAAGCCTAAAAGTGCCCCTAGTTGAAGAAACGCCCACATACCGAACTTCCTGCACTCTCTCCTTAAATTACAAATATTAAAAATGCAAATGGAAATTATTTTTGTGGCAATCAACATTATTCCACAAATACTGTCAATTGAGTTTAACTGGCACTGAAACCAGAATATTACTAAACTATTTACATATTGAAATGTTTAATCATTTTGTAGTTTGAGATAGACAAACCGCCATCACACTAAACACTCACTCACACATTGAGTCGAAAATACAATTTTGTTGACTAGATCTATCTAGATTTCTGTTTATTCGCTCATGTTTTCTCAGCTCGTCTGCCTGTTCCTGTCATCAGCAGAAACTGTTCTTCATCATCAAATTGTTCATTGGTGTGTTCATCAGTGTTGAATGTGAGTGATGTGACTCTCTCCTGGTACAAAGGAATCAGTGTATTGTCCAGCATCAGTGTGTGTGATCTCAGCATCAGTCTCTCTCTACCTCTGGAGGTGGAATATCAGGATAAAAACACCTACAGCTGTGTGCTGAACAATCCCATCAGCAACCAGACCACACATCTGGACATCAACACACTCTGTCACACATGTGCAGGTACCACAGCACTGATGATATATGTGTGTATTTACTAACCTGATCTCTGGCTTCTGTTGTAGATCAGACTGATGCGTTCACTTCTTTCTTTATCATTTCAGATTGGGACGATCAGTCTTCTTCAAACTCTCCAGTGTCTCTGATAGTGGTGATCTCTGCTGCTGCTGGATCTCTGTTGATTGTGGTTGCAGTCGTTGTTATCTTCTGCATCTGCAGGAAATGTAGAAAAACAGGTCAGTAGAGCAAGCAATGAATGAACGCATAAGGCAAAATATTTCTCTCTTTTAAGGTACAAAATTCAATATAGGATTAAAAAACATTGTTGTTTTAACATGATGTATCTGTGATTATTGTTAATGCAGTTCAGACCCGGGAGGAAGAAGGAAATAATTCAGCATCCTGTCAACAAAAAACACGAAAAATGGTAAGATCATTTATGACTGTGTTGCAAGAAGTTGTTGCAGTCTGATTCAAGCTTTTGTGAGTAATATGCCTCAAACAGGACAAAAAAAATGTTTTTATACTATTTATACTAATAGCATAGGCCTATTGTTTGTAAAAATTGGTGTTTTTAATTCTTAATTTTTAATAAATAATTTTAATAAAAATAAATTATTCCATTTTGCAGTCCTACAAATGAATTAGCACAAATCTAAATCTATTAGCACACCGAAAAGTATGGTAGCCTATTATTCCTCAATAACAATAAAATGTAATTGATAAATTGTTATTATATTCAGTGATCAGTTCATCCAAACATAAAAAAAAAATACTCGTTACTGACCGTACCTGTTACAAATCCGCATGTCAGTCAACTTTCTGTTAGTAGGCTACATCTTGGATGGCAGTCGGGTGAGTAAATTATCAGGAAATTTTCATTTTGGAGTGAACTAATCCTTTAGCGCATTAAGTTTAACTGTTGTGACTCCAGAAGTGAAAGGTCGGCCGCAGATTTGTCAGCTATAAAATATAAAGTATATTTTTTACTTAAACTAGCGCAATATGTTATTTATTAATAAATTATATGTTGGTATTATTGTGATTGTAAAAAAGCATGCTGATTATCATAGAATTGATCGAGTCTGATCTTCCAGACAGACCATTCCCAGATAGCACATGTACGTCTGCAAGATGTCTGTTAAAGATCACTTTATCTGGAAAGCATCTGCTGATTATTAACATCTGATAGACATCTTTAAGATGTCAGTTTAACATACATTCTAAATCCATCTTAAAGACTAAACGTCTATTTGACATCTGACAGGAAATGTCCTATAGACGTATTGCAGATGAGCAAACATTTAAAAAAATACGTCTTCCAGATGTAAACACACACATCAAATAGATGTGTGCTATCTGGGTTAGAACATTGATAGCACACATACATCACGGAGACATCTATTTGATGTGTGTGTTCACATCTGGAAGATGTATTTTTAAGAGTGTTTGCTCATCTGCAATACGTCTATAGGCCGTTTCCTGTCAGATGTCAAATAGACGTTTAGAAGATGTCAGTTTAACATACATTCTAAATCATTACGTCTTCTAAACGTCTATTTGACATCTGACAGGAAACGGCCTATAGACATATTGCAGATGAGCAAACACTCTTAAAAATACGTCTACCAGATGTAAAATGCACATCAAATAGTCGTTGCTATCTGGAATTTAACAGACATCTTGCAGAGATCAACTTTATGCAGTGGTACTCACGGAGTAGCAGGTAAAGTCGCGCATGCGCAATAGAACGCCGTTCCATTAGAGGCTGGGCTTGTAAAGTTACCGTGGATTTGTGAAAGAAACACTAGAAAATATAGACTATCCTCCAAATAAAAATATAGATTATACATTACAGACGACAGCGATCATTAAACAATACATAAAATAAATTACAATTTTCAAATCTTAAAACGACGACTGGTCAAATAAGTTATTTTACAGAAACAGTTCATTATAAGGTATTTAAATTTAAAGCCAATTTAAAAATATATATAATAATATGACTGCATTTTTCCTTGCAGAAATCAAAGAAGGAGCATGTGTATGAAAATTTCCCCCAAAAATGACTCGCACCAGTTCAAATTAATTCTCTGCCAATGTTTTAACTTTAGTTTCATGCTTTTTGCACTGTCATGTGTTGTTATTGTAATGCAATTGTGTTTTCTGTGTTAGTTTAATTTAGTAAATGATATTTATAGCTTAATGCACATGTAAATTCATTTTTGACCCAACAGTATTTTTGGATTATTTTTTTATTTTTTTGGCAATAATATTCTTTTTTTTACAATCTTTATTATTGTTTTACATTCTGTAGCCTATTTTGTACCGTGTATCTTTTATGTTCATTTTGTTCATTTATATTGGCCTATCTGTAAAGTGTACTGTCTGAAGTGTAACCAACTATGGAATGACAAAGCTGACATAATAATAAATAAACAAATATACGAATAAATTAAAACAAATACATACATAAATACACAAATAAACATATTAAGAAATGTACAAAAAAAAATGTGTATACTTTTTTTCCCCTTATTTGATTGTATTTTTCCCTGATTTTTATTTATTTATTTATTTATTTATTTTCACATTTATTTATGGTCATATGTATTTATGTATACATTTTGTTTTCATTTTGATGTTTGTGAAGTGGAGGAAGAAAGTCTAACCCAACTGTCTCTTGTCTGTACACTGCCATAATCCATGTGTATTCGACTGCTACCTACAAGTTGCACACCATACAACCAGCCAACCTTCGCTGACATTTAGATAGGCCTACTTTCTTCTGTCACCTCACACACATCAAAATTAATAAAAAAATGACCTATTTAAAAAGTGTAAAAAAGCCCATGTGTGTGATAATTTTATTATATAACATATGATATACTAGATACCACACGGGAAGAGTGTTAAAAAAATATTCTTTCTTTTTTGCTGTTTTGCTAAAAAAAAAAAAAAAAAAAAAGTTTAAAACTCCACAGAACCGCTCCGCCTCTAAGCAACATGTGGTGTTTTCTTACTGCATGAATCAGTATTTAAACAAATCGGCTTATTTAATTCACTGTTGCCATTGAATAACACCTGGGGCCTGTACCATGAAGGTAGCTGAACAAACTCGGGGTTACAGGATTAGTTTTGAGTTGACAAAACCAAACCGATGCAATCAGGCTTTATTGGTACCATGATGCAGCTCATCAACTTTCTCTGTCAACTCAGGCTTTGATCCTTAAGCTATGATTACTCCACGCACGCGTGCACATAAAAGAGTGACGTCGACGCTGAACAACCAATCGCGGGTAGAGATAGAGAGCGATATATTTTTCCGCAGAGGAGCAAGAGATAATCATTCAGAATTACGATGAATTTAAATATGTATTGCAAGCTCGAAACAATACGGTCTCTGCTGCCAAAGCAAGAGAAGACTGTTGGAGAAAGTTAAATTCAGAAAACCAGAATACACTGTGGCGGAGGAGTTGGCTCTGAGTAGGCAATAAGCGATGGCCGATTATGGATGGGATTACAGGTGCTGTACAATCTGACCCTGGTGCTGGCTCCTCTAAGCAAGTAACACTGGGTACGTGTGCAATACATTACTACTTTTTTAAGTTTTAAATATGGCTGACTGTATGTTCTGCAGTAGAGGGAAATGCAGTGTCCCTGTTGAAGCCAGCACACATACACACAGTCTCCCACACAGAGGTCAGTATGCAGCAGACAGAACACCAAACATAACCTGCTTTACAGCAGTTATGCTTTACATTGGCCTATTTTTATTTATTACTGTGGAGGAAATGAAGACACTCTGTCTGTGTGTTCTCAGACAGTTTCTGATGTGAATACACTGGGCTTTTTGTTATGGCAAACATTTGAATGTGTGGCTGAAAAAGGGACTGGCCCTTACACATCTCTTTTATTGTAGGATTTTTCACAACCTGCCCCAGAAACTGAGGCCTCTACCTCAATGGGCTTCAGAAGAAATGTGTAAGGATTAAAAACCCTTGACATAAATTACAGTCTGTCCTGTGTTTGTAGGAAATCAAGGAACTTTTTGTGATTTTGATGAGCCTCCAGAAAACTTGTAATGATCATGTTTGTGGTGGAATTATGTTTCAGGTGGAAACAGACTCAGTCAGGGCCCTGTACAAGAGGAGTCTTGAACTAGACTGTTCACTAAAGGCTCTGACTGTGAGCTGAGGAGGCTCCAAACACAATCAAACAGCTGGATAAAACTGATCTCAGCATGGATATAGTTATATAGTATATATAGTATAACTTATTTAACCAAGTAACACTTTAGTATGAATATTTATTAATGCAACTTTATCTTGCTCTCTTTCTCCCTCCCATCCCACAAAACCAATAAAACAGTTTGAGACATATCTGCAGTTTCAATGTGCTTTTATTAAGTGTAATATTGTATGGTGATTGCATCTACATCTGCATCAGCTGGGTGGTCAAGTGTGATCGGGTTAGTTTCATCTGGGAGAAGCTGGTTTTGTGGTGTTTCTCGCTCCTTTCTACTGGTGGCTATATTGTGCAGAATGGCACATGCAGTCACTATCTGTGATGCGCGCTCTGGTGACTCTGAATGGCCAAACACAGTTGAAATGTGCCTTTAGGAGGCCAAAGGTCATCTCTATCTTCACTTTGGTTTTACTTAGGGCCACATTGAAGCGGTGCTGTGGCCCTGTCTGAGGGTCATGATGGTTATTGTGTAGGTTTTTCTAGCTCAGTTCAAAATAACAGTGTTTTGTACTGTACCAAATTTAACTTGCTTTCCTCAAAGTGCTGACACAACACATAGCCTACTCATGGAAAATTTGTGAGACAAGCACTGGAGCCAGGCCATTTGGCATCCAAACTTGATCATAAGTTCATGACCACATGTCATCTGCAGATGAAATGTTTAGATCATTGTTATATCTGTTAATGTTACTATTAATTTAAAGATTCATCTCACAGAAAATAATCATCTCACATATTCACATCATCTCTACCTGAACATTTAAGGCTGTGATAGGACTTCCTATTAACATAATCTGCCTCATGTTCCCCTAGAGCAGTGGAGATTGGAGCAATAGACTGCATACATGTTGCAATGACTCTATGGAATCCTATAATAAGATTAACAGAAGAAGAATAAAAAAGATTCAAAAAAATTCTTAACATGTATTATATTGTATAGTACATTTGCTTTTTTTTTTTTTTTTTTTAAAGTGTTCATGTGATGTCACCCTATCAATATATCTTACCGGCAATTTTATAAAAGCCCTATTTTATGGACATGGTCGATAAATGTCCGGGGAACACTATTAATGAAACTTTTAATGTATTCCTGCAGAGAAAAAAACGCAACGAAATACCATTTGCGGTACAGTCAGTGCATAAATTTGACGTGTTAAATTCTTTATGTGCGGCTCAAGAAGTTAGCAAAGATAAGAAATTCCTTCCGCGGAAAATCTGTATCTTTAGCCTATGCAAGGGGATTTTGTCTGGCTAAAAACTATTTTTCTACGAAGTGCTCGTCAAACAATTTGCGCTGAGATGTCCACTGGATTTGGAAGAAAAGGTGAAGACATTGCAACAGACACTTGGAATAAGTTACGTCACCTATATGTTTCTTTGCTCTCAGCTGATTGGTCAAACTTCAGTCTGAGATCTTGAATCCAGAACATAACCTGCCCCGGAGCAGGTTAGCCGTGCAGCGTAAGATACCATGGCGACGAACACCGATTAAAGCCGAGCTACTTTCATAGTACCTAAAACCCAGGGTTGACGGAAACTAAACTGAAACATAGCTGGCTAGCCACCTAATCCGGCTTCATGGTATAGGCCCCAGGTCACCATTGAAATGACACTTTAGGCAGACTATCCGATCTGCCTAAATAATATAAATAAATACAAAATTATTTCGACTCTGCACCTGTGTCAGCTTTACTGAAGTGACCTGCTACTTAAAGGGGATCAAAAGCTAAATAAAATGTAACGACCAAATGGCAACTGAAATTCTTTTCATAATTATATTGTTTAATAGGTATATAACATATCTTGACCCAAAATGTATGCACCTCTCCATGGAAATAAAGGATTTTATTTAAATCAAAAGAGGTGCATTAATTTTTGGTCAAGATCTTGTGGTGACAATACAAGAGTCAAGCACTCTGTAAAGTCTTCTCCAGCACATCCCAAATACTTTCAATGAATTACATGTTTTCAATATTTTACAGTCTATGGTCTGACTCTGGACTCAGAGGTGCATTACAACTTTACACCTTGAACTCATTTCTATCTTCAGTTGGAATAAAGATGGCTCAGGGGAGGATAACAAACAAATAGGACACACAGAAATTAAATAAACCCAAAAGTAGATATTTATTTATTAATACATAAATGAATTAAGCAAACATCATCAAAACAGGAAAAGAAAGAGAAAAAATAACAAATGAATACACAAAAACTGGAGTTGGACAAGACTCAAGCGACATAACTTTTTTATCAGTTGATTCATCAGGTAACCCACAGAATCTGCCGCTTGACTCCACCCTGCAAACAGAGAGAGAACAGAAAAACAATGCAAACCTTATCTGGTGACAGGGAAATGCAAATGAGGGAGGCAGAAACTAGTTCGTGAAACAGCTCTGCAAGTTATACATATGAATGATTATTTGTAGATCTTCATAGGATTTAGTTGATCAAAACACAATACAAAAATATAAAGGCGTTAAGTGACATTAAAAATCTGCCATAAAACCTGCAATGTTTAGTTCATACATGCACACAAACCAGCACATGCTCACCTGTGAAAGGTTTTCCACATTTATTTGGGATTTAATTATTATTATTTTTTTGTTATCTGGTAAAACTCATTGGATCATTTGAAATCTTGACCTTTTCAAGATGCCAGATGCAACATTCCAATGTCTGGAGCGGTTGAATGAGGCATCATGCAAATATGTTTCTGCCATAAATGAGTCAACCAAAATGACAGTCCGTCCAGAAAATGACTTTAGCAGAGTTCAAGGTTAGGGAAAGGTGGGAACTGGTGAATGATCAACATAACTTTAATGATGAAATAAACAATCAAAATGAAAGTAAAGCGGCAGTCATCCATGAGGGACGACTCACGCCACCGGCCTTGCTCTGTTCACCCTGACCCTACCCAAGGTTCAGTCCTCCACCAAGGTTCAGTCCTCCACCATAAAAATACAGTAAAAATTGAACTTGCCTGAACAGCCTCACTCCGTTCCTCTACTATAAAAATTGCAGTTGCCTTAACAAATACCCTAACACATCTACTTATGTAGATGTTAATCACATTTTGAGTAAAAACAAAACCTAAAAAAAACAAAACAATGCAACCAAGGCCAAATTATGCCAGAACAGAAACGTTTATTTCATTGCTTCACTGATCCAGGGGCGTAACCATCATTTCAGAAGTGAGGGGACAGAAATGTCAGGTGTAATAGTTTTATCTGACCTTTGTCTAATTGACAGATACACATTTTTATACAAATCAAGGTATTTAAAAACTTTTAATAAATAAATGTAAAATATGTTTTCATAGACATCAAGGGGAGATAAACAAGTATAGAATTAATACTGCAACTAATATAATAATAACAATAATAATAAATGTATAAATTCATTTTTAACTTAAACCATAAAATAGCAGTGCACTTTTGTATGTGATGATATCTGAATGAAACCACACATGAGGAAACTCAAATTCCACAGATGTCTGAGACAGATTCAGTGGCGATTTAATCTCACCCGATCGCTGCGCTGCATCCTGTCATCTGTTTCAACAATGACAACATACTCAATTAAACACATTATTATTCGGTGAATTAGAAGGACATTTTTTGTTTTCTTTAAAGCTGCAGTCCGTAGCTCCTTCTCTATGTGTACAGATGTGACGTAATGACGCAAAGACACGCTCAAATTACCCGTGGAAATCCACCAGTACCACTTAAAAACATTATTACAAGCTTAACGTTTTGAATCGAGCTAAGGCAAGAAGATCGTTTTGAACACTGGCTGGTTATACTTGCTCCAAAAAAAATTTGGATAATGTTTAAACCAAAAAAGTTACGGACTGCAGCTTTAAAAAATATTTTCTCACTATTAATCTATTTCCATTGTGTTCAATTGTCTGTTTGTAATATTCACCGTTCTGACATAGAAGGTCCATGCAACAGGAACAAACAGCCACCAGCAGAACAGCAGTAGCAAAAGCAGCGGGTAATAGACTTTGAACTGCAATTTAAAGACAGACAGTCATTATTAATGGAATGCAGCTGATTTTAAAGATATACTTTCAACTTTGGTCATCCGTTGAATGAAACTGTTTACATAATAGCGCCATCTGGTGGGTTTTTGAATAACAGCAGCTCAAACAGCATCAAAGTTCTGTGAGCTGGTGCTCAGCTGTCAGCTACCTGGTGGAGGTTGTCTATTCACCTTATTTTTAACGGAAATACGGACGCAGCCAGTTGACGGTATTTTGTGCGAGACTTCCGGTAAGGCACTTCCGGTCACTGGCGAGCGTTGTTCGTAACAACAAACTCATCGTTATGGCTTCGAGGAAGACCGGGATTGTTTGTGCAGTTAGAGGTTGTCATAATAACTGGCACAAAAAAAAGATTTACTAGGAGCAGGAGTGTTTTAATCATCGAATTATTGACATTTTAATAATCAGGCGCCCTATACGACCGGCGACACACTGGCTGCGTGGCGTTTCTGTTGCGTGGTGTTTTCTATGTCTTTGCACACCAGAAACGTCTCTGACGAGGCGTTGCTGCTGCTAGGTGACATGATAAGCCTCTTTGGTGATATATTCGACATATGGGGAGAGAGTTGTGGAAGGCACTTAATGTTAAACATAAATATATAGCAGCAAAGACAACGTCGGCAGTATTGACGGCAAATAGGCTACAGAATATTTCGTTCTGTATTGACAGTTGCAATATTTGAAAATTGATAATATATATATATTTTTTTACATTTAGGCTATGTCTGCATTTATGTCAAAACCTAAATTCAAACATCAAAATGTCATTTATTAATATGTATTCATATCAAAATGACATACAAACATATTTTCCTATTCTATTTTGTCTGGAAGCGCTTCCAAAACGCTTGCGTGTCGCGTGAAAAATAGGCGTCGATTCTATTTCTAGCATGCACGCGTTTTCCCTGAGACGCGCACGTCACGCAGGCAGTGTGCAAGCTCTAAATAACCTGTTAACATGGGAGCCGAAATAACGGACACGCCACGCAGCCCATTTGAAGAAACGACCGTATGTTTGTTCTTTTCATTTCGTGAACACAAGACCTACAGAAGACCACCCGATACCAGAAAAGTGGCTGGGCTACGAAGTCTGAATAAAAACTCCAAGGAGAAACAAAATCATTATAGTAACCCCCTGTATAAAATCTAGTCATCATGGCATGATCATCATGGCATTTATTTTGTATGATTTATAATTATTTATAGCCATCTACTTATTGCTATCATGTGCTTTGGTTGCATTCTGATGACATTATTAATACATTTGACATGACAAAATAGCCTACCTCCATATAGATATATTAACTTAGTCCAGCGTTGTTTAGACCGTGTTTAGGGCGGTGCTGAAGGCGCCGGCGAAGTTTTGGCAATCTGCCAGCTAGATGCATGTTTTCAACCAGGTCCAGTACCCGACCTGGGTAAGGCGGGGCTTTAGTTCTTTGTTGTATTCATCTGCTAAGGCATGTGTAACATTTTTCTGTCAACTCTGCATAATCCTTCGCAATCGATATCGTTAGTTAGCCCAGAGAAGCGAGGAAACGGAAGTGCCGCACAAAAACCGGAAACTGGACCCATATTTACTTCCGCGTTCGAAAATAAGGTGAATAGGGGGTTCGTGGGAGCATCCACCCAGCGCTTCCTGAAGAGCACGGGAGTCACCAGCCCCAAACTCAGAAAGACTCTGAAAGAGCAGGGAAGCTTTTGGCTTTGCTTAAGAAGGAAGGACCAGGCGTGGGGAAAGCAAGGGTCAGCTGCTCCACCACCGTGAGATGTTCCGGGATTAATGGAGCGAAACCTCAATGAAGGGTGGCTCCCGGTTGATGACCCTGCAGCTATACTCGCAATGGCACTGTCAGAGGGGCGGCAAGCAGAAATGCTCAGCAGGCAGTCGGTCAGTCACTTGCCTGTGCTACCACCTTATTCGTTTTATAATTAGTTATTTAATATTCTTGTAATATGGCTTGAGGGGGAGTAAATCATAGGATCATTTTAATTTTAGGTGCTTTATCACTTTAATAACATTGGTAAACATCTCATGATTGTGAGAGTAACAGTGAAAATTGTCACTTTGACATGTAGGCCTATGCAAAGGTGGTATGATATTCACGTCACAAAAAGTTTTACAAAAAAAAAAAAAAAATTGTATTAGGTCGATTTAACAACTGTTTTCTAAACCTGCAAGTGCCCTGAATGACTAAATAACACTCACCAGTAAGGCCGTATGTCCACCAAAGCGTTTTTACTCGCGGCTGGCGTGTTTTTTCAATTGTTTTCAATGGGAGCGCCGCGTTTTTAAAACGCCATGAGCGTAACGAGGCGCTGAGCGTCTTTTTCACGCTGAAGCACTGAGCGTTCAGCTTTTTTTACTGGTCGCTGAGAGTTGAAGAATGTTCAACTTTTGGTAAAACACAGCGCTCATCACTGTCACTTTTTACCCAACTGTCCAATCACAGTGGAGGAGGGGCGGGACTAATACCACACCGACCAAACGCGTCCGCCACATGATTCTGCTTGTACAACGTCAACAGATGACAACAAGCATAATAACGGAACAAAATCAAGAGCCAGAGAAAATACATTACATTGTATTGACATTTTAATATAGAATCAACACAGTAACAATTATGTGTAAAATGAGATACTAGTAAGACTTTCGCAGATATTCCGTATCATATCAAGCAAAGTGTCTCGACTCAGTCTCAACCGTCTCAACTGAAAAAACGCTGCGCTGCCAAAACGCTCTCAAGCGCCCACAGCTGAGCGTTTTTAGCAGAGCGCCTAGCTTTTTCAGCTGGCTAATAACGCTTTGGTGGACACACGGCCTAACAGTCACAGTGACGCTCCTCATGATGCTGAAACTGGATGCTGGAAGGAGACATTTTTGACCGTACTCATTTTACACATGCACATGTATAACATATAATTTAATGAATAACTTAAATGTACAGTATAGCATTTTTCGCCACTAGGGGTCGCTAACTTATTTACAATAACAAAGGCGTAGATTGATGACGCAACATTTGCTAAGAATTATGGATCTTGTCGTCAACGTCAAGCCGACCGATCTAATAATGTTTATGGATGACTGGATACATATGAAGCAGTTCGGGATTGCTAAGAGACAGCTATCAGCTCCACACGCGACGCGACTCCCGCGGATATAAAAGGAATGTGGACATTTCATTCTACCGAACTACACGCAGAATTACTACTCACAGGTCAGTTTATTAGACAAATTAAACTTGTGAGGTAACGCAGCGCTGTTTCACTTGGTCTAACATTACACTATCACACTAAACTGCATTTGAATGTGTTGAAATGTATGTGTTAGTCTGTCTGTATGAGACTAGCAGTAAAAGCGCTGTTAGCAGCAACTCAAAAACAACTGAGACTCTTCCAAATCTCCAATGTAGCTGAACATTAAACACACATAATTATTTTCCTTTACTATTTAAACACATGAAATACAAGTTCATTCAAACATTTACTCTCCAGCTGGAGCATCTATTCACTGATGTCGTGAACACTGACCACAATACTTGCACAAACAGGCTTGATCTTCTGTGGAATTCCTTTGTGTGAAATCAGGAAGTCACATGTTGACGCTTTGGGGTGAGAATGTGTTGATAAATGGGTCACAGGTCTGTTCTGAGAGAGTTGCAGACAGCAGGGCAAAATTAATAAAATACATCTAGCCAATTGTGCAAAATATAGGACAATAAATAGACTCATCATCAACCTCTAAAAGGTAAGGACGCTTTCCATCTTTTGTTATTGATGTCAAAAGGCTGTATTCATTCTCACAAACAGCCGTAGTCTAGGCTAAATCAAGCACATTCAAATATTACGTTCTCAATTTGTAATAAAAATGAATTTGTTTTAATTATAGCAATGTTAGATCCCATGTTCATATTTCACTGTATTTAGTGAATTATTTCCATTGATTTCAGTCAGTCAGCTATAGCAATTATCCGTCTATGGGAAAATGCACTGATGTATGCTCATTAAAAGAGGAGTGGATCTGCCGCATTACAAAAAGATGACATTCAGTTCTGGTTCATGTGTCTTCAATCAAATGTCTTTAGAACACCTTTGTTTTTCATTTCATTCATTCATGAAATACTTCACTTGGTTAGAGCGAGGTTATATAATGCTGGCCCTGTGGTTGTTTTAAATAGCACTTTTTAATAGTTTTGTCATTAATTGTTAATGTTTCTATTCAGCTTGCATTATGTATAACATGTGTAATAATATAAACATGTGCAGTTCATGCTAATGCAGTTCATGTCAATATTTGAGTTAATGGAATTCCTTTACCTATGAAAGATAACCGATTTTGCTGTGTGACGTCATATGATGTGTCCCTAGGCAAAACCACTGAGAACTGCTGATATAGATGAAGATTTGTTTTAAGATATATCTTTTTTTTTTTTACAGAATGATAAAGAAGAGGATCACGCATGCTGTCGCCATGAGAAGACAATTTCTTTCCTTACCAGATCCAACTGTGTGATGCTTTCACTAGGAACCTCTTTTGACAACCATATCTGAGTCACCATGTAGCACACATTAAAAACTATTGATGACATTAAGTTGTATATAATTATATCTGTATATTATACAGATTTAATTATATACAACTTCAGATTTGTATTCTCAGCCAGGTATTTAGCAATTTTAGACTGGTTTAACTTTGAGTATGATGGAAATCCCAGCACACAGCAGGATCATTTTGAGGGGTTTGAAGAGAGATATTCAGAGATAAAGAATTGCTCTCCTAACTACCAATCATCAAAATTGTATAAATCAATTAAGCATTTCGAAGTTCGACTCATAAAGCTTTAAAAATCTGACTGTGTATTTACATCTCCCTTTTTTCTTTCTCTTTCTCTCTCTTTACACCTTTAGCCTACAGAAATGTGGTTTGACCTGATGGGTGGACAAATATCACGTGGCATTACTGTAAGTTAGTATTGTTTCAAACAGGAAGCTTTAGATCTCCACGTATTGATTTCCCTAAACACCACACTTTCCTTGGAGTCACGTGAATGCTTCACTTTGCATGTAGGAATGTTGGACGGGGTTATTTATTTATATTTATAGGGCATCAGTGCTGTTTGACCACATTCCAAGGCAAAAAAAAAAAAAAAACATAATTACAGATTGATATTTGATATTCTAATATTTTAATATACTGATATTTACTCCTTTCTTTTTTTGAGTACAGTTTTATGATAATGATTTAGACTAATTGATAAATATCACCATCTGATGGGTTTTTTAAAGAAATGCATCATAGCACTGTGAACAATGTTCATGAACAAAAGACTACAAGCAGACTGTCAAAGTCACGTGATTTCAGATTTCAGTAAACGAGGCATCGTTCCGTCAGAACTTTGAATGGTTCGCCGCTAGGGGGCGATGATCTCTGCGAACCCATGTCTCTATATAATTTTTATATATTTGCTGGCATTTGAAAACACATTTTTATCACACAAATTAAAGTAGCCTAACACTAAGGAACTGTTCCTCTGCGGTCGCCCTACAGGTTGGAAGTGGAATTGTCTCATTAGAACTACAGAAACGCGACCTGATCTGGCAATCTTACATAGCGTGAATTATAGCAGATAAAGGACCGCATAAGGCATAAGAGCCTTTCACCCTGTTACGACTTGATGAAACACTGAAACGATATTGGAAACATTATCTGAAGGTTAAAAATCTTACTTAGTGTTGCTTTAAGAGTTGCAGTTCATGGTCTCTTGTTATGATTTACCAAGCTCTCCATAAAACAAGCAACAACAAAACAAGCCCTTCAATTTAACTTATATTACAGACATGTTAAATGGTATTACATGAATAATAAATATTCTTTAATAGACCTTCAATAAAACGTTTACTATGGGGTTGTAAGCATAGACTGTAAAAAAGGTTGTAAGGTGTTTTTTATGCATGTTTGGACTGAGTTTGTATTGTATTTACACTGTTATGACCAGCAGGGGTCGCCAGCGTCTGCAGTGATTCATTTTTAGAATCAGTTTGTTCAATTGATTTAGTTTCAAAAAGCTCCTTAGTTTCTCCCAACACTAGCCTTTACTGAAGTAAATAAGACACCTACTTGAAAAGTGCGCTGCCTTCTGCTTGCTGTTTATAATAATAAAAACTAACTCAATTAAAGACACACTTCTTTGGTGTATAAGGTTAAAACAATTTACAGAGAGATACTGTGTTGGTAGTAAATCACACCAGCAGAACACACCAGGAAAGTACAATACAATGTTTTTTTCTACAGACCATAAATATTGTAGGTAGAGAAATATGTCTGGATTCATAATGTAACATGAAAACAAAAATCAGAAGAACATCATTGATTCACACTTTCACTCATCAGACAAACAGTGTACAACAATACACATCTGATTTTATACCCCCCTCCACACACACATTTTCTACCATATGATTCAATGATAGCATTTCATGTTTTATTCAAAATATTGCTTTTGCTTTCAAAAATAGTTTTATATATCATGCCGGTAATGCGGTATTTACTTAGTCACGAATAACTATTATTGAGGAAAAAGAAACTGGCCGTGCAATAATATTTCCCCTTATATTTCACCTACAGCTTGTATTGCAACTTGAGTCTTTTCTGAGTGGTGTGTGATGTAGTTTTACTGTAAGAATCACTAATAACAGCTGGTGAAAGTTTAGTGCATCAGTGATGAAATAATTTATAACTCAATGATTCAATGTTATAATGCATTTTTATTTATGACACACACAAAATATTTTAGAGACACAGATTCCACCCGCTATAAGTGAATCATGTTTTAATATTTATCACATACAGTAAAAATAGGCTACAAAGAATCACTAAACTCTCAAATTCAATTATTACTAGTAAGAATTACAATTACAGAGCTCTCTAATTCAATTCTTACTAGTAACAATTCCAATTAGAGAGCTCTACAAATGAATTTTTACTATTTATATGTCTCCATTGACTTCCATTCATTTTTAATTACGGAGCTGTATAATTCAATTGTTACTAGTAAGAATTACAATTAGAGAGCTCTACAATTCAGTTGTTACTAGTAAGAATGCAATTGCAGAGCTCTTTAATTCAATTACAGAGCTCTGCAATTAACTTTAATTCGTATTTTTACTAGTAACAATTCAACTGTAGACCTCTCTAATTGTAATTCAGTAACAATTCAATTGTAGAGCTCCGTAATTAAAAATGAATGGAAGTCAATGGAGAAATATGACTAGTAAAAATTCATTTGTAGAGCTCTCTAATTGGAATTGTTACTAGTAATAATTGGATTAGAGATCTCTCTATTTAAATTGTTACTAGTAAGAATTGATGTGCCAGGTTAGCCTTTTGGTGCCCCACATCAAGTTTATCTAGATAAGGGGTTTGCAAACCTTTCCTGCACTGCACATATTGGAGGCACAAAATGTACATTTTGCCCAACTTTTACCACTTTTGAAATTAGTGTTGTAGATCATTAAACCGTTATGCTGCCTCATAAGTCTGTCTGAAATCAGCTTTGTGAGGCACCTTAGTGTGTAAACAGTGCCTGCTAAGTCGTTGCCTGATAGGGCAGCGAGGCAATGAGTCAGCTGCCTAAGTTTTCAGATGCAGACTAATACAGACTAATACAGACTAATTCCCTCATCTAATACACCTGATACATCACATTAGCTCATTAATAGCATTCAACTTACATTCTGCAGCCGAAAACACAAGGAAACATTATCAATAAATTATTAAAATATTTAGACAGTCTCCTGTTATTCACAACTTATAATAATAATGTTTGTTGGTGTGCTGTGGCAAGCTTTATGCATGCGTTTGAGCACTGATTATGCTATGAATTTGCATTGATTTGCATTATAATTTTTGTCTTTTTTAAAGTTTGTATTTCCACATAAAAACAAGCATATCTTAATATGCTTGTTTTTATGTGGAAATACAAACTTTAAAAAAGACACAAATGATAATGCAAATCAATAATGGTATCGGATAATATTCTGTCATACACAGCATTTTTGCTGCAAATGTTTAAACGAACAAACATTTTTCAAATTTTCTAATTATTTAAATTTTTCTAATTATAATTATTATAATTATTATTAATAATATTTTGAGTAACATTTTATAATACTGTTCTGTCATTAATGAATAACTACACAGGAACAAATGAGTAACACACTATTAACATAGTAACTACTATTAACTAACAAGGAACTCTAATTAATGAAATAATAAGTAAAAGCACTCAGTTGAATGTGGTAGTTCACTATTAACTAATCAATAACTGCTATTTTTTCCATACCTCCCAGAGAACTACTAAGAACTACTATACAGGTTTGTAATGTATAATTAATTCTAAAGATCATGGTAACCTAGTAATGACTCAAGTGTCACCAAATCCATCAGAAGGAATTACTAAATATTTGGAACAGTATTCTAAAGTATATTGGGTAACTTTTGTGCATTTGTTATTTGAACTAAATAAAGAATGGAAAGAAAAAAAGAGCACAGGAATCCGAGGGGTGCGGAGATGGTTTTAAAGCTTCTCATATCTCATAATTCAGTGGATACTCTCAGCCTGTCGGGATTGTATTCACTATAACAACCGCCTCGCTCTATGTTATCCCTACATAGTGATAAGACACAGACAAACATAAAGGACACTAGAACACAATAAACAGAAAAAGAAAGAAAGAAAAAAACAAAAGACTAAACAACCAATGAATACTCATGAAAGCTTGTGGTGTTGGAAAGGCCTCAATCGACAACAACACTGGGAAAGAAGGAACTTTTTTCATCACCCACATCAACCACAGCTTGACTCTACCCTGCAAACACACAAAGAGAGAACACACAAAAACAAGACAAATGCCCCTAGGCAACAGGAAAACACAAATGAGGAAACAGAAGCTAATCAGGATTGTAACAATACATACTGGTTGACATTGACCACTTTACCAGGTGTGCTCAAGCATATGCAACCAAGAACAAATCTGGAAAACGGCAGCAGAAACAATATTCAATGATTTTATTCCACACTTTGGATATTTTTGCACTGAACTCAGAAGAAACAGACGAGTATCTGATAAGAAATGCTGAACACATTTCTCCCTCTCACGTGAATAATGGAGAGATCAGATAAGTCAGATATGATTCATTCTAACATCTGCCGGTACTGTATCTTCAATCTGCACGCTCAAGCAAGGCCTGCTTTTATTCCATCTCACAAGGCATTCAGACGCTCAGTTAAAGGGTGTTTCTGCAACTACGGGCACTTTTAAGTCCCAGGAGTGAAATTTTAGATTTATGTTAAAATTTGTCGTTTGATGTTTCATAAATATCAATACACACCTTGACATAAAAAATAATGAATAAATAATATGATTTAATGTAAAATTATGAAGCATTTATAGGTCCAAACATCATTTTTGCTCATGTCCCACACCCGTGGTTTCAATGTTGAGATACTTAAAATTAGCTCATTCTTTTACAATATTACATTGTTTCAATTGGAATAGTTTAATATACAGATTAATTTACAGCATCTTAAAATTCTTTGTATTATTTACTGATCATTTGTATGATTTTTTTAACTAAATGTGCCTGTCCCAGACTTTTGAGTCCTTACCGCAACAATGGAAAAACAATGGAAAAACAATGTATTACTTTGTCTTAAAAATAAAATAAAATATGCAAATTAGGCAATATCTCATTAAATATGCATAACATTACATATAAACTTTTGAAGCTACAGATTTTCTGAGGTGATTACAATGTTCACAATGACCATAATTAGAAGGCCATAGGAGAGATATAAATCTGATTTGATATAAAGCAAATGGCTAAAAAACTGTCAACCTATTACATACAACTAGCAACATACAGGAATTGCCAGTTATGTATTAACCTAAACTTTAAAAGCTTACATTTCCTACCTGTTCTAAATATTGCTGTCATCACCTCCAACTTTTTTTTTTTCAACAGAAGTTTACTTGGCAGCCATAGTGACTTGAGGTCACTTTTGTTTTGTCACAGGTGTTTTTTTTGTTGTTGTTGTTGTTGTTGTTTTTTGCAAAATGGGAAAATGCCATCACAAGTACATCCCCAGCCAACACACCCATGTGGGGCCCAAACGGGCTGCAAATGGGCTGATATCCGGGGCCCACATGGGCTACCCAACTGGGAACCCAGCTAATTTTGGCCGCGGTTTCCGTGGTGGCCCCACATGTTAGCCCAGATGGGTTGATGGTGGGCTCTTGATGGGCTCCATATCGGGCCCATGTGGGTAACCTAGGTAGCACCCATTTAGAGCCTACAGGAGTCTGCCCAGATGGGTTGATGATGGGCTCTTGATGGGCTCCATATCGGGCCCATATGGGTAACCTAGGTAGCACCCATTTAGGGCCTACAGGAGTCTGCCCAGATGGGTTGATGATGGGACCCAGATAGGTCTTATCTAGGGCTCTTATGGGCCACAACGGGTATATATATATGGGCTACCATATTTGTCTGTTTGGGTTACCTTATTTTACAGTAAACCCCTAAATACAATCATTACATGTAATCCACTAAACTATACTAAAATGTTAAAGGTATTCAATGAACAGAAACCAGTAGTTCACTTTTAAAGTTACTTTATTAAGCAAGTACAAGTATCACAAAACAAGAAAAGAAAAAAGTAATATATATATATATATATATGCACACGTTATATATGCATATCTGAAAAATTAACCATTTCACAAACAAAACAATAACCGTGCAGCTTCTCACTCCTCTGTTGTCGCTCTCCCAACGGCCCTTTGAAAAGAGAAAATAAATCAGTCAACCATTATGCCACTTTTTTAATTCCTTTTCACAGTTCAATCAGATGTGTCAGGTTAGCCTTTTGGTGCCCACATCAAGTGTATCTAGATAAGGGGTTTGCAAACCTGTCCTGGAACACCCCCTGCACTGTGTATATTGGAAGCACAAAATGTACATTTTGACCAACTTTTACCACTTTGAAGTAATTTCTAAAAAATAATTAGTGTTGTAGATCATATTAAACCATTATGCTGCCTCATAAGTCTGTCTGAAATCAGAATGGTTACTGCTCAAATAAATAAAAACTAAACTAAATCGGTTTTGTGAGGCACCTTAGTGTGTAAACGCTGCCTCCTAAGTCGTTGCCTGATAGGGCAGCGAGGCAATGAGTCAGCTGCCTAAGTTTTCAGATGCAGACTTTGTACGTTTCCCTCATCTAATATACCGGATTCATCACATTAGCTCATTTATAGAAACTGCAAGATCTGAAGTGGGTGTGCAGTACTGAGGGTTCCCAGGACAAGTTAGAAAACCAAACATTTGCCCATCATTCATCCAACTCAAATATTGCTTATCACTTGACATGTAAGTAGTAGCAACTTTACAAAGTCTACTCGCTCTAATGTTATGTTACAGAACATATTTCTCCTGTTTTACAACATTTGCACTGGCTCTTAGTTCAATTTTAAAAACTAAACAAGTTGGCTCCTTTATATCTTCTTCACATACACTTCCTCCACTACATCCTAAGATCGGCTTCTGCACTTACACTTGTTCTTCCACGCACTCGGACAACTTCCATGGGGTCACAAGCTTTTAGTTGTGCTGCTCCTGATGCCATCACTTCCTCTTCACTTCTTGCCTGCTGTCTGTACTATCCTGTATACATAAAAGCAAGAAAAACTCAATACAAAATAATCATGTACAAGATTTTCACTTTACAGTTCAATTAGTCGGGTAGAAAACAAAGTATACAACACTATCCATTCTAAAACACATTTTATGTATTCACACAAGCAATTCTTCAGAGCCCCAACATGGAATTGTAAAAAAAATAATATAACTCCCATGTGTCAGTTACAATTACTATAATGATAAGGTCATGATTTCATCTTTAAAACAGATGAAGAAATCAACAAATTGTGGTGTTGAGCTGAGAGGGTTGTGGTCTGTTGCTCTTTGAATTAGATCTTTCAATGCAGGTTTATATTGTTTCAACAATTTGCCTGACCCCTGGGGGCTCCGTATATTTCTGATAATATTTGTGGAGAAACATTACACTGTTTTAATTCAGAATCCTAACCATACATTGTAGGCTACTAATTAAAAGTAATTTATTAAATCAAGTAAAATAAAAAATAACACAAAAGGCCAATGAATCTGTACCAGAAGTGATAGTGCAATGTAGCAGCTAAAGAATAATCCTCCACCAAATTGCCAGTAATCAGCTGGTCCTTGGCGAATCTGAAGAGGGGAAAAGAAGTAATTATTCAATGAAAAGTCCTTAAAAAGCAGTATTTTCTTATATCATTCCTTCAAACAATCAAAAAAAAAAAAAAAAAAAAAACGTTTGCCATTATAACATTCACACTACATGAACTGAGTAATGTCAAGGGCTGGGTAAAAAATATTGATTTCTCGATTTTATTTGATTCTCATTTTTACGAAACAATATCAATTCTTAAATCCCAAGAATCGACTAGTCAACCTGTTTTCAGTTGATGAATGAATGGAACATTGTAGCGTGCATCCCATCCAATAAATCCTGCCCTAGTAATGTCATCTTTGAGACTGTTAGTTGTTACATGATGATTAAAAATGTAAACATAAACTTTAAGCATGGCAATCCCATCAGAAATGTGTATCATAGCAAGGGAAGCACACACATAAAAAACAAACAAAAAAACAATTGGTACCAAAATCAAACCATCAAATAATTTTACCTGCACCCATTTATCCTATTATGACACGTCTGAGGGTCTTTCCCTTTACGATGTCCAGTGATTAAAGAAAGGACTGATGAAGGTGACATGAATCCACTTTCTGTGCGCCACTTCAGCAGAAAAAAGACAAAAGGACAAAAAAGTTACTCAGACTTGCTATTAGTAACATTAAATGTCTTACTTTAAAGGTGAAAATCATACTTAATACTATATATTAAACCCAGTGTAGGTTTTTGAACAGTGGGTAAAATTAACTTACTGTAACAGTTAACGTTAGTTGGGGAATGGGTCTTTCTGTTGGGTGTTCTCCCCAGATAAAAATTATTACAATGCTTGATCAAAAAAAAAAAAAAATGTAAACAAATATTTTTACAATACTGTTATCAGTGTTTGAAGACAGAGGTTATGTAAACGAATAAATGACTGTTTTATCACTTTACTCATTCCAACGCTTTTTTACCTCTCATGCGTTTTTAAACTAACGTTAAGCTGACATTAAACACACAACGTTACCAACAACAAAACACAGCAATGTCAAATGGTACTAAATTACATTGAAATACGTGCTTATATTGCTACAGCAGTACAAAAACACACACAGAGATAACTTGTTGAACGTATAAGGTTGCATTAAGCCTATGACTGTTACGTTACTCATGTCCATAAACGTTAACGTTAATTTAACTGACTGCTATAAGGAC
This sequence comes from Leuciscus leuciscus, assembly GCF_965113295.1. Classification (NCBI taxonomy): domain Eukaryota; kingdom Metazoa; phylum Chordata; class Actinopteri; order Cypriniformes; family Leuciscidae; genus Leuciscus; species Leuciscus leuciscus. The sequence goes on from NC_138739.1 coordinate 12,385,164, forward strand.
TGAAAAATGTTTTCTTACCTGATATCGCCAGTATTTTTACAGACCACGTACGAACCCTTCCTCTGCCCCTGTCAACACACCCATGTGGGGCCCATAAGGGATGGATATGGGCTGGTGAGTGGGCCCCATGTGGGCTGCCCAGATGGGGCCCAGTTAGTTTTGTCCGGGGGTTCCATGGTGGCCCCATGTGGGCAAGCCCAGATGGGCTGAAGGTGGGCTTTACATGGGCCCTAGCTAAAACCCACATGGGCAACCCAGGTTTCTCCCATCTGGGGCCCACACTAGCTGGGCCCCATGTGGGCTGATTATGGGTCCCTGCTATTCTACCCATATGGGTAATAACCATTATTATTATGGGCTAAAAAATTCATTTTTGGGACTTATTTTACAGTCAGCCCATACAGTTCAACAACTGTAAGATGTTAATATTTTTGTTACACAGCCAATATTCCCGGGTCTGGTGGACCCAACACATTATTAGGCTTTTAAATCAATACAGCCATAACAATTTATGTAAAAATACTTAACAGATGTTTACTTTAGCTCAATATTACCAATGGTATATACATAATTTATGGTTCTTATTCGCCATTTACCCCTGTGAGATCACAATTATGATCATATGATAGTTGTTGTGTTTTGTGAGAAAACAAGGAAATTCAATTATAAAAAATGTTTAAAAAAAAATAGAAACAAGATTTTTGATCATTATTGGTGCTCGTTTCTTAGAACTTAATCAGAACAGGTGAAACTGCTTGAAATGTAACGATTTTGTAACTTTGTGTGGGAATAGCAGTTGCAGAAAAAAAACATTCAGGCACACAGACAAGACACACACACAGCAGGCCCAGTTAGGAGGAGGACACAGTTAAGTTTCATAGCACCTACAATTATTATTCTCAGGTTCAGTAGAGCCGAACACCTCATATGTAATAGTTATGTGTAGGAGGGTGTACCATGTGCAGTCATTGAAAATAAGTAATTTTTTATGTTCTTCACAGAAAACTTTTTCTTTTAGCAAACATTGAAAACGGGTCCCACAGACCCGAACACAAGCTACAATAACAAAGAGACCAGTAATAGAATTAATTACGTTTTTATTTAAGTAAAATTTATGACAACATGCTTTTGCAATGTTCCCTCACTGTCACAGACAGAATTAGTTTCTTTCCACCTCAAAGGAGCATGAAGCCTGAAGTCCTTGTTGAGGGGTTGCCTGTCGGGCCTGTCTATTACCCCCCCGGTCCCTAGCACCAATGAGCCACTTGGAGACCGCCTTCTCGGCATCTTTACGGGTGATTTGGCTGGTCATGGCGTTTTTCTTTAAGCCTCCTTCAAGAAACAAATATAACGGTCACTTACTTCATATGTGCCAACACAACTCTCAGCCAGGACTGTAAAGACAACTATGTTAAAGGAATAGTTCACTTTAAAATGAAAATTCTGTCATCATATACTCACCCTCAAGTTGTTTCAAACCTGTATGAATTTCTTTCTTCTGCTGAACAGAAAGTAAGATATTTAGAAGAATGTCAGTAACCAGACAGTTTCTGATCCCATTGACTTCCATAGTGTCAATGGGATCAGAAACTGTCTGGTTACTGACACCAGACAGTTTCTGATCCCATTGACTTCCATAGTATCCTACTATGGAAGTCAATGGGATCAGAAACTGTCTGGTTACTGACATTCTTCTAAATATCTTACTTTCTGTTCAGCAGAAGAAAGAAATTCATACAGGTTTGAAACAACTTGAGGGTGAGTATATGATGACAGAATTTTCATTTTAAAGTGAACTATTCCTTTAAGAAAAGCGCTATATAAATTAAGATTATTATTAGAAATACAGACATTCTCTTAAACACACAAGCTAAGCAACTGAGAGACATGTGCGAACACACTGCTTAGCCAGGACAAAAAACGCTCCATTAACAATATTTAAAATCGACATGTTTATAATGTTAGGGTATTGTGACACCTTTCTATTATCGGTACAACTTAAAACATTATCCACATGCACACCTACCATATATTACTTCATACAGTTTTAAGGCCTTGAACTCTCTCTTCCCATTTCGGCCCAGAAAGTTATACTGCCTGGATAGGCCATGGTCTAGGAGGAAGGTCATCATCCTTTTTGTGGCCTCGTCAACAGTTCCCCCCCCTATGTCAGTCACAGCTGCAACCTGAGGGGGAACAAAGGCAATACAAAGCTATTTTATCCACAGTATATTGCTCACTGGCGTAAACCACTCAACATGAAAAAACTGCCAGAAGCATGGGTGTGAGCTAGGGGTGGAACGGTACATGTATTCGTATTGAACCGAAATGGTACGGGTGTCACGGTTCGGTGCATGAATATACACGGAGAATACACGGTATAAAAATAAATAAAACTTGCGTGCAAATTAATGTAATGCGAAACATTGTGCTTTTGTCAAACTGTAACCTACAACTGTCACCCAACCAAAATCTCTCTCACACACACACACTGTTTAAAAGCAAACAATATTTATCCAACCCCATTTAAAAACAGTCTGTCGGTGCCGTCTTTTGGACATTCATCATATTGCATTGGTTTTCATTTCTTGAACAGAGCACTAATCTGTTTATTTTTAAGTTACATATGATTAAAACATTGATTAAAAAAGAAAAATCAAATGTTTTTAATGGTAGTATTATTTTATACAGAAATAAAGTATTTATAATTCAGATGAGAATAAAGTTAGTGTTAATTAAAATGATGGAAAACAAAAATATTGATCTGAAATATAGCAAATTAATTTTAAATTCATTCAGGTACAATTACCAAACATATCTAAACAAAGAAAAAAAATATTTTTGTCTTTTTATTAATTTAATTAATAAACTAATTATATAAAATTGTCAGTGCACTACAAATAAACTGGTTCTATGCCTTTACTTTATTAATAAAACTTATTTAAAAAATACAAGGCTTAAGACATTTATTTTACTTTGGTGGTACAGCCTGATATATGCAAAATAGGGATGTCAATTTTCACACATTTCCATGATCGATCGTCATTTAAATTAACGATCAATTAATCGATTAATCGTTAGCCTTAATACTGCGATATGCGTCTACTGCAGTAGCTATGACAGCATGACAGGGTCTGCAAATGCTGCTCAAAACGCTATGTTCGTCACCAAATCAATTAGAATGGTTTTAAATGTAAATAAAGGGCTAGTAGGATTGTAAAATGTTTCGATGTGATTGATAATTAAATTAATTATTTAATAATCAAATATAACTACTAATACAACGTGTCACCAACGCCGCCTCATATGCGCTTAGAATGTGTGACTGTTGTGGACGCGCTCTTCCTGGAACAACTGCACGCGCTGAATGAATCTGCTACCGTTAAACTGGAGCACTTTGTTTGCTCCAGTTTATTTATCTAAAAGAACGTTATTTATCTAAAAGAAACGCATCCTATATGAGATTAATCAGATATATTCAAAATAAACATAATATTACAAATTATATCTGCACAAAATGACGCAAATTCATGCACAAGTGAACTTGAACTAAGTTACGTGCCATTCATTCAGAACTACTCATGTTGTGGACGCGCTCTTCCTGGAGCAACGCGACACGGCAACTAAACCCAAATAATTCACAATGTTTTATTACAATATTGTTCTCTTTATAATGTTATGTAATATTACAGTCCCAGTAGTCATTATTAGTCGTGCACTGCCGTTTGAGCTGCGCGCGCTGAAGCTGACGCTTTACTACAGAGTTCATTCTTAACCAAATGCATCCAATATGAGATACATCAGATATAGATAGGCCTACAGAAAATAAACGGTATTACAACTTACATTTGCACAAAACAAAAGGCTGCGAATGCACACGCAAACTTATAGTCATGATGAAGGTGTAAAATGGTCCCAAACATAACTTCGGCGCGCTCGCTTACATGTTTCGCGGTTGAGCAGCGCGCACGCGCATGAAGACCTGCTTAATCGATGATCGATAAGTTGTATCGATTAAATGTATTATCGACAATTAATCGATCGTCGATTAATCGTTGACATCCCTAATGCAAAATAAAATAAAAATGCTTCTTTTTTTTTGCTTTTCCCTCCCTCGTACCGAACAGTGATGTCTGAGCCAAGGTATGAACCGAACCGTGACTTCTGTGTCCATTCCACCCCTAGTGTGAGCACACCTGGGGAGTTTCAGATCAAATTCACTGCAAGCCCCCCAATAACAATTTAATTGAGTTGCACTACCCTAGACTTAACATACATACCAGTTCGGACATGAAGTTTGGGTTTGCCAGTTTTTCTTCCATGATTTCCACATCCCTAACTGTCTTTAGGGGGAAACCCTCTGGGGTAGAAGAGACGGTGGTGCTCATGTTGCCACGCTGTTGTAGAAGCGTTTGTAGCATCCTCCCCTGGATTCTTTGTGTCTCTTTCATCTCCTCAAGCAGTGTTAAGATGCGAACAAACATGTTGTCCCTGATTTGTCTTCGAGGGGTTTCTGGTGACGTGGTGATGGGTTGAAACATCGGGCCATCTAAGGTTACCCGGTGCAAATGAAAAAGTAGACAACACAATACGAAGATCAAGCACATAGCACACAACTCAGTTCGCGGGCAGAGACAGACACAAGAACTCGATTCACTACAGAAAACTCATTGCGCTACAAGGAGCTCAGTTCGCTACAGAAAACTCATTCCACTACAAAGAGCTCAGTCCACTACAAAGAGCTCAGTCCACTACAAAGAGCTCAGTCCACTACAGAGAGTTCAGTTCGCGATCGAGAGAAAGCATGAATGAACACGCCATCCTTTTAAACCAGCTGGGTGGCCTCCGATTGGCTCTCAAGCGCCGCCTTAATGATAACTGACGTCCGACTCAGCCACTCACAGCAACCTGTGAGCAGAGAGAGTGAGCTAGAGACAGAGAGAAGATAATGAAATGAGATAATGAAAAGTGTAAGCACTGACCTGAGGGTGGATGGAGGCGGTGCAGGTGTCTGCACTGACCTGAGGGTGGATGGAGGCGGTGCAGGTGTCTGCACTGACCTGAGGGTGGATGGAGGCGGTGGAAGTGTAAGCACAGATCTGAGGGTGGATGGAGGCGGTGCAGGTGTCTGCACTGACCTGAGGGTGGATGGAGGCGGTGCAGGTGTCTGCACTGACCTGAGGGTGGATGGAGGCGGTGCAGGTGTCTGCACTGACCTGAGGGTGGATGGAGGCGGTGCAGGTGTCTGCACAGATCTGAGGGTGGATGGAGCCGGTGCACTGTTTAAAAATCCACACTGTAAAAATCTTGTACAACAACAACAACAAAAAAACACACACAAAAAAGCCAAGAATCAAACCACCCAACCAAAGGAAGCGATCATCACCAAAATGGTAAAAAAAATTACAGTGTGGAGGTGATTACCTGAGGGTGGGTGGAGGTGTAGGCCTGATTTGGCTGCCGGACCAATTGTCATCATCCTCATCCTCACTGGACAAAATCACTCGCCTAGAAATGTATAATATACAAGCACAATCAACGAGTTTTTCAAATTCAAATTTTCATCATCCATTTAGTAGTAGTAATTCAAATAGCCTCACCTCTTTTTGCGCTTCCCCCTTCCCGTCTTCTCTGTAGAATCGGACTCAGTTGGTACATCTGTGTTCTGTTCATACTCGACTAATTTTGTGCGGGCAATTTCATACGTTGCTTTGGGAAAGAGACAAATGAGTGGCAATTAGTTTCATTCAGAGCTAATTTAAACTGAATCAACAGTGAACTCATCATGTCAGATAATCTCATACAAATGGACACCTTACCGACTTTTCTCTTGACTGTCAACTTGTATGTCGCCCAGTCAGTGTGAGGGTCCTGTTGCTCTATGACCGCCTTTGACATGTTCATCCTTGCTGGTGGCCAGTAGCATTCATCCTCCTCAGGCCCGATAAACCATTTGGTCGGTATAACTGCCAATCCTCCACTATTTATAAATTCTACTATTGAAAAAGGTAACATGCTTAAAGAAAAACAAATACATACAAAAAATTAAAACAATAAAAAAACAAAAAAAACTAAACAAATAAGTAGCACACTAGTGCAGGAGTGGCAATGCCACATATCCAGTCTTGAGTGGCAATAACACCATTTTTGTTTTTAACTCCTCCACGGGTAACAGCTGCAAGTCTTCAGATAAATTAAAAACAAAAAGGATTCCAAGACATGATGAGTCCATTGGATAGGTGAAAAAGGATTTGGCAGTTTCAAAGAAATTACACAGGACTTTAACAGTTCCAGAATGTGACAAAATGTTCCGCACAATAAGAATCTTTCCCCCTACAGAAAAACAGTCATCGCCACGAGAGGAGGAGATCAGTGTCTGTCCATCATTGTAACGCCTGTATTGTTCCCATGTTGCAATTGAATTAATCAATGGTCCAGAAAAGTGGAGCTGTTTAAGTGGGCTGAAAACTGATGTGGTCTTTTGGCTTGCCACTTTCTGCTTCTCATGGATCCGCCTGACGAGTTGTTGGACAGGGTTTTGAGGCCGACGGACAAGTTTTTTCAGTTTACCTAAGAATGTCTCAAAGGGAAAAGCTGAAACACTATCTAACGGACCGAATTTTCGTGCATCTTGAGCTAGGTGGATCAATGAATGCATGTTATAGCTGACAAATTCAGTGCCATAAATTGCAGCAAAATCTGTTACAAAGAGTTTCAAAATCTCCTCAGCATAGTCACAATTGTCAGGAGAACACAAGGCAGGACTCAGAAGAATTCTCATAGATACAGATAGAAGTAAAAAGTTTCTGTACATTATACTGGGGATATTATTGAGGAGAACAACAGGGCCAGTGTAAAGTAAAAATTGCCGAAGCTCTGTAGCTTTCCATGTGCTGAATTCAAACAAGGATCGTGGTTTCCTTGCAAAATTGCTAGGTAAATATTGCCTGATAGAAACCATATATGCTGACATTACAACAAAGAACTTCATAGATTGCCTGCATTTCAGCGGCCCCTTCAACCAAAGAAATATTAACTTACGCATTGCCCCCAAGCACACAAGGTGCATATAATCTAACACAAAACTGGTAACTAAACCTATACCCAGATCATTTAGGGGGGAGGCTGACAGTTGGTGCTGTTGATAGCCTTGCCTACCAAATTGCTCATCTGTCCTGAGCTCTGCTGATATTTCAGGATAAGCCACCTTCCCATTAATGTACTGGCCTTTTTGAGTGCACCTCTCACACCCATAATAGCCTGTATGGCCTTTGGAGCATTTAAGAAAGGCACGAGCAGGTGCATCACAAATAAAAGCATCGGGTAATGGTACCCTGAAATGTACACCATTGTACACAATACCACTCTGAGAAACGGCTTTCATATCTACAATGAATTCTTGTAAATACTCTTGCACATTTGCGGGTTTGGACGCACCCGAGTACACTCCAATTACAAAGACACTACACTCTGGAATTTCCTTAATCATACCCAGAATAGGCCACAGACTCATACTGGAGCTACGGAATAAGGGCAATCCATCGATGTTAATTCGAAGTGTGAGAGTATCAGTCACATTTGCTAAATGTCCTAAAGATGTTAGTTCAGCTATGAGAGCATTTTCGATTCCAAAGTGGTAGTAGGACCCCCCAGCCATATTCGCCACATTGCAAGATCTGTCAGTTGACATAAGAGTTCTGCCATCCATTGGGATATCAAGGCCCTTTCTCCTTAGGATTTTAAGAAGTGCAGACAGCGCTGTTTGTGGTATGTTGAATTCTGCAGCCCACTCTGCAAGCCCATGCGAATCATCATCATTATCATCTTCCAAGTCAGAACATTCATCTCCATGCAAATCACAGTCACTATCACAACCAGGCACCCAGTTTTCAGAATCCAAATCATCAAATGAGGAAATGTTAAAATCATAAAAAGAATCTGAGGAATTTTCATCTTCTAAATCATTTGATGAATTCTCAAAACAAATCTCATCACAAGCATCGTAGAAAGTGTCCGTGGAATCTTCGTTTTCAGTATGCTCTAACAAATCATCCAGTGGGTTTTCCTTTTCAGAATCATGTGCCAACAAATCATCAATCATAGACTCCTTTTCAAGTAGACGCAAATGTTCCTCCACTTTCGCTGATATTTTCCTCCTTTTAGTTCTTTCTGAACACGCCATTATTTCTATAAAAAAAAAAAAGAAAATAAAAAAAGCATTTTAGTTTTTAGCTATGATTACAGGGGATCGGGAATGACAAACTCTAGAGTACAATTGCAATTCATATAGTTTGGTGAAGCTGGTATTAATGTGGCTGATTTTACCTACTGTTCTTCTAGTAGCCTTCAATTTGATCAGTACACTATTTTAAAGATAGCATTAATCTCTGTTAAGGCCTAACCTTTTACTACCGTGTGTCAATTGATTTCGATTAAGGCGAGACAAGGCAGGCAAAAACATCGGGTTTTTTTACTGGTCAATTTTGAGATTTTTGGATATTTGTCTTCAATAACATGTCTTCTTTCAGACTTGTGTTGAAAAAAAGTCAGAAATACACATTTAGGTCTTTATTGTATTACACTTTGTCTGTTTGCGTCTGTAGATTTCTCATAAATTCAACAAAATTTGGCGTTCTTAATCATATGCCTAATTTGCATATTTAAACATTAAATTACAGAAAACTTGTAATACATTTTTTTCTCATCTTAATGTAGGTAATCAACTGTTAAAGTTTCATGGTGATATCTCCTAGTTAACATTTTTACCCTATTCACCTGTAGTGTCTCGCCTTAATATGCGTGAGAGAGAGAGAGAGACAGCGCTCGTGTTGTTTGAAGACGGTGAGAGTGTGCGCGCGCGCGCGGCCGGGCGGGTCTCTCTCTCTCTCTGCTCGTTCGTGTTGTTTGAAGACGGTGAGAGTGGGCGGGCGGGTCTCTCTCTCTCTCTCTGCTCGCAGTCATTCACCGATCAAAATAAGGCTTTGGCGGGACAAAAAAAATTGGCCGCGAAAAAATGCAGGATAACCCCTGTATCAGTCGGCCTATGTAGCTTATAAGGTGCATGGCAATATGGAAAACACTGTCGATCAATCCACAATATTAAACGACGCATTAAACAATTCACACGTCGCCTTAATGTAACAGACAAATAAACATATTTATGTAGATAAATGAGTCCCTTATTACTATGGAAAACCCTTCCACGTCGCTATTTGTTCCATTTAAGAGGTGAATTCGCAGTGCAGGAAACTCCGCTTCTCTGCGTGCTCCCGCGGCCAGAGGATGCAAATCCTGGCGGGAATAAGTGCCTTGACACGACACCCTAGCCGATAAAACATTGCTGACATTCAAATGGACTTTCATCTGTGTTTTTGCTTTAACGTTAACTGTAAATACAAGTGCAAACATTAAAATGCCACCAGCTGGTAAAAGCGGAGAAATGGGCATTTTACAGCTTTTTTTTTTTTTTAACAGCTTGCTATGTTATGCCTGTTCGACTGCCTTGCTAACAAAGTTCACAACCAAATCCTTCTAAACAATATATTCAAGTCAACCACTCAAATTAAGCTCAACATATGCATGATATTGACTTAATAAATTAAACTCGTCTGTTCAACGCCATGCTTTAACCAGGTTTAATTAACGTTACCGAAGCTAACGTTACCTCACTGGTTTATATTCGCTAAAAGCTAGTTCCCTGGCCTCTTAACTAATACTTTACAAAAAAGCTTTTGGTTAACATTCATCATACGGTAAAATCATCCCCTGTTTATTATAGCCTACATTGAGGCAGATTCTTACCTGTCTTTTGTCCACACGACACCGTAATGGATGGATCCTTAACGGACAGCAGACTCAAAGGCGGCAAAGTTGTTGCTGGGCAAACTTCTTTCGCTCGGTGATGGGGGTGGAGCTTTCCGGATGTGCGCTGCACAGAGTGCGCACTTCTTACTTTAGGTTTTTAACATTTTGTGGGGAAACCTGCTGTGGCAAACTTGTCTGTTGAAAGTCGTATAGTGCTTAAGACCACTATTAAATTGCTATGGCTTCTAAATAGCTTAATAGTCTAATAAAATTCGTATAAAAAGTGGACCTAGCCCAGTGGCTATTGTTAAAAATAGCATCCATGTCTGACATAATCAATTTGGAATAATTATATATGAAAACATAATATCTAAAAATAATATATAAATATTAATATCTAATAATAAATAACAAAAACTAAAAATGCAAAAACGACAGAAATTAGAAATATAAGATATTATATTAGGCTATATTATATAATAGTATAAATACTATATATTTATATCTAATATCTATTTCTATTATATAGAAAACATAATATCTTAGGAGTGGAGCCCAGCTGGAGCCCACTTAGTTTAGCCCATCTACTGCCCATGTGGGGCCCAACAACAAAGCCCACTCTGAGCCCATGCCCAGCCGAAGCCCAACTAGCCCAAGTGAGGCCCATGTGGGCCCCAAGTGGACGTGTTTGCCAGCTTTTGTTCTTCATTGATATCAACTTAAATTCGCTCAAAATTTAAGAATTCAACAGTCAGATATAAAATAATCCAGGTCTGACCGAGTAATCAATGCAAGCAGCTCAGCTGCTCAGTGAGTGCGCGCCTATTTTAAATTTGAAAATACGTCCGTTACTCTCGGTCGGTGACTGCATAGGGTGACTGAGCCGCGCAGAGCCGCGCACATTCTCATTGGACAGTTTCCTGGAAGACAGACAGATTAACCAATCATGCTCAAAGCAGGGCTGGACTGGTAATCTGGCATACCGGGCAAATGCCCGGTGGGCCGACGTGCTTTTTGGGCCGATACATCTCATACTTTTTTTAATTTTTTTTATGGCCCATAAAACTCGTACATCGGCGGCCCATTCGTTTTGTTTTGTTTAATTGACAGCGCTGGGTTAGTGGCAGTGCCGATGTAATGTATTGGTCAAAAAAAGTAAGCGTAAGCGGCCCATGAAACGCGTAGATCAGCGGCCCATTGGTTGTTTTCTTGATTGACACTGGGCTGGCCCAATCACATCTTTAAACGCCTCCCCCTTTGGGCTTTGAGTGAGCGTGTAGTGTCAAGTGTGTAATCTGTCAATAGTCTGAGAGATGGAGAAGAAACGCAAGGAATGTGCAGAGAAATAGCGTGAAAAATAGACACAGGCCCTTCAAGCAGACGCTGTAAAATGTGTCAAAATATATATGTTTTCTGCAGCAGCAGGACCTTCATCAGCTCCCGTGGCTGATGAGGAGGATAGTGAGGAGGATCAGGAGAGAGATGAGTAGGGTTGGGTATCGTTTCATTTTTAGCGATTCCGATTCCGATTCCGATTCTGCTTATCGAATCCGGTTCTTATCGATTCTTGTTTCCGATTCCAATATTTTTTGGAGGGAGAAAAAAGGGCGAATAATTGAAGAATAAATATTTCTACCTTTTATTCTTGCCAATTTTAAGTAATAACCAATAAAATGGCTAAAATGAAAGGAGTCTCTTCATATAAAGGTGTTGATTACATTATTACTCCAGCAGTAGGTGGCAAAAATCGACAGTTTTTTTTTTTTTATTGAATTATTTATTGAAGAAGACTCGTGTTTGAATTAATAATTCAAACTAGTTTAAAAATAAATAAATAAACTATTATACTAAACATGTTATTCTGAGTAGTTGTCTGATGAATGTAATCGTGATCTCCATTCCCAGCTAACAATGACCTGGCGGTCCACCAGCGTTTTTTGGGCGGCACGAAGTCAGCGGTTTGACACGGTCGGACCTCCGGCGGCACACCATCGGCAACCCGACCAATCTGAAAACCCCGTCGGTCTGCCAGCGTTTTTTGGGTGGCACGCCACCAGCGGTTTTCCGCGACTGGGCCACCGTCGGCACACCAGTGGCAAGCCGATAGTCGGTCCACGTGTTTCTGAGCGCTTACAGGACGTCTTTAATTTATAAATGTATATATATATATATATATATATTTATATATATATATATTTATTTATTTATTTATTTAACAGTTAAAAAGAATCTGAAAGCAATATCAAAAGCAAAATGTTGGTGATATAAAAAATATTGCCTATGAGCATTTTTAGCACGCGTTCAAATGAAATATGGGGCTTGAGTGTTCGTAAAAACAACAACAAAAATATTTAAATTATTTTTAAAAAGCCACAATTGTCCCACTATCACGAGCAGTAGTGGTAATTGCACCTATGCATGGGTCATATAACTTCAAAATGAGTTTTAAATTCATAATTTTATGAAGAGATTTTTATTCAAGTAAGGTTCTTATTCTAGATGTTTATGTTTGTAAATGCTGTGTGTGTGACTGTGACGCGTTTTAATGTGCGTGCGCGTGAACACTCGAGCCGGGTTCAAACACTGGAGCGGAGATGAGTTGCCAAGGAAACGGCGCGGGACCGCACCGCACTACTGCAACTGTCAGCAAAACTCCGTCTCTCGCTGTTGTTTTCACTGCTTTCAGGTGAGTTTAGCCTCTAAAATCACACAAATAATACACACAACTGTTCTTGACACTTATCTTACTTGTAATTGACACGCTTCTGTTGAATATTTACTTCATAGAAATGGTTTAGTGTCTTCGAAAAAGTCCGTTAGCATCTCAACCGTTTTCAGAAGAGGTAGGCTAACTATAGCTTGAGCTTTTGTTTATGAAAGTTTGGGCCTTTAATCACATCTTATGTGTAGATGAGAGGTTTTGATAGTTTTGTAAAGATTTTGCTTGGACGTAAGCTAATTTAACGTAAACGTACTGTTAATCGGTGACGTCACTTACATGGAGTACTTAAAAATTGCTGAAACTAGCTCAACGGTTAACAAATATTGATAAAAATTGTTCTGTGATTTCAGCAGCAACACAAATAATCCATCTACAACAGAGGAAAGCTCCAAAATGTCGACATTTTTGAAGAAAGCTGCTGCCAGAGAAGTGGGAAACACATGGTGAGGTGAGGAAGCTCATTAAATAACAGAGAAGATTTTCTTTTTCCCGAAAATATTAGTTAATGTTATCTCATTGGTTTTTTTGTCAACTTGTTCTCTTTCAATTAGGACTGGTTTTATATTTCTATTTCCATCTGATTAATTGTGGGCCTCATTTAACTGAGAGTAGGCATTTATGAATAATTTTGGAAATATTAAATAAAATATGAAAAACATTGCACTGTTGATCAAACTAGTCTACTTTAATGTTTCAAAAGGAAGTTTGATTTGTTTTGTGTTTATCAATGTCAGATGGATAAATGAATATTAGATGCAGTTCAGGGTAGGATCAAGTTTCTCTCTGTGAAAAAGAATGTGTGTAATATTCAAAATAGTTTCTGTGTTTTAATGTGTGTGTGTGTGTGTGTGTGTGTGTGTGTGTGTGTGTGTGTGTGTGTGTGTGTGTTTGGGTAGCGTGTGTATGCATGTATCCACACATGCTCAGGTCCAAGGGCTCGATGTTTGCAAGCACACATGCACATATGTGTACATGAACATAATGAACATGTTCATATTTTACTTAATATTTTCAAAATTATTCATAAATGCCTACTCTCAGAAAAATTAGGCCCACGATTAATCAGATGCAAATAGAAATATAAAAACAGTCGTAACTGAAAGAAAACAAGTTGACAAAAATATTGAATCCAGAATTGGGTGATAATATAGCATAACAAGTGATTTATAAGCTATTTTTTGTAGACCAGTTATTTTTGACCGGGAACACCACAAGTGTTATGGGGTTTTGAACACAACACAATGAAAAAGTAAACCTAAAAACATACATTTTGTTATCCTAGTTAAGAAATCATTGTCTGTTCTTTCTCTTTTCTGCATTTCACTTCTGTTGTAGCTTCTGTCCTTTTAATAAACCTGTCATTGTATAATAATATTGTTGGCTCTGTGGCAAATGGTTAGTTGTGTTCCTAGATCCTTCCATGCAGATGCCCTGCACCATAGCAGAGTTGAGCTGATCATCATCTCTGAGGCGCTATCACCCATATGACTAGTAAGTAAAACCAAGCCAAAGACAAATTTCCACTTGTGGACAATAAAGGAACTAAACTAAAACTTCAAACATACTCTAATGTTGTTGGTAAAAAAAAATGTTTTGAAAGAAGTCTCTTATGCTCACCAAGACTGCATTTATTTAATAAAAAATACAGTAAAAACAATAATATTGTGAAATAATATTCAAACATTTAAATAACTGTTTTCTATGGAAAATGAATTGATGAAACGTTTATGATTATTATCAGTTTTGAAATCAGTTGTGCTGCTTCACATTTTTGTGTTTTTCAGGATTATTTGATGAATAGAAAGGGAAAAAAAGCATTTTTTTTGAAAAATCTTTACTCTCTCTCTCTTGGTCAATTTAATGCATCCTTGCTGAATAAAAATATTTATTTTCTATTCTTATAAAAATAATCATTCTATTGAACCCAAACTTTTGAATAGTAGTGTAAACTACCATTTATATATGTTGGGTCTATATTTAACAATCCTGGAGAGAGAAAAAAGAAAGTGGATTAAAATGTTACACTGGTTTACAAAAAAAATATTAATCAGCACAACTGTTTTCAACATTACAAATACTCAGAAATGTTTAGGACGTTTGCATTGTGAGAATGTATAGTATTCAAATATAAAAATGCTGACTCGTTAGGTCATGTTTTCTCATTAAAATCTGACGATTTCCTATTAATTCAATATAATGTAAGGGAATAACTCTAGAATATCCTTCCTGATATGTTTCGGGCCCAGAAACATGATCCTAATTTAAATCTAGATTAAAGACACATCTCTGTAGCCAAGCATTCAATTTACACATCTCATAATCTTGCACTACAGTTATATGTGATGAAATAATAAAAAGTGCACATGATCATCTTTTGCCTAAAATAATATGACAGCAGCAATGCTAATCTTTCTCCTGTTGCTTCCCTGTTTCTATCTCAGGATGCTCAGCAAGTTCACTAGAGATTACAGCAGCTCTAGTGTGGATCCAGCCTCACTCGTGAAGACTTCTAATGACACCAACACTCAAAAAGACTTCAGATGGTGGCACCTATAGATGGACACAAAACTGCCAGATATTATCCTTACATTGCATTGGCCCAGTTTCACACACAGGGCTTAGATTAAGCCAGGATTAGGCCTTAGTTAAATTAGGATATTTAAGTAGCTTTTTTAAATGTACTTCAGAAAAAAAGAAGGAAAAAAAAACATTACTGGTGTGCATATTGAGACAAAACAATGGCCCTGAAATATTTTAAGATATGTCAGTGCAAGTTGCTTCCAGTTAAGACAGTTCAAAAATGCATTTTAGTCAGGGACTATCTTAAGCCTTTTCTGTGGAACCGGGGAAGGGAAGGGAAGGTTTGCATGACAGTTTTGCTGATAAATAAACAGGAATATCTCAGTACACGTAACTAAGAGAAAGAGTAAACATTGTTCTAACATATTACCAACATTGTAAGAATAGCGGGTTAAAAATCTGCAACCCTTTGAAGGATAGCAATTAGGACTTTAAACTCATGACTTGGATTATCTTATGGACATTACTTTGTTGCCAAAAGATGCTCTCCAGTGAATAGCAGTCGCCTCTGGCTGATTAAAGGATATTTTGCGATTGTATAACCTTGAACATGCATTTTTTGTAAAGCTGCTATGAAACAATTTGTATTGTGAAAAGCACTATATGGTTTTACTATGGTACAACTGTACCAACCATGTTATTTATTTATTTATTTATTTTTCAAACCATGGTTCAACTAGTAATATTGCTGTAATAATTGCTGTAAAATTATGGTAATCATGACTATAAACGTATGTTTTTAAACCTTGGTTGTTGTGAAAGCATGGTTCATTTTGTTAGCAACTATGGTTTTACTGCAAATGCTGTGGTAAAACCATGGTTAATTTTCATAAGGGTACAACTTATCCTATAATGTCCTTGACTAATAGTCACATTGGATAAAAGAATCTGATAAATGTAATGCAAATGTATCCATTTCATCTGTTCACTGAAAATTAATTTAATAAAAATTAATTTGCAACTGCACTCTAAAAACTCCTGGGTCAAAAATAACCCATAATGGGTTATTTTTGACCCAACTCCTGGGTTAAAAAGGGACCAACTAATTTATGGGTTATTTCAACTCAGAAAATTGGGTTATGCTTTTTGACCCAAATTATGGGTTAAATACCTGACCCAAATGTTGGGTTTAAAAAACCCAACATCTGGGTAGAAATAACCCAAAAATTAGTTGATCATTTTTTAACCCAGGAGTTGGGTCAAAAATAACCTAACTTGGGTCACTATCCCAGTATGCCTTATTTCAGAAAATAAAACTTTGTTTTACATTATATTACACACTTCAAGCACTTTTACATTTTTATTGCATTAAATAAAAATCTATAAGAAAAAACACACACTTGGACATGTTTATTTTCATATTTATTTTAGGTCACACTGTAATAACAATATTAGAAATAAAAAATAGAAAAATAAACAACAATTCTCAGAAGAGCCTCAGGAATTTAAGCCTGGGGCCAACTTTGGGGACAAGATTTTTGATAGTGTCCTCATCAAAGAGAAGAAATGCCTCCTCATCTATCTGAAAGACAGAAAACAAGACAACATGAGTATTGTTAATAAGTCGAGACAATTGTGAACCACTCACCAGACACTCTTTCATTATCAAGCTAACAAATAATCACTTTTAAGGGAATGCAGTGGCTTTTTTTTTTCTTTTTTTTTTTTTTTTTACATGGCCCAAATTGCTAGTTAACTAATGTGGTTCTTTTGCAGCATTAACATTACCCATTTTGTGTGAATGACATATTTTCTTTCATTAAAAAGTGTAATGACAGCCCATTCTTATGCATAACAGCTTAAAGACAAGGCACAATAATATTTTAGGGTTGTACATACCCCTCAAGAGTAAAATGCTCACCTCTAAAATTCTCTGTCAGCTCAGACAGCTGCCACTCAGTTAGCTCATCAGCGACAAAACTGTCCATTCAAAATGACCTGGAGAAAACATAGCAATATATAGGTTAGCAACAATTTGAAGACTTGACCCGCTTCTTTAACTCTCACTACTTCAGCCAGTAGAGCACTGTATAATATGATAAGCACGGCACAGCTGGTAAACATAACTCAACTATTGTGTTGCCTCGTCGCTCTGTAGCCGCGGCTATGGGGCTCGCACACCGGACGAGAAGCGCCGCGTCGCGTCTAGGACAACTCGAGGTATCGCTCACCGGACGTGCACTCTCTCAAGGGGCTCGCACACCGGACGCGAAGCGCAGCGCCGCGTCTTTAAAATTCGAACACATTATTCTCTATGAGTGGAACGGACACACACACACACACCGGCGGTCTGTCCGCGGCACCCAGCAACGGCTCAGGACCGTGTTCAAAATCGCGTCCGGTGTGCGATAACGTTACCTCGAGTTGTCCTAGACCTAGATGTTGTCGTGATAGCCGCGGCTACATGCCAACCACAGAATTACCACGGCTAACGCTAGTCTCAACGTAGCAACGTATTTTTTATTTTATTTTTTAGCAAATGGTGCTAAACTAGCAACAGGGACATGGACACAGAAAAGTTAACATTACATCAACACTGAAAATACTCTCTTACCTTGAATATAGATGAAGTTGCACCGATGAAGCACAGGCCAAAACGGATGAGCGCGAAGCGACGGTTATTTCAAACGACTTTTGTGAGAAAATTCCAGAACAACTTCGAGAGAGAGAGAGAGAGAAAGCCAACCCTATAACCCAGAACATGGGTTACTCTTTGAAAAAGAACCCAGAAACCCAAACAACCCATAAATTGGGTCAAAATATTAGCCCTATAACCCAGAAAATGGTTACTCTCTGAAAAAATAACCCATAATTTTAACCCAACACAAATAACCCAGAAAATGGGTTGAAGAAATAACCCAGGAGTTTTTAGAGTGTGCTATTGAAACTGGTGTACATTGCTTTTTTTATCCATTATAGAGAATTTTGGTTAGCATGAGTAACTGATTATAAACCGTGGACCGACCGTGGTCCGCCAGAAAACACTTATTATAAACCAGCGGCACGATAGCGGACCACCGTCGGGAAAGCGGCGGCTGCCGCTGGAGGTCCGCTAGAATAACGATGAGCAAAACGCCAGTGATCCGCCGGCGGCGTCCGCCGGTGGGCCGCCAACTTTGCCACCGGTGGTCCGCCACTGGCCCGCTGGACTCATGTTAGCTGGGTTTTAAACCAAACAAAAATGATTTTAAGCCACATAGATTCCTGAATTAGGGACCGTTCACATATCGCGTCTAATATGCATGGAAAAGCACGTCCGCGCCGTTTTCTCCTTCTTTCCACAAGCACTTGCGCTCCCGTGGCGTCTGTCGTTGCTATGCAACCAACCATTTACTAGGCTACTACCTATGGCTACTACTAGATATATTTATGGAGATGAGAAATAAAAACCCGCCCTATTCAGCTATGATCAGCTGTTCAGCCGAGCTTTTGATGTTACAAAAAGGTCGGTTGTTTTTTGTCACTTGATCTGCGCACCGCTTGCGCCATTCTGAAAAGTTGCTGTTTTCATCTCGCCGAAGCATAGGCGCGCCTGCAAAAACGAGCGCCACGCACCGTATGCTCGTCGCGCCCACGGCGCTTCTATTATGAACGTGCTTGCCGCGCGCCTACATTTGAAATAACTGATAGTCAGGAATCGATAAGAGGAATCGTAATGCGTGCTTCTTATCGAATACCCGGTTTTTGGAAATTTGTTACCGGTTCTAAAATGGAACCGGTTCTCGATACCCAACCCTAGAGATGAGAAAGTCAACCCTGTATCACATGAAATACGTTCTGAGGAAACTATTTTGCAAATCGCAATTACGTTACATGCCAACATATAAGCAGTGCTATTACGTTGGTCCTTAACCTAATATAAGCAGTGCTATTACGTTGGTCCTTAACCTAATATAGCCAATCTATTGCAGTGCTATATTACGTTTGTCCTGAACATAATAAATCCAAAGCAGGTTTCGTAGCATCCCAGATAGCAAAAAATATCGGCACGGCTTCTTTTTGCCGCCGGCCCCAAGCTGTCGGCTATAGGTGCGTCCCGCTGGCGGTGATGAAGCGTTTGCCGCCGAATACGTCACTCCCATTTCTTGCGAGATGCCGCCGGCGAACAGCCGCCGGGCCGCCGACTTCATTCTCTCTGGCGGTTGCCGCCGTCTAAATGAACCGCGGCCGGCTGGCGGCAAGCCGCTTTGAAATCGACCAGCCATGAGTGAAACTGACAGCATCTTAACTACTTTTCACATTTAAAGCGATTATAATTATTATGTGAATTATATACATTTTTGTTGTTGCTCCAAAGCCATTAGGGGTTATAACAGATTTGACTCTGATTCCATGATAAGGTTTAGGAAATTACATTTAAATTACTTTGAAACTCTGAAGCGATAATATGTAAAATATATAGAATTATTTTATTCACTTAAGGTGACAATTCTTTACATTTCTTTGATTTATGCACAATTTGAGATGCACCAATAGACCAAAAAGAATTCCTTTTGTAAAACTTACTTGGCAATAAATATCTTTCTGATTCTGATTAGTTTTTAAAATAAATATTTCATTCATGGTATGAACAATTTCGCAGAATAAATGGATGAAGTTAGATTTTTCACCAATGCTTGAAATCAGTGAACAGTGAAAGACATCTGCAACTTGGCCAAAATCTTGGGTTTGCTTTATTTTTTTTTTATTAATTTGCAACCATGGTAATGTCTATGAGAAACATGAAAATCCCTGTTTTGACCTGAAGGATAAAGTGAAATATTTATAAATATTTTGTCTCTCTGTCACTCCAGGAAATTGTGGTTATGTCTTTCATTGTTTTACAAGCTCAATTTTTAATTTATTTTACCTTTTACATGTATAAGGAATTACTTTGCAGTTTGCAATTGCGAGTTTTGCGACCTGTACAAATGTTTAAGAAAGTGTTAAAGCACAAACAGAGAAGTACCTCCACCGGTCGAGAGGGGCAGCATCTAAAAAACTGAAGCAGATTTACGCGTCTCGTCACACGGTTTCAGTATTTGGAGAGAGGAAATATACGATCTTTTAAGTAAGTAAATTTTTCCTTTTTGTTTAACGCAATATATATGTTCATTTTTGACATTGTTTTTAGTTCTTCTTCTTAAAATCTGTTCTTGCCTAACTAGTCAAGCTAAAGTAAGTTAGCCTTGTTTGCAAAGTTTCCGCCATGCTTCCGCCATAGCTAGGCTAACGTTACTTAGTTTCTTCCTGGCGTTGAGTTTTTTTTCTTCTTCTAAGTATGTTTAACTGTTATGTATGTTTATACAAGTGTGAGTACATGTGGTTTAAGATAGTATTGGTCAGTCGAATTAACTAACGTTACAGTTCCTGAACTACGGTGGGAATGGTAACGTTAGCAAAATCTTCACGACAAGAAAGACTGATCAGTATAACTTGTGTTGTTTTCTAACTAAACATAATTATGCTGCTAGTCTAGATTACAGTGTTCGCTACCACATGCTGTTTCACCTTTTTTACACACTGAGTTCAAGCATGTTCTAACGTTACATGTTAAATGTATCTAGCTACAGTAGGTAGCCAAACTTTACATCTAGAAAGACTAGTTTAACTTTTGGTGTTTTCTTACAAAAATAACGATGTATATAGGTTTTTTATATGATTTTGTTTGTCTGAACATGGTTTTCTGTTGATCCACTTGTGAAAATTACTGCTTTTTCGAAGGTGTGAGCATTTTAATGTTGTTGATTTTGCCTGAATTTTTTTTTATCAAAAAGTATACTTTATGCTAATGTTTCTTCTATTTTAGATGCTTCACATTGTTCAGTTTATCAACAAGCAGGATCTGCCATTTGCAGTGGTTCCACAAGAGTGGCTCAGCGAAGGGCATGTGCCATTGGCCCCCATTTAACCTCCGCAAAAAAGACAAAGGAACAATTTAGCCATCCGCTGCACACCTCCACACAGCACCTGGGAGAGACATCATTTTAAGTTCATGAAGGGAGCAGGTAAATGGGTCTGACTTGTACATTTGATTTTCCTTTATTTCATCTGTGTAATTTATTTGTCTGTTTATTGTGGATAGCGGAATCTTTCATTCATTATTATTATTATTATCATCAAATTTCTGTTTCCTCTTTCTTAGAACCAGGTTTCTCCCCAGTAATCCAGAATCCGCCAAGAGTTTGAGCACAAGTAAGTGATGTTATTTGTGAAGTTTTTTTGTCTTGGAAACTATTGCTTCTATTTAAAGTTGGCATGAACTGGAAGTTACAAACGACTTTTCTCCAGTGTTGTGACGTATTTCCAAGTGAAAGGGAATATTGAATAGAGGAGCAGGGTTTTACTCTAGCGCTCCCCCTCTCCATCTCTGCTCATAGCAGACTAATGGTTTGAGGGGAGTTGCTACGCCCTCACGCCATTGCACATGACCGGAAGAGAAGTCGTTTCGAGGGGGGAGGGAAGGGTAACGTATTTGATTAAATATTATAAGGGTACATGAATAAAAAATGAAGTGCACAGATGAATCATTTACATAAACACTACAATATTACATATAAAAATACAAATTGTAAAATTTGATTTCATGCTGACTTTAAGATGATGAATCCTTTAATCATAATCTGTTTTTCACTAGGACACTTGATGGGATTCGCTGCAGCAGTTTCTGGATGAAAGGTGTTGAGGTGTGTTGTACATTCCATTAGCTTTGCACAGTTCAATTATTGTTTCATTACTGAATATGCAATACTCTGCATTGAAATGAAAGCTGTTATGTTTGCTCCCCCAGCTCATCAAGTACTAAGCTTTACACCCCCGGCAGCAAATTTACCCTGGCAGCATATGGGTGAAAACTCTGGAGGTATGTAATACGTTGCGCTTAACTAAGTGTTACATTTAAGTCCAATTCATTAAATGTATGCAATAACTTCAAACATATTTTTACATGTCAATGATTATCAATAGGAGGGAGAAAGTCATTGCTCTATTGTTGGCCCTTGTACTCCAATGGCATCTCGTGTCAAGCATGAAGTTTTCAGCTGTGAAGGTATATTCTAGCCCTATGTCTTAATGTCCAGTGTTTTAACAGTATTGCAAATAGTGCCTTTAGTTGTTTGTTTTATTTTTAAAATGTAGAACCAAGCCCTGAGGGAAAGCAATGCACGAGCAGGTGAGAACTTGCACTGTTTCTTAAATTGTACTTTTTTGTGTGTGATGTAAGTCCAAAATGACCATATGCCTTTCATTTTGTAGCTTTGGATGACAGCGGCTTACTTCAAGAGCAGGTGAAGCAAGTTCAACAAACAATGTTGAAGACGTTTGCTTGCACTGGGCAATCAGGTACAACTTGCAAACAGCACCTGTGGTTGTTGGTTTAATTCCCACTGGGGCTACCTGTACATGTAGTAGACCTAGATATAAATGTTATAGTTTAGTAGTTGAGGGACCAGGACTGACTATTTTATTCTGGGAAACCCTGTAGGTGCAGATCAGACCCTTATGCTGTGACGTCTTGCAGAGTTTGGTGATATTGTGTCTGTTGGAGTTATCCCTGTCAGGGGATCTGTTACTCCCCCTACACACCCAGGAAGATTTGCAGTGTCTTGACAACAGTTTGAAGCAGGATAAAAAGCTCCAGGAACAATTTGTAAGTTTGCTGATTATAACGCCATAGAGTAATCTAAAAAGTAAAATTTAAGATTGTAAACTGCATATATTACAGTCTGAATCCTTAGCCTTTCACATTTTTTATTTATTTATGAGAAGCTTCAGAGAAATGTAATTTGTAACACTTTTTTGGATTTTCAGCTTGGTGTAGGGGATAAAGCATGTTTTAGAGACATGTTCCTTTAGACCAGTGGTTCTCAATTCCAGTCCTCGTGACCCACTGCTCTGCACTTTTTGTATGTCTCTCTTATCTGACACACTCAGTTCAGTTCATGGAGTCTCTCCTAATGAGCTGATGATCTGGTTCAGGTCTGTTAAATAAGGGAGACATACAAAATGTGCAGAGCAGTGGGTCACGAGGACTGGAATTGAGAACCACTGCTTTAGACCATTGTTCAAAGTTGGATATTTTTTTTATTATATTTAAGTAGATGTGTATGGCCTCATGCAATTCAAATGAAATGACAGATCTGTATTTTCTAAATTAGCCATCTGGAAGAACCTGGCAACCCAGGATGCCACTGATGAAGCGGTCTAGGTTAACGTTTCGCGTTACCTGAAAGGAGCATCTGACCGTAAAGGCAGAAAAAGGCACCGCACAGCTGAGAGGGACCCACAGCCGACCACTTAGGCTGACTACTGACACCCCAGAATCACTGACAACTGGAATCCTTTCTTTATCTTGCAGTCAGTAACATCAAGACCCCTAAAGAAGTCAGAAGTGTCACACTATACTCACTAACTGTGGAAATTACTTTCTTTTTTTTCTTTTTTCAAATAATGCTTGTAAGTCCTTGTGCCACAGGTCAGCATTGCAGCTATAATGGTCTATTCTACTCCAGAGCTTTACTATAAATTACTACCACTTAACCTATTGTTAGAAATGGCTTGTAAATGTGATGTCATACTTTGATTTATTTGGTATCCTGCACATTATTTTGTATCAAGTATTCTCTTTACTTGTCATAATGTTTACAGGTAATTTTTTTCACCCTAGAGCTGTCCTCTTTATATGAACAATTATTGTAAGAGTTGTAATTTGCTTGTAAGGCTGTTTTTTGTTTTTGTTTTTTGTTTTACCAAAATTTAATAAGAAACCTGCATGTTAGTATATTGATTTATTTATTTTTCTGTTATGTTTCAGTGATCTGACACATCTTGTTTAAATGACAGTTAATGTACTTTGAAATGTGGAATAAAAATGCCAAATGGATATTTGTCTGGTTTGAGCAATCATTATTCTTGATAAACTGCATGCTATAAATATTAAATATTATATATAGCCAGAATAAGCGGCGGCAGATCGCTCGAAAATAGCGCTTGCCTCCGGCGGGCCGCGGAAGGGCCGCCTTCAATATAAAGGCGGCGGGACGGCGGTTGGCCCGCGGGCCGGCCGCGGAACGAAGGCGGTAGGAAGGCGGCTGCCGCTTTTAAAAAGCGGCTGCCGCCGGCGGTGCGCCGTCCAACGTGTTTGCGATGTCGCCGTTCTGCCGCTTCTACTGCCGCCGGAGCGCCGACGGTGGGCCGCCGACTCATTGCTATCTGGGATCTAATGCTGTTCATTTTGTTTTAATTATTTACTCCCTTTTTTCTCATTGGGCTACAAAATATTATCTATGCCAGGGCGAGTCAAATGGCGGCACCCAGATAATTTTTATCTGGCCCTTAAACTTGTTTTTGATGATTAAAACCCCTCGCAATCTGATATCAAAGTCCCCGCAAATGTTTAGCGCGTTCAGCGGTGATTTTAACAACGCACGCGATCATTCAGCGGTGAGTTTAACAACCGAGTCTCACGGCAGTTCGTGATATGGTCACGTAATTTAATCTATTGATTCGTGCCACGGACACGTTTATTTCGTTATTTTTTTTATTTTTTTTTAAACTAATGTATTTTCAATGGGAAGCGTCTTTCGTGATAACAGCATGATTCTTTGCAGCAGAGAAGCTGTTTAATCAACATTTATTCACGAGATCTTATGTATTTTTATGTATTTTTTTAATGTTATTATTTCGATCTTATTGCCGGGGAAGCTGGACTGCTTTGCTGTTTATTGATATTTTTTAAATTATATTTTATCAGTAGGAAATCGCGCTGAAGAAGTCTCGTTCCGAACACATCGCGATATTTGGCATCAGTTCACGTGTGTCAGATGTTGGTAAGTAAATAAATACCTAAATACGCTGTCCTATAATGTGTGATATCATGTCTTTTCTGTTTGTCGATATTAATCTGCCATTATATCTGCCATCTCCACGGAGACTTTGCGTTTCATTGCTTTCTAATTCAAAACAGGGTGATTAACACTGCCTGTCACGTGACGTGCTATAGGCCTAGATATTCATATCAGATTAAAAATAGTACAATTATTTCCAAAGTTGTATTTGTAGTAGAAGCACAGTAAAAACAACACTTACCATGCTTTTACCACAGTAACATTAGTTTTACTGTGATAAGTGTAGTAAAAAGACAGTAATCACAAAACTTACCATGCTTTTACAGTACCACACTATTTGTAGTTTTAATGTGGTACTTATTGTAAATGCACAGTAACCACAACACTTACCATGCTTTTACCACAGTAACCATAGTTTTACTGTGATTGGTTTAGTAAAGGACAGTAATCACAAAACTTACCATGCTTTTACCTCAGTATTGATTGATAGTTTTAAAGTGATATTTGTTGTAAATGCATATTAACCACAACACTTGCCATGTTTGTAAGGCTTTATAATGTAACATCCAATATTTGTAAGGTATATCAGTACTTTTTCCTTTAAATAATCCTATATATTATACATAATGATATTTTCTTTTCTCTTTTTTCAGCTGAAAAGACCAAAAGGGCCTTTCGGACTCAGTCAGCCCATTATTGTTGGAGGAGAAGTAAACGGAGGAGACGGACAGCTTCAAAGGCAAATATTCGCAATGGTATGTGTGTGTTGGTTTTAACCCTAAATCAAACATTTTATCAAGCATTTGTTGTTTCTTAAAACTTTTCTCACAAAACCCATAGCCCAATCAGTACAAACAGAGACTGAAAGTCTTGATATTTCACAAGATTTAACAAGTTGTCAAATTCGTATGATACTCGTACATGTTTGTATACTCGTACACAATCCTGCAGCTTTTACTCTTAGTGCTGTCATTGGCTACTGCCTCAATTCCTGTACATATTTATCGCGATATTTGTAAATCAGTTGCGCCCCTTCTTGGAAAGTTGTCGGATGTCACACACACTGTCAGAAAGTTTATATTAATTGTAAATTGGACCCTGTCTGTTTATGTTCCAGTAATACATGATGTCTCTCCACACCTCATAACCTACCTCTGTTTGCAAGAGTGGAAAAGCTTATCTGACTTGTCACATGACATTAGATACTCGATTATTTTGTCATAATCAGATCAGTTACACTGCTGATAACTGTCCCGTTTGCATGTAAATCATTTTCATGATTATTGCTTGCTATTAAAGACATACTTTTATTCATAGAAATGCCCACATATCAGTGAACTTAATACATAAAAATGCTTTTAACATTTAATTATGCAACACTCTTTACAGAAAACATATCCTACAGTTATAAACTGACTATTTGCAAGTAATGTATTAAAATTACCTTCCTTTCTGTTTTGCAGGATTACTTAGTCCTTTTTTTTTTAAAGCTTTACCAATATCAAACTCAACCCTCACAAGAGCTACTAGTGAGTCGCAGCGAATCTTGCCGTGATCAGCCCTTCCCAGGTGAAGTTTCTTAATATATCAGTATTTACTCATCAAATGTTCTCTCCTGAATCATATGGTAAATTAACTTATTTATAACTGTCTTAATTTGTGTTTCAAGAACAATAGAGTAAGTCGAGACTTTCTTGTTTTACAGCCGAGAAGGAAGACCAGTCCTTATATCAACGCAAGCTAATCGAATAAGTCCTTTGTTTCGGGTGAGGAAGGAACATCTGGTGCCCAAAGACGACAGAAAAGTGCGTGAGTCCATTGGTATGTCTTGTATTGAAACAGTGCTGTAATATGTAGTACATAATTTGATGTTGACAATTTTACATTGTACAGGTTATCACTTGGTTTTTGACCAAGTGAAGCTCTTGAAACAATTGACAGAAGAGTATGTTGTCTGGAAAGAAATCAAGCATCCCTGGCAAAGGCTCAAAAGAGACCATGCCTTTCTAAAAAATCTTTTAAAATGTGTTGCTGTTGATATGGTTAAAACTGTTTTTGTTCAGTACTTAGCTTATATTATGTGCTGCAATATATATATATATATATATATATATATATATATATATATATACTTCAATGTGTATATTATATAATGTACTGACTGCTGCTTTATAAATTTATGTAAGGAACAGGCAACTCTGGCCCTTTGCATTCTACTTTTTGAGGTTAGTTAAGAGTTAACCTCCAACCCTAATCAAGCACATCTGAAAATTTTAACCAAAGTCTTCAAGTTTACTTCTAGACAATAGGCAGTAAACCATCACTGCTTTAAATCATGCAGAACATAAGCTGACCCGACTGTCCATTAAACAACTTGGTTTCTGTTTTTTTGTTTTACTTTCAGACCAGGACTGGAGAACGCCTGACAATGGGATGTTGAGACTTCTTCTTCTGGTTGAGAAAAAGCTACACCACATCAGTGATCACATCTTCTGTTCTTCAACTGAACAAACTGTTTAGACGAGGAAGAAGAACACGATAGAGACATACAGGGAAGAACAAGAAACCAGTTTATCACAGCTAAACTGGTTTCTTGCTCTTCCCTGTATGTCTCTATTGTGTTCTTCTAATGAATCATTATTTTCCAACACAATATCAAATCTGTTTTCTGTAGGTGACTGAATATGATTATCTGGCACTCGTGTTGTGGCTTCAGCAGCTGTGAATGGATTCAAATGATGTTAATGTATTTTTGAAGACACATTTTTATTTATCTTGAATCTCATTTGTCTTTATGCTACTTTATCAACTGTATGCTTTGTTCTCCAATAAAGTGTTGTTTAATAAAGTATGGTGACTATTTTGTTTTGAAAGTTGTGTTTGGTACAGTAAATATAAATTTTTATTTGAGACATTTTCATTTCTTATTTCTTTAAAAATAACTACATATAATTAATAACTTATAAATAACTAAATATAATTAATTACCATGATTTTTTTACTTGGAACATAAAAATTTAGATCTGGTTAATGATATTTGGGACAACAATGCAACAAAAGTTGCACATACTTGCATGTATGCCAGTTTGCAGTGAAATAAAAGGAAGCTATGTGAATAACAAGAGGCTGCAGTGGGCTATCTTGCTATAAATACTTAAAGCTTAATTGATGATGATCCATGTTGATCATTCTAGTATACTCTATATAGTATACTCTATTTATCACTGATGTCAGGAATATAAGCAGCAAGAGGGGGTGAAAAGGAAATGTTGGCACTGTTTTTTTGTTGTTTTATTGAATGGTGCATTATCCTTGTGTAATAGTAATAGTATGTGTAGATCTGTGTAGATTATACTGTCCTTCCACCCCCAGGGGCCCAGCAATGGCCCCCAGAAGAGCAAACAAATGCACATTTCAAATGGCTGTAACTCAAAGTCTGGTTAGTGTATCAAAGAGAAAATTGGCTGGACAACTGCTTATACTATGTTTAATAAATAATGTTGGCCACAGTTTTCAGACATATATGGAAAGCTGGCATAAAGGTTATTTTTAAAGTGCTCACAGTAAAATATCAAATTTCAGCCTGTCCCTCATATATGTCATAAAGGTTTGCACAATGAACAAAATTAGATATCCAGTTGTCCATTAAATATATTATTTATTTAACATTTATTGTTTTATTACTAAACGTTTTAAACTACATTACCCACATATCTCTGTCATTCTATCAGTGGAACAGGAAGCATGGGCTGTAGTTCATTGAAATGTGCAGACATGCTTAGGGTTAGGGTTAGGATCTCGGTAAAGGAGTAATTTCTCACAACATAGAGACACTTTATAGTTAGCTTAATGTATAACTAACGTAATAATAACACCAAAACATACTTTGTAACATGAAGCGCCGTTTTATATGGGTTAAACGATTGTCCAATCACAGCGAGCTCTGCGAGAAGGTCACCGCCAATACAAACCCAGCTGAACAGATGCGTCACACTTACATGCCCATTTATGGTAAACGATGACAGATCTCTTCTGGTTCCGGCTGCAGGGATAGATACCTTAAATAAATTGTATTTAGGCTGTTAAACATGCATTCCTTCTAATTAAATTATAAAACTCATATTTAAAAACAAAAGACTCCTTTGTGTGGTTACCATCCAAAAACGAGTTCACATGATCAATGACACAAATTTGCATAGACTGATGCATAAATACATTTGAAAGAGAAACTTTTTTTCTAAGCAATGGCCTACAGCAGGGTAGTTTTGCAGTATTTTAATTAAAAATAATTACATGTACTAAAGTGCTTCTAACATTTACAGTGTATGTATAGTATATTAAAGGTATATCAATTATATTCAAATAAATGTAACAAAAGCACAATGAATGGACACCATTTTGAAAGCTTATTCCAATATTTAATGTCAAACTGTTTAAAGACAAATGTAGCGCCAAAACTACAGCACAACAGTATAAAAATCAGTTAATTAAATATCCAGATACAGGAGCAATCTATTATAGTGACACATACATTAACGTTAAAAAATTGCTATGATGAAGTTATATATTTACAAACCAAGAGATGAGGTTCAAGTTTGTTATGTGAACATACATTTGTTTCTTCGCTTTAAAGAACAAATAGGTAAAAACATAAGCACAACATTTTACATTCTCAACTTTCATTCTATATCCTTGTGATTATTGGTCACTTTTATTGTAACTATGCAATGAATATGTCCTTTAGCAAAACACCTGATGAGCACTGACACTTTTTTGAAAAAGGCATTAGGCAGACATCAAGTACAGTTTATGAAGCTGAAAAGAGAAAACAAAACGCTTTAACAATATGGAAAAAGATAAATCACTATTTTCAATATTGGTTCTGCATATATCAAAGAGATCCTGAGGAGGAGTGGGACTCCACATGAAGACTTTCAGAAACTGAGACAGAGCAAAGGGTGCACCTCGCTGGACACATCCTACGCATGCCCAAACAACAACACCCAAAGACAGTTAGGAAGTGGACACCACCAGGAGGATGCAGGAGACAGGGAAGTCCAAGGAAGACATGGAGACATGTTTCACGAAGACCTGAAGAATGTCAGTGTCCCATGGGAAGATGTGAAGAACTTGGCCACGGATCGAATACGTTGGAGGACACTTGTTGCCCAATGTGCCCAGCACAGGACTTGATGATGATGTTGTGAGTTTATCCATAACTGTGGGATATGTTTTCTGTAAAGAGTGTTGCATAATTAAATGTTAAGTTCACTGATATGTGGGCATTTCTATGAATAAAAGTATGTCTTTAATAGCAAGCAATAATCATGAAAATGATTTACATGCAAACGGGACAGTTATCAGCAGTGTAACTGATCTGATTATGACAAAAAATCGAGTATCTAATGTCATGTGACAAGTCAGATAAGCTTTTCCACTCTTGCAAACAGAGGTAGGTTATGAGGTGTGGAGAGACATCATGTATTACTGGAACATAAACAGACAGGGTCCAATTTACAATTAATATAAACTTTCTGACAGTGTGTGTGACATCCGACAACTTTCCAAGAAGGGGCGCAACTGATTTACAAATATCGCGATAAATATGTACAGGAATTGAGGCAGTAGCCAATGACAGCACTAAGAGTAAAAGCTGCAGGATTGTGTACGAGTATACAAACATGTACGAGTATCATACGAATTTGACAACTTGTTAAATCTTGTGAAATATCAAGACTTTCAGTCTCTGTTTGTACTGATTGGGCTATGGGTTTTGTGAGAAAAGTTTTAACAAACAACAAATGCTTGATAAAATGTTTGATTTAGGGTTAAAACCAACACACACATACCATTGCGAATATTTGCCTTTGAAGCTGTCCGTCTCCTCCGTTTACTTCTCCTCCAACAATAATGGGCTGACTGAGTCCGAAAGGCCCTTTTGGTCTTTTCAGCTGAAAAAAGAGAAAAGAAAATATCATTATGTATAATATATAGGATTATTTAAAGGAAAAAGTACTGATATACCTTACAAATATTGGATGTTACATTATAAAGCCTTACAAACATGGCAAGTGTTGTGGTTAATATGCATTTACAACAAATATCACTTTAAAACTATCAATCAATACTGAGGTAAAAGCATGGTAAGTTTTGTGATTACTGTCCTTTACTAAACCAATCACAGTAAAACTATGGTTACTGTGGTAAAAGCATGGTAAGTGTTGTGGTTACTGTGCATTTACAATAAGTACCACATTAAAACTACAAATAGTGTGGTACTGTAAAAGCATGGTAAGTTTTGTGATTACTGTCTTTTTACTACACTTATCACAGTAAAACTAATGTTACTGTGGTAAAAGCATGGTAAGTGTTGTTTTCACTGTGCTTCTACTACAAATACAACTTTGGAAATAATTGTACTATTTTTAATCTGATATGAATATCTAGGCCTATAGCACGTCACGTGACAGGCAGTGTTAATCACCCTGTTTTGAATTAGAAAGCAATGAAACGCAAAGTCTCCGTGGAGATGGCAGATATAATGGCAGATTAATATCGACAAACAGAAAAGACATGATATCACACATTATAGGACAGCGTATTTAGGTATTTATTTACTTACCAACATCTGACACACGTGAACTGATGCCAAATATCGCGATGTGTTCGGAACGAGACTTCTTCAGCGCGATTTCCTACTGATAAAATATAATTTTAAAAATATCAATAAACAGCAAAGCAATCCAGCTTCCCCGGCAATAAGATCGAAATAATAACATTAAAAAAATACATAAAAATACATAAGATCTCGTGAATAAATGTTGATTAAACAGCTTCTCTGCTGCAAAGAATCATGCTGTTATCACGAAAGACGCTTCCCATTGAAAATACATTAGTTTAAAAAAAAATAAAAAAAAATAACGAAATAAACGTGTCCGTGGCACGAATCAATAGATTAAATTACGTGACCATATCACGAACTGCCGTGAGACTCGGTTGTTAAACTCACCGCTGAATGATCGCGTGCGTTGTTAAAATCACCGCTGAACGCGCTAAACATTTGCGGGGACTTTGATATCAGATTGCGAGGGGTTTTAATCATCAAAAACAAGTTTAAGGGCCAGATAAAAATTATCTGGGTGCCGCCATTTGACTCGCCCTGGCATAGATAATATTTTGTAGCCCAATGAGAAAAAAGGGAGTAAATAATTAAAACAAAATGAACAGCATTAGATGCTACGAAACCTGCTTTGGATTTATTATGTTCAGGACAAACGTAATATAGCACTGCAATAGATTGGCTATATTAGGTTAAGGACCAACGTAATAGCACTGCTTATATTAGGTTAAGGACCAACGTAATAGCACTGCTTATATGTTGGCATGTAACGTAATTGCGATTTGCAAAATAGTTTCCTCAGAACGTATTTCATGTGATACAGGGTTGGAGAAAGTGTAGAGTCCGCAGTAAGGAGAACTACTTTCAAAACACTTTGGCTATGAGTGTAGGAACCCATTACCTAGTTACGCATTATTTCCACATCTGCATTGTTGACGATTACAGCAATTTACTAGAAGTTTAATGAGACGCTTTTGTATCCATGTTTTTCCGCCAAAATAAAAGCTTGATGCAGTTTCCGTCAAAATAAAAGATCATGTGCTTATCTCTTTCAAGTTTAGAAATTAGTACAAAACTAATTATTAAAGTTTTCTTTATTTTTCAGTGCATTTGTTTTACAATATATGGCTATTAGGCTACTGTCATGAGATTAATATTATAAATATTATTATGTAGTAGTGTAATATAGACAGACACTGTTACTAAAAGAGGTTTGGTTTTTTCTTTGTTTAGGCCTAATTTGCACACTGAAAATGGGTTGGAGCTTTTAATTTTGAACTCTCAAACTGCACCAGATTGATGAATTTAACATTAAAATGCACAAAAGTTAGAGGGACAGAGGTCCACCCACCGCAGTTTTACCAAAGATCCTGTGAGAAACACTGGTATTGCTATGCCAATGCAGCTTCAATTGTATTAATAAATGTTGTACTTATTTCATCTGTTAACTCTCACTTGTTCCTACTCACTCATTACATGGCATTAGTGGTTTTAATGAATAGGAGTTGAACATATTCAAGGGCGTGCAAAGATGGGTGGTGTTTATGATCATATGTAGTGGGCCAGTCTGGGCCAAAATGCCAGGGCCGATTTTCTGTCCCAGTCCAGCCCTGGCTCAAAGTAAAACGGCGAAACAACCAATAACAGTTAACATAGCGGTGTATTGAGTTTTATTTGCAGTCTGTATTATTATTTAATTAATTTGTCAAATGACATGAAAAATAATTCTGTGGCTTAGTAAATATTACAGAAATTTTTAACTTTATTAACTTAATAAAATCTCTGTATATCGTTTACTTGATTGTTTGAGTTAAACATACCAAATTAATTGAGTAAAAATACAACAGTTAATTTTATCTAAAATTTACAGATATATTTAAGTTTTTTTCAATAAAATAATTTAGTATTTGACTAACCAATTATTTCTTTATAATATACTTAATATATATGTGAAATTTCTATCAAAATATTTGAGAATGTTTAATTAAACTGATCTGTTTCAAGAAACAAAAAAAATACTTAATTCAAATCAATATTATTAATATATTTAACACGCTCTTAAAATTGAGTAAGTTTACTCAATTAAAACAATGCACAGATTCGGTGGATATTGGATAACAGAGTGGTTGATTACACTTGAATTAGGCTACCTGAATGTTTAAATATTTCATTTTTACTTGTTAAATAAGTTTAAATGCAGGCAATATTGTATACATGAAAAAACAGTCTAAAATGTGCTGTATTGCTGTACTCATTGAAAATAAAGGCCAATGTAATGTATACTGGTGGTTGTCTGGAGTACTATTTTACAAAGGTTTAGAGAAAATAAAAAAGTTAATATTACTCATTAATAAAAACAGTTAATATTACTCATAAATATTGTTTTTTTAATGTTTAAATGTTAAATTATTTCTACTCAATTTTATTTGTTAATGTACCAGATGCAGTTACTCAGATTTACTTAATTTTTTTACTTGCATTTACTCAATTCATACAGTATATTTCATTGATTTCACAGCTTTAAAATTTACTAAATTTTTTTGAGTGTAAAAATGTTTCACCAATAAAATTGAGTAAATAATAGTTAAACTTTTTACAGTGCATGAATACAAATGTAATAATGCAATGTAAACGGTTAGGCAAGCAGACAAAATTGTAAATTCAAACAAAATCACATAA
Source organism: Leuciscus leuciscus (assembly GCF_965113295.1). Taxonomy (NCBI): domain Eukaryota; kingdom Metazoa; phylum Chordata; class Actinopteri; order Cypriniformes; family Leuciscidae; genus Leuciscus; species Leuciscus leuciscus. The sequence continues at coordinate 12,419,392 of NC_138739.1, forward strand.
GGCAAAAGGTTTGAAACTATTATTGTATGATAATTATATTTTAACATATACTGAAGAGCTATTATATCCAAAAAATTATGAAATGCTAATTAATTGTCACAATAATGTTGAAAGGCAGATATTTCTGCTGTATGTTGTTTCAACGTACAGATCTTGTAAAAATGTCAACGCTGATTTAGAAGTGTTTTAAATCTTTTACTTTTTTCTTTTCTTGTTTTGTGATACTTGTACTTGCTTAATAAAGTAACTTTAAAAGTGAACTACTGGTTTCTGTTCATTGAATACCTTTAACATTTTAGTATAGTTTAGTGGATTACATGTAATGATTGTATTTAGGGGTTTACTGTAAAATAAGGTAACCCAAACAGACAAATATGGTAGCCCATATATATATACCCGTTGTGGCCCATAAGAGCCCTAGATAAGACCTATCTGGGTCCCATCATCAACCCATATGGGCAGACTCCTGTAGGCCCTAAATGGGTGCTACCTAGGTTACCCACATGGGCCGATATGGAGCCCATCAAGAGCCCATCATCAACCCATCTGGGCTAACACGGGCCACCACGGAAACCGCGGCCAAAATTAGCTGGGTTCCCAGTTGGGTAGCCCATGTGGGCCCAAAGTAGGCTACAACATCATGTTTTTGCTCTTCTTGTTGCATTTACACGGCTGTAACCAGCATATGTCCTCAGTATGTCTCCAGTGAATCGATCTTGTGTAGCCTAATCGAAATGATCTAACAGTGAATAGCTGACGATGTCAATATAGTGAAGTGGAATTAAAACAACACAAATGCAGTGCACATTCTAAGGAAGTAAGACCATGTTAGTCGATATAGCGCTCGAATACCTAAAGTAATGTCACTGTTTGATAGCCTTGAGCCTACTGTTAATGTATCTTGGCAGCCTCGATCTATAAGAGGGTAAGACGCTTTCTGGCTAACATCAATAACATCAAATCATGTATATTTTGTGGGTCTCTCTTCATATTGCTCAGGTGCACTCGTGTATGTCTTTTGTCTGGTCTCTTTCATTATCCTAACAGATTCTCTCTTGAAGTGCAAGAGGCTTTAACATCTCCATATTCCTCATCTCAATAGGCTCCCAGGGACCAAAATAATAAATACCATGACCAGTTTTACTGTAGTAACAATCACTATAACTGTTGGTGAAAGTGAAATAATTTATAACCTGATGATCCAATGTTATATTAGTCCACGATTATTTCTGACAACATGCAAAAATATTTTGGAGACATAAATTCCATCTGTTATGAGTGAATCATATGTTTTTAATAACATTTATCACATAAACACACAAAGATTTTTCAAGTTAATTTCCTTGTTTCAGAAATGAAAAAAAAAAGCATTGGGTTTTCAGGCACTTTTTCCCCTTGGCTGATGTAAAGTTAAGGAAAACAGAAAGAGTAAGATATTCTTACTAAATAAACTGCTTACTAAATAACCTTTAGTGTTAGAAAACTAAAGCATTAGTGTCCACTTATTAAATGATGGTCAAATATGAGGTACTTGAGGAGTTTAGCATTTATTTGGTTTGACACATAAAATAAATGAGTCTCTGTTGATATTTACATATTTAAAATGAGCACCATACAAACGACACCATCCACCATCCAAAAAAGGAACAAAATAACAAGAGTATTGCCAAAAGAAAGTGCCAAAGTCAGCTAGCTGAAGACTGAAATCATTTCCATCAAACAGTGATAATATTCTACATATCAGCAAAATACAATAATGAAAAAAACATTCACACTCATAAACCCAGCTGAACACAATAGAACTGTAAGAGACACAAGATGCTTGACACAATATGATTCATGACCAAAACTGAGACACAAGATAAAAATAAAATAAAAATATAGACAAATAACATAATCTCTTCATCTTCCTCCTCACATGCCGACAAATGCATGAATTAAACTAAATTTGACCATTTCATTGTGACTCATTTTTGTATATTTTAACAATGAAGATAAAGATATATCTACCAAACGTATGAAGACACACTATGATTTAATTGCTATAAAAATGCGATTTTTTTATAAATATGTATACATTTGTGTGAATTTTGTGCTTTAACACTCCTCCTGACAGCATCGCACCAAGTATTTAAATAAATAAATGAATATGAATAAGCTGCAGCAAGATAATCAAGGCAGGATTTGGTTCCAGTGCAGATGCTGGACATATACAAAGCCATGCCATTCACAGTTGGTCAAGCAGTGTTTTCTGATGAAGGAGGATGACTAAGGGTTAGTGTTAATGTTTAAACTAAACACCAGCACAATATTGATATCATACTTTTCCAGTAACAGCAACAATACCAGTAAAACAGCTTCAGTATCAGTAGTGCAGTAGAGCACTTAAGTCCTCTGAGACTGTGAGGTATTTCTGGAAATGCAGTCAGTAACAGCGAGGATGTACACAGTCAGGACATTATGATTGATTGTCAAACCAGTTCAGTGCATTAGGGCTTATAATGAAAATGACAAGCTAATCACTCACTGTTCCTGTCTGAATCCATAGCTGCTAACTTTTAGGTTTAGCTTGTTTTATTTTAGTAAATAAACAGAATTTTATTAGGTTTAGTGACAACATGTTACAATGTTTACATGATACAATTTCTGGTAAGCTACGTTTATTATTATTATTATTATTATTATTATTATTGCTTGACGAATTTCACTATTTCAATACAATTCAATTCTGGTGATTTGATTTAATATTGACTCATTTGGATAAAGATTATAGACGTTAATTTTTCTCAAGAATTATTTTTATAATAACATCTTTATTTAATGATATAAGTAAAAATATAATAAATATGTAATATAGAACACATATTTAGCGAAAAATATTTCTGGATATATATTTTTGGACCAATTATATATATTTCTGGACCAAATCTTGGAATCGTGATGCAATTACTCGAGTGATGAGAGTTTCAGCTGATCCTCGTCTCTCCATCATTTCCTGATTCTCTTCAGTGTCCATTGTTTTATTGGGAGCCTCGGCCTGAGTCTGATTTAAGGATGTTCCATGTCCTCCAAAGGAATGACATTGGGATCATGTGGTGGGTTATCAGCATCATCACCCCCCTGAATGTCATTGGGATCAGGTTGTGGGTTATTGTCAGCATCATCCTCCTGTAATAAAACACAGATTCAGAACATCCACCATTAGTGCAACGATAAGAACTGACCAAGACACATGGCAGGATCACATGACAAACAGGGAATCACATTAACAAGACACAGAAGCATGACAATTGTCACTTTTTTTATGGACTTTTAGTCTGTTTTCATCTATTCTGTCTAATCTAGTCTTGTCTTATTAGTTCATTCTGTTCCATTGGTTACCCTCATTAGTTCAGTTTTATCACCTGTGTCTTGTTAATTCGTTTTTCAGTGTCTAGTTAGTCATTATCTTCATCACCTGTTTTGCATTCATTTTCTCTGTATTTAAGTTACTGGTTTTAACTCTTATTGTTTGTGTAAGAGCACTCTGTTTGTGCATAGCACACTGTTTCGTGTATTTGCCTGTTGGAATCTATTGTGAGAATTAAACTCTTGTTATTATTTGTATCTTCGTGTTTGCCTTCTTCTTCATCTACCAAAACCCAAAACGTGACAGTTTCAGTGATGAGAAGGGTTGATGTTTCAGTTACACAAACGCAAAATATACAAAAATGTTTATTTGGGAGTTATTGGTGTTTTTGAATGTTTTGTGACTGTTTCACCGGTGAATATCTGCTTCTGTACTGTTAAAAATAAAAAATAAAAGTAAAGAGCAAAAAAGAAAACATTTCACATTTACATGTATTACATTTTATTTACATTTATGTTAAATCCAGAAAAAAGAACATTGTTTGCACAGTAAATCTCATCTATCTTGTTAAATCAGCAGATATGTAATACTTACTCTCTGTGGTACTGGTGCATGGGTCTTGCAGTGACGACAGTAAATCACAGCAGCAGCAGTTACAGCAGCAAACACCAGCAGAATACCAACAACTATTCCTGCTACAGCTCCTGAAGACAGACCTGAATCTGGAATAGATAAAGAGAAACAGACATTATTGTGAATGATAATCCATCCAGTACTTATTTATTTTACTTTAGACCCATCTATATTGATCATCAGCTGTATCAACAGGAAACAGCAGCGTTCACTGGAAAACGTCTCGGTTACGGATGTAACCCTCGTTCCCTGAGTGGTCACTCCGAGTTACGTCGGATGGCGACGATTGGGGTTTCGCTTAGAAGCCTATCACCTTCGAGTATTCAAAACGAGCCAATGGCAATGAAATGCCATGGGTCTGCGGAATTTGCATAGCGTAACTCCGCCCGCCGCAGGGGGTATATAAGGAAGTACGCTGGTATAATGCAGATATGTCTTCGCTGAGGAGTCGAGACTGGACCCAGGCGTTTTTCAGCGGTACAGCGGAAGTGGCAGGAAGACGTAACTCGGAGTGACCACGAAAGGGAACGTCTCGGTTACGGATGTAACCCTCGTTCCCTGAGTTGGAACGGAGACGTTCCCTTTCGTGGTCACTCCGAGTTACGTCGGATGACGACGATTGGGGTTCCAGTCTAATCACGCCACCTCGGCTGTCTTCCAGTGCCCTGCGTAAGTCTGAGCTCCCTGTTGTGAGACTAGCACGAACGAAGGAGTCCTACTTAACACAGGGATACCAAGGTACACTGGGAAGCATATCTCCAGAGAGAAATATGCAATTATGCCCAGCCATTGATGGGGGGGACTTAGAAAACACATATGACCCGGAGGGATGCATATGGAGTATCACTGGGGTGTCCAGCCGCAGGTGGAATTTTTAAACCCCAGGGGTGGCAAGGTGGCTTGCCAAGGGAAAGACACATGCTCACAAGGAGACTTACAGTGGAATACACATGTGGGGGTCGCCCAGAGGGGGAACCATGCACATGGAGGCACCTAGTCAAGCGCAAAAGCTGCGTTATGGCAGAATGGCATAAGTCAGGCGTTGACGTCACCAGTGCTGGAGGAAACTCAGAGCTTATCAGACTCACCTGAGAAGAACATCGCACGTATCCCGTCCGTGGAGAGGAAGGCGAGCAAGCGAAGACACCTGAGCAGAATCTAGCACCGGCTGGTTGAAGTGAGTACATGAGAAGAAACTGGCTCTATGCGGAGATTATAGAATCTCGCGAATGTGTTGGGTGTCGCCCAGCCTGCAGCTCTACAAATGTCTGTTAGCAAGGCGCCATGCGCTAAAGCCCAAGAGGAAGCCACACTACGAGTGGAGTGGGCTTTCACACCAAGGGGGCATTGATGGCCTTGCTGCTGGTATGCCAAAGCAATGGTATCCACTATCCAGTGTGATAACCTTTGCTTTGAGAGAGCCTTTCCCTTCAGCTTCCCACCATAACAGGCAAAGAGCTGGTCTGAGGTCCTGAAACACCGCGTTCTGTCTACGTAAGCACGAAGGGCGCGTACTGGACAGAGCAGTGCCAAGGCTGGGTCTGCCTCCTCCAAGGGCAGCGCTTGCAGGTTCACTACCTGGTCTCGAAAGGGTGTGGTAGGAACCTTGGGCACGTATCCAAGCCGGGGTCTCAGGATCACGTGAGAGTTAGCCGGCCCGAATTCCAGGCACGCTTCGTCAACCGAAAATGCCTGTAGGTCCCCTACCCTCTTGATGGAGGCCAATGCAACCAGGAGCGCTGTCTTCATTGACAGGAACTTAAGCTCCACTGATTGCAAAGGCTCAAATGGAGCACTCTGCAGGGCAGTTAGAACCACTGAGAGGTCCCAAGAGGGTACGAGGGGAGGGCGAGGAGGATTTAGTCTTCTCGCTCCCCTCAGGAACCTGACGATCAGGTCGTGCTTCCCCAGAGACTTACCATCGACTGCTTCGTGATGTGCGGCAATGGCGGCAACATACACTTTCAGGGTGGAGGGAGACAGCCTTCGCGCCAACCCTTCTTGCAGAAAGGAGAGAACGACACTGATGGGGCATTTCGTGGGTTCTTGATGTTTAGAAGAACACCAGTTGATGAAGAGGTTCCACTTCAACGCATAGACATGTCTCGTGGACGATGCTCTAGCGGAAGTAATGGTAGCCACCACCGCAGGTGGTAGGGTACTCAAACCTGCCTCGTCCCGTCCAGGAGCCACACGTGGAGGTTCCAAAGATCAGGACGAGGGTGCCATAAGGTGCCCCGTCCCTGAGAAAGGAGGTTCTTCCTCAGAGGAATTGGCCAGGGAGGTGCTGTCGCGAGGAGTACTAGTTCGGAGAACCAGGTCCGGTTGGGCCAGTACGGGGCAACCAGAATGACCTGCTCCTCGTCCTCCCTGATCTTGCGCAAGGTCTGCGCAAGAAGGCTCACTGGGGGAAACGCATACTTGCGGAGGCCCCGCGGCCAGCTGTGCGCCAGTGCATCCGTGCCAAGCATGCCCTCGGTCAGGGAATAAAACAGGTCGCAGTGGGACGAGTCGTGGGAGGCAAACAGGTCTACCTGTGCGTCGCCGAACTGATCCCAAATCAGCTGGACCATCTGGGGATGGAGTCGCCATTCTCCAGCGAGAGGCCGAACTCGAGACAGCTCGTCGGCTGCCTGGTTCAGGTGTCCCGGGATATAAATGGCTCGAAGCGACCTCAGATGCTTCTGACTCCATATGAGGAGGTGGCGAGCGAGTTGTGACATACGGCGGGAGCGTAGACCACCCTGATGGTTGATGTACGCTACTGTTGCGGTATTGTCTGATCGGACTAGTACGTGCTGACCCCTGAGCAGCGCACGGAAACGGTGCAGGGCGAGACGTACAGCCAGCAACTCGAGGCAATTGACATGCCAAAGGCGCTGGGGTCCTGTCCAGGAGCCCGCGGCAGCATGACCATTGCACATGGCGCCCCAGCCCGTGGTGGAGGCATCTGTTGTTACAACAACATGCCGGGAAACTCGTTCTAAGGGCACTCCGGCCCATAGAAAATTGAGGTTCGACCACGGGGTGAAGGTCTGACGGCAGGCTGGAGTCACTGGGACTCGGAGCGTGCCGTGTTGCCATGCCCACCTCGGGACTCGATCGCGAAGCCAAAGCTGAAGCGGTCTCATATGAAGCAATCCCAGCGGCGTTACTGCGGCTGCGGATGCCATATGCCCCAGGAGCCTCTGAAATAGTTTCAGTGGAACCGCACTCTTGCCCTCGAATTGGCGAAGACAAGTCAGCAGTGACTGCGCGCGCTCGCTCGTAAGCTGCGCGCACATGGCGACCGAGTCGATCTCCATACCGAGAAAAGAGATCCTCTGCACGGGGCAAAGTTTGCTCTTCTCCCAGTTGACCCGAAGGCCCAGACGAGCTAGGTGCCGGAGCACTAGGTGCCTGTGTTCGCAAACCTGGTCTCGAGAGTGAGCTAGGATCAGCCAGTCGTCGAGATAGTTCAGGATGCGAACCCCGTGTTCTCGGAGGGGAACAAGGGCTGCCTCGACGACCTTCGTAAAGACGCGAGGAGACAGGGCTAGCCCGAAAGGGAGAACCGCGTACTGGTATGCCTGCCCCTCGAAAGCAAACCGTAGAAACGGTCTGTGTCGAGGTAAAATGGAGACATGGAAGTAGGCGTCCTTCAGGTCGATCGCTGCAAACCAATCCTGCGGCCACACACACTGGAGGATGTGTTTGGCCGTTAGCATCTTGAACGGCAGCCTGTGAAGGGAGCGGTTCAAGACGCGCAGGTCGAGGATTGGCCGTAACAAACCGGACTTCTTGGGTACAATGAAGTAAGGGCTGTAGAAGCCGGACTTCATCTCGGCTGGAGGGACAATCTCGATCGCACCCTTCGCCAGTAGGGTGGCGACCTCCGCTCTCATGACAGGGGCATTGCCACCGACCATAGTGAAGCGGACTCCCCTGAAGCGGGGAGGAGATCGCGCGAACTGAATCGCGTAGCCGAGCCTGATGGTTCTCGCGACCCAGCGGGACAGTCTGGGAAGCTCTAGCCAGGCCTCCAGAAAGTGCACCAGCGGGGTCATACGAACCACAGACGTACCGTCGGTGGGGCAGCGAGGCGGAATGACCGGCACCGGCGAGGGTGGCATAGCGGCCCTGTGCGGGGGCACGGTCATTAACCGCGTCCTGCCAGAGGAGGCCAGGGGAGGGCGCGCGTCCCACGGGGGCGTGCTCTGGCAGGGGTCTGGCGACAGAGGGGGATGAGAGGAGCGTGGCCCGTGGGCGGCGCGTGCTGTCATCCCGCACCTCTGGGACAGCGGAGGGCGGCAGTGGCGGGACCCGAGGGTGGCGCGCACTGCGGCCCTCGGACTGTGTGGGCTCAGGATTGGGGGATTCGATTCTGTCTTTAACCAGATTAGGGTGCTGCTCGCCGTTGGACGAGCAGCGGGGAGTGGAGAACATAAGATTTTCCCCCGGCCCTCCACCGGGGGAAGGAGTGGCCCTGCTACCAGCTCCTGAACAGAAAAGAAAGCCAATCCTGAGCTGCCCGTCTCAGGTGCGCCGCTTGGCCTGGCGTTTAGCGGGCCGCGGGGCAGGAGAGGGCTGTGGCGCCTTCCTGCGGCTTCCTCCACAACGCGGCCCAGGTGAAGGCTGCTGCTGGGGCCGTGCGGGAGGGGCGGGAGCTGCGGGAGGGGCGGGAGCCGCGGGAGGGCGCCCTCGGCGGCGAGCAGGCTGAGGGTTCTGTACCGACGGCTGAGCAGCGGAGCGTCGGGGCAGAATGTGTTTGATGGCCTCAGTCTGCTTCTGGGCAGTCGAGAACTGTTGGGCAAAGTCCTCGACTGCACCGCCAAAAAGGCCGGCCTGGGATATGGGAGCGTCGAGCAGACGAGTCCGCTCGGGCTCACGCATATCGGCCAGGTTCAGCCAAAGATGTCTCTCCTGAACCACCGCAGTGGACATCACCAAACCCAGGGAGCGCGCGGTCACCTTCGTCGCCCGGAGAGCGAGGTCGGTGGCGGCGCGCAGCTCATCGAAGAGCCCTGGGTCTGTCCTACCCTCGTGCATGTCACGAAGCATTTTGGCCTGGTAGACCTGTAAGATGGCCATGGCATGCAGAGAGGCAGCTGCCTGTCCCGCCGCTCTGTAAGATTTCGCCACCATGGTGGACGAGAATCTACAGGCTTTGGACGGGTGCTTAGGATCGCCACGTGATGAAGCGCTTGCCGGACACAGCTGCATCGCGACAGAACGTTCAACCGTGGGAATCCCAGTGTACCCACAAGCATCTGCTCTATCGAGGGGAGGAAAGGCGGAGAAAGCCGACGATCGATCACGGGAAGACATGGGAGCCTTCCAGGACCGCGTGACTTCCTCATGCACTTCCGGGAAGAACGGTATTGGGGTTGGGCGGCGACGGGTGTCAGCGGCCGCTCCCAAAAACCAATCATCCAGCCGCGAGCGCACTGGATCGGGTGGCGGGGACCACTCGAGCCCAATGGCCGCGGCTGCCCGGGAAAGCATGGCGGTCAGCTCGGGATCAGACTCGGGCAATGCTGGCACGCCCGAGGGCGGCAGCACAGCCGAATCCTCACTTCCCAATGACTCACGCCCACCTTGTGATGCAGCGATCGACATCGTATCCTCCTCTGGAGTGCCAAACGAAACGCGCGGGGCCTCCGTAGAGGGACCAGCGGTTTCAGTTTGGACACTCGCGGGTACCAATGCTGGAGAGGGGTGTGTGGACCGTGGACGTGTCGGCGGTGTGTCCCACACAGTTACCCTCAGGTCACCCTGGCCACCAGCCGAAGTACAGCCTCTCGGGGAGACTGTAGATCGGGGTGTGGATGAGGGGACTCTCGCTCTGACGAGCTCATTGAGTCTCGACCGCAGCATGGAGATGGTCATGTTCCCGCAATGGGAACATGATTCATCCACAAACGCTGCTTTAGGGTGGTCAACGCCCAAACACGCTAAGCAGAGATTGTGCCCATCAGAGAAGAATATGTCGCGACCGCAACCAGAAGTGCACGGGCGAGGCATCTTTAAAAAGACGTGCTGCGTGCAATGCTCTTTTTGTGAGAGGAAAAACTCCGCGGATGTTGAAGCGCACAGGGAGAAACACACTATCTGTCAGATCACTGATCAGATCAGCAGGGTAGTGAGAACTCGCTGAAATCGCCGTCACACCAACACCGGAGAACTCGATCGTCTCGAAGGAATGAGAAGATTAACTCAGAATATTTGGCTGGAATCAGGAATGGAGAAGTTCTCGGCTCCGAAGCGAAAACATATCTGCATTATGCCAGCGTACTTCCTTATATACCCCCTGCGGCGGGCGGAGTTACGCTATGCAAATTCCGCAGACCCATGGCATTTCATTGCCATTGGCTCGTTTTGAATACTCGAAGGTGATAGGCTTCTAAGCGAAACCCCAATCGTCGTCATCCGACGTAACTCGGAGTGACCACGAAAGGGAACTAATATTATGCATTTTTTCAAGTTATCAATGACATTAGTCAAAATGTTATTGAGCCGAAGCTCAAAAAAGTCAACTCAACATTTATTGGGTAGATTTAAAAATATTGAACTTTTTTTTTAAATTCCTTAAAGGAAAATGCATTGAATGATTTAATTATATTATATTATCACCAATGACAGAAAGATTGAATCTCTTCACTCTAGTGATGTTGAAGCTGCTGTTGTTGATGATGATCTGTAGTTTATATTCTCCAGAGTCTGTGTTTCTGGTGTTTGTGATGGTCAGAGATCCAGTCTGATGATCCAGCTTCAGTCTGTCTCTGAATCTCTCATCACTATCTTTACACTGAACATCTGTACAGGTTTTATTTGGATCTCCACTGATTTCAGCAATGTGAGTGTCATTAAAATACCACGTCATCACATCATTTGGATTTCTTGCTACAGGAGGATGAAAAGTGACATATTCTCCCTTGTTTTTCTTCACTTCATCTATTTCAGCAGCAGGAACACCTGAAACACAAACCAACAGATGCTGGAGGATCTTTTGCTGAAAACAAACAAAAACGTCTCAGGTTACGACTGTAACCTATGTTCCCTGAGAACAGGGAACGAGACACTACGTCAGAATGACGCTATGGGGAACGCCTCAGGCGTGACAGGTGTCTGAAATCAAATATCAACTCACGGCGATCATGTTTACCGGCGACAGCCCGTGAATCATCAGCTTGATTGATTAACGCGCGACCAGGATGTATAAAAGGGAGCCTTGAAAACATGACAACATCCTATCGTCTGAAGGGACTGTTGCAGGCAGGCCCCGAGGCATGGCAGGAAGACGTAGTGTCTCGTTCCCTGTTCTCAGGGAACATAGGTTACAGTCGTAACCTGAGACGTTCCCTTTCGAAAGGGAACTCTACACTACGTCAGAATGACGCTATGTGGAACGATATACCAACGCCACCATGCTAAGGGGAGTGCATGCCCTCAGGTCACACTGGGCTGTCAGTGACAGCATTCCCTACGGTCATAGCCCAAGCTAAAGGATACCACAGCAAAACCTCCACAGATTTAAAGGAAGGTCTACCTGGGCCAGCTCAAAGGCCTAGGACCACAATTCAAAAACTAGAAAGGGTCCCCTTCTAGGGAATGTGGCTAGGGGACCCGAGGGAACCCCAGCCAGTTACTATTCAGGGGAACGTGCCACCTGAAATGCCACCAGGCAGGCCTGACCTGGTGTCACTACATAAGACACTAAGTCTGGCCACTTCCTGTCTGTCTGAAGACAGAGCCTCTGGACACTTGCCTTTAGGTAAGGCATCCAACCCAAGAGACTGCAAAGCAGGCAGTGAACCACTCGGCCCGGATCTCAGAGACGGGATATCCTGGAGAGTATGACTCAGCATAGTGCTTTACAACCCTTGCCAGCGAGGGGAGTTTCTCTACTCGATCCACGGATCTACCCAGTGTTTGTATTTCAAAACACTGAGGAGGTCTTTGAGGACCTAGGACTGAAATGCGGGATATCCCGGAGAGTATAACTCAGCATAGTGCTTTACAACCCTTGCCAGCGAGGGGAGTTTCTCTACTCGATCCACGGATCTACCCAGTGTTTGTGTTTCAAACCACTGAGGAGGCCTGTGAGGGCCTAAGGAAGTTCATGAGAGTTCACTTACAGAGAGGCCTGGAGAGGCCTACTACCTGTTACCAGAAGACCACCTTAAGTGGAAACTCAAAATATGTTGGAACTAAACTCCAGGGAGGCCTGGAGAGGCCTACAACCTGAAAACCATGCTGAGTGAAAACACATACAGTATGAGTTAGCTCACCTTCAGGAAGGCCTGGTGAGGCCTCTGACCTGATAACCACAACATGTGGGTTAGCTATATTCAGGAAGGCCTGGTGAGGCTTATAACCTGATAACCACTGTATGTGGGTGCTTATACTCAGGAGAGCCTATTGAGGCCTCTGACCCTTTCGGGGGGGACCAAAAACGACCCCCATGCCAGGGAGGCTATCACACTTAATGCTGAAGCCAACAACCTGTTTAGTACCTAAGGGAAGCGGCAGCCTCCACAGGACGACTAGAGAGCAGAGGAAGCCTGCACATTTACACCAACATGGTCTCCAGAACTTATTCTCAAAGTAAAAAGTTCATAATACAGAGCTCAGACAGAGAAAGGCTAAAAACAACTCTCCAATATTGAGAGGGCCCTTATTCTAAACTACTGCCTGCAATACCGTTTGCATGAAAGCCTCAGCAGGATGACTCTCGAAAGAGAGGAGGCCTGACATGCTAGAATATAACTACTGCACTCTTTTAGGGAGTGAAGCCGAACTGTATATATGGAGGCCTCAGCAGGATGACTCTCAAAGGAGAGGAAGCCTAACACATTTCTAGCAACCATAATCAAAGCTCAGGAAGCGAAGGGCTTGAAACACCTCCTCAGAGAGGGAGGGCCCACTTCTCAGACTTCAACTCAAATGCTGCTTGCATGGAGGCCTCAACAGGATGACTCTCAAAGAGAGGAAGCCTGACACATGCTAGAGTATAAACCAAAAACAGCCAACTGTATATATGGAGGCCTCAACAGGATGACTCTCGAAAGAGAGGAGGCCTGGCACATATATCTAACCATAAACAGCCTAACTATGTATATGGTGGCCTCAGCAGGAAGACTCTCAGTGGAGAGAAGGCCTGACACATATCTAACCATAGACAGCTTAACTATGTATATGGTAGCCTCAGCAGGAAGACTCTCAATGGAGAGGAGGCCTAACACAATCTAACCATAGACAGCTTAACTATGAATATGGTGACCTCAGCAGGAAGACTCTCAGTGGAGAGGAGGCCTGACACATATCTAACCATAGACAGCTTAACTATGTATATGGTGGCCTCAGCAGGAAGACTCTCAATGGAGAGGAGGCCTGACACATATCTAACCATAGACAGCCTAACTATGTATATGGTGGCCTCAGCAGGAAGACTCTCAGTGGAGAGGAGGCCTGACACATATCTGACCATAGACAGCTTAGCTATGTATATGGTGGCCTCAGCAGGAAGACTCTCAATGGAGAGGAGGCCTAACACATAGCTAGGCCACTTCTAAAACTCCATCTACAAAGCTGTTGGCATGGAGGCCTCAACAGGATGACTCTTGAATAAGAGGAGGCCTAACACATATGACTGTATATATATGGAGGTCTCAGCAGGATGACTCTCAATGGAGAGGAAACCAACACACATACCTATGATAACTAGCTTATTTACTACCAGAGCTCAGGGAGCGAAGGGCCTAAAGCACCTTCCCCAGAGAGGGAGGGGCCACCTCTCAGCTCCACCTGCAAAGCTGGTTGCATGGGGCCTTAATAGGATGACTCTCAAGGGAGAAGCGGCCTACCACATGCTACAGACTTAACTATGTATACGGAGGCTTCAACAGGATGACTCTCTAAGGAGAGGAGGCCTGGCACATATATCAGAGCTTCAAGGAGTGAAGGGCCTGAATCACCTCCCCAGAGGGGGAGGGGCCACTTCTAAGACTCTACCTGCAACATCTGTACACATGGAAGCCTCAGCAGGATGACTCTCGAAGGAGAGGAGGCCTGACAGATAGTAGGACCATCAGAGCTCATGGAGTGAAGGGCCTAAGGCACCCCCTCAGAGAGGGAGGGGCCACTCCTCAACTCCGACTGTAATGCTGTTTGCATGGAGGCCTCAGCAGGATAACTCTCGAAGGAGAGGAAGCCTGACACATGCTAGAGTACAGACCAAAACTGCCGAACTATATAGTTGGAACATGTATTTATGGAGGCCTCAGCAGAATGACTCTCCAAGGAGAGGAGGCCTGCCACAGGATGTGGGAGCTCATATTCAGGAAGGCCTGGTGAAGCCTCTGACCTGATAACCTGAACACCACATAATTTTTTTTTTTTTGGAAAATACTCCTTGACAGTCACTCTATACAGGAGACGCGGTCTGTAAGAGAAACAAACAAAAGAAAATGTTATTTGCGCACAAAAACATTTTACAAAAAGACCAGACAGTACACCTGCACTGTATCATTCTAATTCCTCAGAATTAAATGCAGCCAAAAACACTGGATAAGTGAAACACGGTCTGGATGGTAGGCTGAATTAAAATATCTAACTTCTTAAAGTCAGATAAAATTCCATCATTTTAATTCCATAGAATTAAATGCAGCCATAATCACCAGACAATACTGTTTTAATTATTATTATTATTTATGGTCTCATAATCTACACACTGCCTAGGCAAACGCGAGATTCGAGCCGTAAAATATATTTGGCTTTCATCCCTCGAGAAGAAAGTCAACAGGTGCTAGGTTGAAACATCCGAAAGTGCACGGATGCACGCGCGCAGAGATATTTTCAATGAACACTGCCAGCACCCTCAGGAGCTGGCTGTGAATGCCTCGCACCCAACAGTATTATTTCACAGATCGCGTGCACCATAGGGCTCAAATGCTGACCCTCCTCCCTCGAAAAAAAGGGTCAGACGAGAGCGGAGCGTTTCTTCAAATGAAACACGCTCACAGTTTGCACAAGAGGCTCTCTCGAGAGCCGTGCGTGCTCTTAATGCCTCTTCAAAGCGATATTCTCTTAAACAGACAAACAGTCCCTGAAGACGAAAAGATGTTGTCATGTTTTCAAGGCTCCCTTTTATACATCCTGGTCGCGCGTTAATCAATCAAGCTGATGATTCACGGGCTGTCGCCGGTCAACATGATTGCCGTGAGTTGATATTTGATTTCAGACACCTGTCACGCCTGAAGGCCAATTTATACTTCTGCGTCGGGTGCGCGTAGAAGGTACGGCGTAGCATACGCATTGACGTGTACCATACGTCGTACCCTTCGCCGTACCCTGACGCGCACCTCCTCAAAAATGTAACTACGCGTCGCGGCGACGCGGACCGCAAGATCTGTGATTGGTCGGCTGGATAGCATCGCGTTTCCTCCTACCCATTTCCGGAATGATCTTCTGCACTCTGCACCGCCCGCCCGCCATTTTTAAATTCCGAAGATCAGTGAAGAGCCATGGAAATAAACCAAGTGACCGAGAGATTGCTTGAAGAAGTGCGGAAATACAGCCATCTGTATGACTCCTTCAGTCGCCATTGCTCGTAGAAACCTAAACTCAAAACAGCCGCGAGGAATGTAAACACAGTGGAACTGGAACATTAAAACCCACCCGCGCCAACTAGCGTTTCGGCGGTGTAACTGCAGAGCAACACAGACATTCGCAGAAGTATAAATGCTCACGACGGCGTCGCCTACGTGCGTAGCCTACGACGTACACTACGGCGTACACTCGACGCAGAAGTATAAATTGGGCTTTAGTCTTACCGTGGTCGAGTAAAATCAAGATCACCCTTATCAAATAACAGAGAATCTTCATTTTCACCACTCTCCCCTTGAAACAATGAATGCCGGTTCTAATTCAAATTCATAAAAGTGTGTGGTGCGGCTGCTGCGGCAGTTGTCTGCGGCTAATAGTTTAAGTGAAATCGTATAGCCTCACGAATGACCTGCTGCTTTCTTAAGTGCAAATGCAAAAAAAAGGCTTTTCGCAGTCTTCCGTTTGTAACCTTTATATACTTTTGTGGCAGTATATTATTATTTTAAAGAATTTGCAGACCATGTTGAGTTTAAAGGATAGTTTATTACTCTAGTTACTCTAGTTAAAATTAAACAAGGTTAAGACAAGGCTAAATATCATTTAACATGAGTAGGCTAATATAAAGTAAAATACATGAGTCCAGATAAAAATAAAAATGAAACTTTGTCCCACCTAGATGTAACTAATAAGCATGATACATGTCCGCTATGGAAGTAAAATAATGTCAAATGTTTTTGAAACAAAAAGCCTGTTGAATTGCACTACTTGAAAAGAAATAGGCATTGCATTAACCATGCTTGCATTTTAATGCATTGTATTTTTAGGGCTTGCATTTTTATGGGCTGAAATTCAACATGGTTGAATATTTAAGCTTTGAATATTTCAATTAAAAACATTTCAAACACATTTTCATTATTAAAAGTTCAATAATCCATATTCATCTTTCATATTTCACTTCCAAAATATTCAAACTGTTTAAAAAATATAACCTATAATATTCAACAGGCAATTTTCGGTCCATTTTATTTCGCTTTGCAAATTCGCTTCCACAAATTCAGTGGTCTTTTGACAATTTCACAATAAAGGCTTTTACCAAACAAATTGTATTATCTCATTCTTAATAAACCAAATTCCAATAAAAAGACTTTTACAAAACCAGATTAAATAGATCCTGGAATTTAGCCTGGTCTGGAGCAGGCTAGCTCCACAGAATAAATCTCCATGGTAATTTATACCATAACATGTCCTCCTGCCCCCTATCCAGCTTTAGTGCAACCGGATTACGGATCAATTGAGCCAGGATCACCAAGATATCCTGGCTTAATCCCTTATCCTAGTTTTGTGCAACAGGCCCCGGGGCAGATAGCGATCGCCTTTGTTTGCGCTTTCCTCTTCGCTCCAAAAGTGTGTTGCTGTGCTGCGTCTCGCCATGTTTACCTCTACTTCTTGTTTACTTCCGGTATACTGCACGCGGGGTTTTGTATGCGCCGTCTCTACTCAAAAGACCAAGATTCCTTGCGAATAGAACATGCGCAGAACACAAATCAATGTTCCTTTTGATGGGGATATGCCGATACGCGTTTACATGACCAAATATTCGGGTTAGAAAAGGGGTACCCCAGGTATAATATCCGGGTTTTTGCCGGTGTTTACATGGCCGTGCGCGACCGGGTTATTGCTAACATCCTGGTTTTGAACGGGTTATTGGCTGCATGTAAACGTAGTCAGTGTCTTCTCTGATTAGGCTACAACAGTTCAATAATAAGACCTTTACGAAATCGTCTCGAATGTCTTCCTTAATAAAACAATTTCACAATAAAGGCTTTTACCAAACAAATTGTATTATCTCATTCTTAATAAACCAAATTCCAATAAAAAGACTTTTACAAAACCAGTTGTATTGTCTCTTCTTAATGAAACAGATTCACAAATAAAAGACTTTTACAAAACAAGCTACAGTGTCTTTTCTTATACAACACTCTATTCTACTTGGTTATGAAGTTAGTCAGTAACATACATACTTTATATATGAAGGTCACCGATTAATACAGAATAAATTGCATATATAAATTTCACTTCTAAAACTACAATGGTGATTAATATCATATCAGCCCATATGAGGCGTTCAGTAGTGTGTGGACTTAGTGTGAGTCCACACACTAACTAACTACATAAAATTAAGAATTCATACAAATAAAAAATGTTGCAGGTCCCTGTAAATGAGAGAGGTTGTCGATGGCCAGATGGTCCTGTCACCCATAAAGTGCTCCAATGAGAAGCATTACAACTACTTCACCACTTGAACTCGTCACTGGGAGAGGAAAAAGATGACTTTGACTACCTTTACAAACCACCTGACTCAGGGTAGTATCACAAACGGGGAGCCCACACGCAAATTAATTTAACCAAAAAGTAGATTTTATTGAGGTAATGCATAAATGAAGCAAGCAACATAGAAACAGTGTGGTGGATTTGGTTTGACACTCTGTGTTTGATTAAGTTGACTTATGTGTTGGACTGATCATATTTTAAAGGGATACTTTACCGTTTTTTCATATTAAACTATGTTATTCCCTTAACTAAGACGAGTTGATACATACCTCTCTCGTCTCAGTGCGTGCACTAAATCCCTCTGTCTTGCGGCGAAACTTTGTTAGCCCAGTTCATTTAATATGGGCCAAGCAGAGAAGCTATCAAACACCTCCACGTTTTCCCTATTTAAATACAGTTACTCGCGAAGTGTAACTCGACCTAGAACGGTGACACAAAACAAAACGTTGCGCTTTTCTAAGCGTGTAAAATGGATAACTATTTTGTATGGCGGAATACCATAGCAAGTGCTTGTAAGCACTTCGACTTGGCGCAGTAATATCTTCACTCGTGAAAAATCCTCTCACCGGCCCCCGCTCCCTCTAGTGAAGATATTACTGCGCCAAGTCGAAGTGCTTACAAGCACTTGCTATGGTATTCCGCCATACAATATAGTTATCCATTTTACACGCTTAGAAAAGCGCAACGTTTTGTTTTGTGTCACCGTCCTAGGTCGAGTTACACTTCGCGAGTAACTGTATTTAAATAGGGAAAACGTGGAGGTGTTTGGTAGCTTCTCTGCTTGGCCCATATTAAATGAACTGGGCTAACAAAGTTTCGCCGCAAGACAGAGGGATTTAGTGCACGCACTGAGACGAGAGAGGTATGTATCAACTCGTCTTAGTTAAGGGAATAACATAGTTTAATATGAAAAAACGGTAAAGTATCCCTTTAATATCTCATGCCTGTGTCTGGACTAATCATCTGTTGATTGCTTATGCCTGTGTCTTGTATGAGAGTTCAGTAAAAAAAAGGATGCACAGAGCTCAGAGTCATGGTGTGTAATTAAATATAGTGATAAGACACAGATAAACAAAAGGACACTAGAACACAACAAACAGAAAAAGAAAGAAAGAAAGAAACACAAAAGACTAAACAACCAAGCTCCTGGTGTTGGAAAGGCCTCAATCGACAACAACACTGGGAAAGATGGAACTTTTTTTATCAGCTGATTCATCGCCCACATCACCACAGCTTGACTCTATAACACACAAAGAGAGAGCACACACAAAAACAAGACAAATGTTTTTTTGCACTGAACTCAGAAGAAACAGACGAGTATCTGATAAGAAATGCTGATAAATGTGCTGCAAGAATGAAAGAACATAAGGAATTCCAAGTGAAGACAGCAAATTGTTAAGAAGTAAGGGAAACATATTATGATCATCTGTCATAGGAATCTTTTTTAAGGTTTAATTTTTCAACAAGCAACTTTAGGAGAGGACAAGGCCAAAATCTCTAAATTACTGGGAAAAAGTTAAGAAAATACAATAAAACTCAACTTCCCTATATCCCTAAATCAAAATAGCATGAAAAAGATGAATATATGAAATAAATGGCATCTTGCCCCCACACATCACTTGTTCCAGAAACATTTTCTGTTATGCTGGTTGAAAATCTCTTCACATCCTGATAGCAATCACTAATTTATATGGTCTAAATGTATTTATATATATAATGATACAATGGTCCCACCTGCCTGTCTGCTGACAGATTATGTATTTACATACCTCAACACATTCAAAGAGATGTAAACTTGTGATGTTATATTCGAATGATTCAAATGTGTGCGTTTCAATGTCAACACTACCGTCGAAATGAATCTGCAGCAGTCAGGTGGTACAGTGCTCTTAAAGTTAATCATTATTATTGATTTATATATTTGTTTGCTCCCTGCTGTACGCGTTGAAGACGCTCTGTAGGGAGGATGGGATCTTATGCTTTCAAAGCTGGCTTACATGTGACTTCACTAACCAATCAGAAGCAAGGACTTAGACTGAGATAAACGTGAGTGAATCAGAGAGGCAGATTCAGCAGAATATCCTTACTGTATTAAATATGTAAACACATAAATGTGTAAATAATTAACTGACTAAACATTGTAAATATACTTCTAGTATATTAACTCAAATATAAATCATATTAAATTCTAAGCATTACAACTTTCCAATATGAAATATGAACTCCACTTCTAAACCTTACATATATATATATATATATATATATATATATATATATATATATATATATATATATATATATATATATATATATATATATATATATATATATATGGGCAATTCTTAGACTACGGGCACTTTCATGTCCTTTGATCATATTTTATAAAAAACATTTAATTTTGAAAAATTAACACTTTCATAGTTAAATTTACAATGAAAGTACTTTAGGAACTTTTTACCGGTAGTCTACGATGATTTTTTACCTTTTTAAACATCATTATACATGCAAATATTGCTGTTTTGTGCTTGTCCCACACCCAGACTTCTGATCTTCAATAATGAAAAAGAAGTGTAAAAAAAATATTTATCTATTTTTTTTTAATATGACTGAATAAAGTATCAGTAAAAGAATCAAAACATAATTGAGGTATTTAAGGTCAGACAACTATTAATGTGATTTTATATACAAAATGTAGTTGTCCCACAGTATTGCCGTAATTTCCACCACAACACTGTAATGTCCCTTTAAAAAGTTTTTTTGAAAGATTGTTTGGATAGTTTCTATGGAGATGAACAATGACATCACAGCACATGTCTGACATGGAGGAGATTTTAAATTTATTCAGCAACTTGGAGAAGAAAACTCAAGGTAAATGTTGCTTGAAATGAAAATATTTTTATTGTATGTCCTTTCCAAACATGGCGTAACAATAAATGAGTTTGTAAATACATTGATTTTTTAACACAAATAGATGTATTTTGCATGCATGCAATGCTAACTACCAATTCATAGCTAATCTGTAATACTAGCTTGGATTTTTTTACAAAATACTGTAGGATTGTCATTTCCACCACCGTCATTTCCACCACATTACCTTCTTGGGTGGAAATGACAAAGGTGAGGTGGAAATGACATTTATGCTTACAAGGTGCAATTCATAGATTGAGTGGCTGCATATGAATATTTTATTATTATTAGATAATAACTTATCTTTTTAATAAAGTTTTATTACAATTAGAATGTTACAATAACAATTTATGCGTAACTTACATTTTTTTGTGACTATTTGTGGTTAAAGTTGTTTACAGTAAGACTGTAACTGTTCATCTGGTTATGGAACCAAACAGACTAATGGATAATGATTTGTTAAATGGGTTTCAAATAAATGTTTTCTGTTATTCTACATGGACGTCCATTCATTGTCATTTCCACAACACCCAGTCATTTCCACCACCTCATAACTTTTTAGAAAATATGTACAAAATTCGAATCACTCATTAAAAATGTCTGCATAGTTTATGGGATAATGTTCCACTTAATGTAATAACACAAGTAGTTATTTTTCTGAAATGTATCTAACCAATGCAATATTATATTTCAGGTTGTGGTGGATGTAAGCTTTGTGTTTGGGCCTCATGACAATTAATTTACTTAATCCACAAATCTATGGTAATTGCAATATAGGTATAAATTGGTAAAACTATGTGTGAAAGTGCTCTTACACTGTTAAGAAATTATGTATATCATAATAATTTTAAATAATAATCAAATATTTACATGTGATGGAAATGACATTTGTTCAGTGCGGATCGGAAAATACACTGCTCAAAAAAATAAAGGGAACACTTTTTAATCAGAGAATATCATCAAGTCAGTTAAACTCCTGGGATATTGATCTGGTCAGTTAAGTAACAGAGGGGGTTGGTAATCAGTTTCAGCTGCTTTAGTGTTAATGACATTAACAGCAGGTCCACTAGATGGGCAACAGTGAGACAACCCCCAAAACAGGAATGGTTTTACAGGTGGAGGCCACTGAAATTTTTTTCCCTACTCATCTTTTCGGACTGTTTTTCACCAGTTTTGCATTTGGCTAGGGTCAGTGTCACTACTGGTAGCATGAGGCGATACCTGGACCCTACAGAGGTTGCGCAGGCAGTCCAGCTCCTTCAGGATGGCTCATCAATACGTGCCATTGCCAGAAGGTTTGCTGTGTCTCCCAGCACAGTCTCAAGAGCATGGAGGAGATTCCAGGAAGACAGACAGCTACTCTAGGAGAGCTGGACAGGGCCGTAGAAGGTCCTTAACCCATCAGCAGGACCGGTATCTGCTCCTTTGTGCAAGGAGGAACATGATGAGCACTGCCAGAGCCCTACAAAATGACCTCCAGCAGGCCACTGGTGTGAATGTCTCTGACCAAACAATCAGAAACAGACTTCATGAGGGTGGCCTGAGGGCCCGACGTCCTCTAGTGGGCCCCGTGCTCACTGCCCAGCACCAGGGAGCTCGATTGGCATTTCCCATTGAACACCAGAATTGGCAGGTCCGCCACTGGTGCCCTGTGGTTTTCACAAATGAGAGCAGGTTCACCCTGAGCACGTGACAGACAGGAAAGGGTCTGGAGAAGCCGTGGAGAATGTTATGCTGCCTGTAACATCGTTCAGCATGACCGGTTTGGTGGTGGGTCAGTGATGGTCTGGGGAGGCATATCCATGGAGGGATGCATAGACCTCTGCAGGCTAGACAATGGCACCCTGACTGCCATTAGGTATCGGGATGAAATCCTTGGATCCATTGTCAGACCCTATGCTGGTGCAGTGGGTCCTGGGTTCCTCCTGGTGCACAACAATGCCCGGCCTCATGTGGCGAGAGCATGCAGGCAGTTCCTGGAGGATGAAGGAATGATACCATTGAAGGGCCACCACGCTCACCTGACCTACATCCAATAGAACACCTCTGGGACATTGTGTTTCGGTCCATCTGACATCACCTGGTTGCACCTCAGACTGTCCAGGAGCTCAGTGATGCGCTGGTCCAGATCTGGGAGGAAATACCCCAGGACACCATCCGTCGTCTCATTAGGAGTATGCCCCGACGTTGTCAGGCATGCATACAAGCACGTGGGGGCCATACAAACTACTGAGTACCATTTTGAGTTGCTGCAATGAAATTTCAGCAAAACTGACAAGCCTGCTACATCATTTTTTCACTTAGATTTCCGGGGTGTCTTTGAATTCAATCCTCTGTAGGTTGATCATTTTCATTTCCATCAAACGATGTGGCATCCTTTCGTTCATAACACATTACCCAGTCCATATTAGTATAGATATCCAGCATGACATTTTTCCCCATTGAGATCTGATGTGTTTTCAAAGTGTTCCTTTAATTTTTTTGAGCAGTGTATGTCAAAAAACACCAATTTGTCTTATAATGTAAGTGCGTTCTCTTATGGATCATTAAACTAGACTAGTTATATTTAACTGTTAGACTGTGACAATTTTGATTTGAACACTTTTTTTTACCTCAAGTTCACAAGGCCAAAAGTGCCCGTAGTTGAAGAACCACCCATATATATTGTTAAGTAAACATGCAATTTATTCTATTAGAACGCCTCATATATGGGCTGATATGATATTAATCACCATTGTAGTTTTAGAAGTGAAATTTATATATGCAATTTATTCTGTATAACACGTCATGTTTTTGCTCTTCTTGTTGCATTTACACGGCTGTAACCAGCATATGTCCTCACTATGTTTCCAGTGAATCTAGCTCGTGTAGCCTAATCGAACTGATCTAACAGTGAATAGACGATGTCAATATAGGGAAGTGGAATTAAAACAACACAAATGCAGTGCAAATTCAAAGGAAGTAAGACCATGTTAGTCGATATAGCGCTCGAATAGAGTAATGTTACTGTTTGCTAGCCTTGAGCCTACTGTTAATGTATCTTGGCAGCCTTGGTCTATAAGAGGCTAAGATAACTAGCAAGCTTGATGGCTAACATCTACAATAATATCAAATTATGTAGACTATATTTTGTGGGTCTCTTTTCATATTGCTCAGTTGCACTCGTGTATGTCTTTTGTCTGGTATCTTTCATTATCCTAACAGATTCTCTCTTGAAGTGCAAGAGGCTTTAACATCTCCATATTCCTCATCTCAATAGGCTCCCAGGGACCAAAATAATAAATACCATGACCAGTTTTACTGTAGTAACAATCACTATAACTGTTGGTGAAAGTGAAATAATTTCAACCCTGTATCACATGAAATACGTTCTGAGGAAACTATTTTGCAAATCGCAATTACGTTACATGCCAACATATAAGCAGTGCTATTACGTTGGTCCTTAACCTAATATAAGCAGTGCTATTACGTTGGTCCTTAACCTAATATAGCCAATCTATTGCAGTGCTATATTACGTTTGTCCTGAACATAATAAATCCAAAGCAGGTTTCGTAGCATCTAATGCTGTTCATTTTGTTTTAATTATTTACTCCCTTTTTTCTCATTGGGCTACAAAATATTATCTATGCCAGGGCGAGTCAAATGGCGGCACCCAGATAATTTTTATCTGGCCCTTAAACTTGTTTTTGATGATTAAAACCCCTCGCAATCTGATATCAAAGTCCCCGCAAATGTTTAGCGCGTTCAGCGGTGATTTTAACAACGCACGCGATCATTCAGCGGTGAGTTTAACAACCGAGTCTCACGGCAGTTCGTGATATGGTCACGTAATTTAATCTATTGATTCGTGCCACGGACACGTTTATTTCGTTATTTTTTTTTATTTTTTTTTAAACTAATGTATTTTCAATGGGAAGCGTCTTTCGTGATAACAGCATGATTCTTTGCAGCAGAGAAGCTGTTTAATCAACATTTATTCACGAGATCTTATGTATTTTTATGTATTTTTTTAATGTTATTATTTCGATCTTATTGCCGGGGAAGCTGGATTGCTTTGCTGTTTATTGATATTTTTAAAATTATATTTTATCAGTAGGAAATCGCGCTGAAGAAGTCTCGTTCCGAACACATCGCGATATTTGGCATCAGTTCACGTGTGTCAGATGTTGGTAAGTAAATAAATACCTAAATACGCTGTCCTATAATGTGTGATATCATGTCTTTTCTGTTTGTCGATATTAATCTGCCATTATATCTGCCATCTCCACGGAGACTTTGCGTTTCATTGCTTTCTAATTCAAAACAGGGTGATTAACACTGCCTGTCACGTGACGTGCTATAGGCCTAGATATTCATATCAGATTAAAAATAGTACAATTATTTCCAAAGTTGTATTTGTAGTAGAAGCACAGTAAAAACAACACTTACCATGCTTTTACCACAGTAACATTAGTTTTACTGTGATAAGTGTAGTAAAAAGACAGTAATCACAAAACTTACCATGCTTTTACAGTACCACACTATTTGTAGTTTTAATGTGGTACTTATTGTAAATGCACAGTAACCACAACACTTACCATGCTTTTACCACAGTAACCATAGTTTTACTGTGATTGGTTTAGTAAAGGACAGTAATCACAAAACTTACCATGCTTTTACCTCAGTATTGATTGATAGTTTTAAAGTGATATTTGTTGTAAATGCATATTAACCACAACACTTGCCATGTTTGTAAGGCTTTATAATGTAACATCCAATATTTGTAAGGTATATCAGTACTTTTTCCTTTAAATAATCCTATATATTATACATAATGATATTTTCTTTTCTCTTTTTTCAGCTGAAAAGACCAAAAGGGCCTTTCGGACTCAGTCAGCCCATTATTGTTGGAGGAGAAGTAAACGGAGGAGACGGACAGCTTCAAAGGCAAATATTCGCAATGGTATGTGTGTGTTGGTTTTAACCCTAAATCAAACATTTTATCAAGCATTTGTTGTTTGTTAAAACTTTTCTCACAAAACCCATAGCCCAATCAGTACAAACAGAGACTGAAAGTCTTGATATTTCACAAGATTTAACAAGTTGTCAAATTCGTATGATACTCGTACATGTTTGTATACTCGTACACAATCCTGCAGCTTTTACTCTTAGTGCTGTCATTGGCTACTGCCTCAATTCCTGTACATATTTATCGCGATATTTGTAAATCAGTTGCGCCCCTTCTTGGAAAGTTGTCGGATGTCACACACACTGTCAGAAAGTTTATATTAATTGTAAATTGGACCCTGTCTGTTTATGTTCCAGTAATACATGATGTCTCTCCACACCTCATAACCTACCTCTGTTTGCAAGAGTGGAAAAGCTTATCTGACTTGTCACATGACATTAGATACTCGATTTTTTGTCATAATCAGATCAGTTACACTGCTGATAACTGTCCCGTTTGCATGTAAATCATTTTCATGATTATTGCTTGCTATTAAAGACATACTTTTATTCATAGAAATGCCCACATATCAGTGAACTTAACATTTAATTATGCAACACTCTTTACAGAAAACATATCCCACAGTTATGGATAAACTCACAACATCATCATCAAGTCCTGTGCTGGGCACATTGGGCAACAAGTGTCCTCCAACGTATTCGATCCGTGGCCAAGTTCTTCACATCTTCCCATGGGACACTGACATTCTTCAGGTCTTCGTGAAACATGTCTCCATGTCTTCCTTGGACTTCCCTGTCTCCTGCATCCTCCTGGTGGTGTCCACTTCCTAACTGTCTTTGGGTGTTGTTGTTTGGGCATGCGTAGGATGTGTCCAGCGAGGTGCACCCTTTGCTCTGTCTCAGTTTCTGAAAGTCTTCATGTGGAGTCCCACTCCTCCTCAGGATCTCTTTGATATATGCAGAACCAATATTGAAAATAGTGATTTATCTTTTTCCATATTGTTAAAGCGTTTTGTTTTCTCTTTTCAGCTTCATAAACTGTACTTGATGTCTGCCTAATGCCTTTTTCAAAAAAGTGTCAGTGCTCATCAGGTGTTTTGCTAAAGGACATATTCATTGCATAGTTACAATAAAAGTGACCAATAATCACAAGGATATAGAATGAAAGTTGAGAATGTAAAATGTTGTGCTTATGTTTTTACCTATTTGTTCTTTAAAGCGAAGAAACAAATGTATGTTCACATAACAAACTTGAACCTCATCTCTTGGTTTGTAAATATATAACTTCATCATAGCAATTTTTTAACGTTAATGTATGTGTCACTATAATAGATTGCTCCTGTATCTGGATATTTAATTAACTGATTTTTATACTGTTGTGCTGTAGTTTTGGCGCTACATTTGTCTTTAAACAGTTTGACATTAAATATTGGAATAAGCTTTCAAAATGGTGTCCATTCATTGTGCTTTTGTTACATTTATTTGAATATAATTGATATACCTTTAATATACTATACATACACTGTAAATGTTAGAAGCACTTTAGTACATGTAATTATTTTTAATTAAAATACTGCAAAACTACCCTGCTGTAGGCCATTGCTTAGAAAAAAAGTTTCTCTTTCAAATGTATTTATGCATCAGTCTATGCAAATTTGTGTCATTGATCATGTGAACTCGTTTTTGGATGGTAACCACACAAAGGAGTCTTTTGTTTTTAAATATGAGTTTTATAATTTAATTAGAAGGAATGCATGTTTAACAGCCTAAATACAATTTATTTAAGGTATCTATCCCTGCAGCCGGAACCAGAAGAGATCTGTCATCGTTTACCATAAATGGGCATGTAAGTGTGACGCATCTGTTCAGCTGGGTTTGTATTGGCGGTGACCTTCTCGCAGAGCTCGCTGTGATTGGACAATCGTTTAACCCATATAAAACGGCGCTTCATGTTACAAAGTATGTTTTGGTGTTATTATTACGTTAGTTATACATTAAGCTAACTATAAAGTGTCTCTATGTTGTGAGAAATTACTCCTTTACCGAGATCCTAACCCTAACCCTAAGCATGTCTGCACATTTCAATGAACTACAGCCCATGCTTCCTGTTCCACTGATAGAATGACAGAGATATGTGGGTAATGTAGTTTAAAACGTTTAGTAATAAAACAATAAATGTTAAATAAATAATATATTTAATGGACAACTGGATATCTAATTTTGTTCATTGTGCAAACCTTTATGACATATATGAGGGACAGGCTGAAATTTGATATTTTACTGTGAGCACTTTAAAAATAACCTTTATGCCAGCTTTCCATATATGTCTGAAAACTGTGGCCAACATTATTTATTAAACATAGTATAAGCAGTTGTCCAGCCAATTTTCTCTTTGATACACTAACCAGACTTTGAGTTACAGCCATTTGAAATGTGCATTTGTTTGCTCTTCTGGGGGCCATTGCTGGGCCCCTGGGGGTGGAAGGACAGTATAATCTACACAGATCTACACATACTATTACTATTACACAAGGATAATGCACCATTCAATAAAACAACAAAAAAACAGTGCCAACATTTCCTTTTCACCCCCTCTTGCTGCTTATATTCCTGACATCAGTGATAAATAGAGTATACTATATAGAGTATACTAGAATGATCAACATGGATCATCATCAATTAAGCTTTAAGTATTTATAGCAAGATAGCCCACTGCAGCCTCTTGTTATTCACATAGCTTCCTTTTATTTCACTGCAAACTGGCATACATGCAAGTATGTGCAACTTTTGTTGCATTGTTGTCCCAAATATCATTAACCAGATCTAAATTTTTATGTTCCAAGTAAAAAAATCATGGTAATTAATTATATTTAGTTATTTATAAGTTATTAATTATATGTAGTTATTTTTAAAGAAATAAGAAATGAAAATGTCTCAAATAAAAATTTATATTTACTGTACCAAACACAACTTTCAAAACAAAATAGTCACCATACTTTATTAAACAACACTTTATTGGAGAACAAAGCATACAGTTGATAAAGTAGCATAAAGACAAATGAGATTCAAGATAAATAAAAATGTGTCTTCAAAAATACATTAACATCATTTGAATCCATTCACAGCTGCTGAAGCCACAAAACGAGTGCCAGATAATCATATTCAGTCACCTACAGAAAACAGATTTGATATTGTGTTGGAAAATAATGATTCATTAGAAGAACACAATAGAGACATACAGGGAAGAGCAAGAAACCAGTTTAGCTGTGATAAACTGGTTTCTTGTTCTTCCCTGTATGTCTCTATCGTGTTCTTCTTCCTCGTCTAAACAGTTTGTTCAGTTGAAGAACAGAAGATGTGATCACTGATGTGGTGTAGCTTTTTCTCAACCAGAAGAAGAAGTCTCAACATCCCATTGTCAGGCGTTCTCCAGTCCTGGTCTGAAAGTAAAACAAAAAAACAGAAACCAAGTTGTTTAATGGACAGTCGGGTCAGCTTATGTTCTGCATGATTTAAAGCAGTGATGGTTTACTGCCTATTGTCTAGAAGTAAACTTGAAGACTTTGGTTAAAATTTTCAGATGTGCTTGATTAGGGTTGGAGGTTAACTCTTAACTAACCTCAAAAAGTAGAATGCAAAGGGCCAGAGTTGCCTGTTCCTTACATAAATTTATAAAGCAGCAGTCAGTACATTATATAATATACACATTGAAGTATATATATATATATATATATATATATATATATATATATATATATATATATTGCAGCACATAATATAAGCTAAGTACTGAACAAAAACAGTTTTAACCATATCAACAGCAACACATTTTAAAAGATTTTTTAGAAAGGCATGGTCTCTTTTGAGCCTTTGCCAGGGATGCTTGATTTCTTTCCAGACAACATACTCTTCTGTCAATTGTTTCAAGAGCTTCACTTGGTCAAAAACCAAGTGATAACCTGTACAATGTAAAATTGTCAACATCAAATTATGTACTACATATTACAGCACTGTTTCAATACAAGACATACCAATGGACTCACGCACTTTTCTGTCGTCTTTGGGCACCAGATGTTCCTTCCTCACCCGAAACAAAGGACTTATTCGATTAGCTTGCGTTGATATAAGGACTGGTCTTCCTTCTCGGCTGTAAAACAAGAAAGTCTCGACTTACTCTATTGTTCTTGAAACACAAATTAAGACAGTTATAAATAAGTTAATTTACCATATGATTCAGGAGAGAACATTTGATGAGTAAATACTGATATATTAAGAAACTTCACCTGGGAAGGGCTGATCACGGCAAGATTCGCTGCGACTCACTAGTAGCTCTTGTGAGGGTTGAGTTTGATATTGGTAAAGCTTTAAAAAAAAAAGGACTAAGTAATCCTGCAAAACAGAAAGGAAGGTAATTTTAATACATTACTTGCAAATAGTCAGTTTATAACTGTAGGATATGTTTTCTGTAAAGAGTGTTGCATAATTAAATGTTAAAAGCATTTTTATGTATTAAGTTCACTGATATGTGGGCATTTCTATGAATAAAAGTATGTCTTTAATAGCAAGCAATAATCATGAAAATGATTTACATGCAAACGGGACAGTTATCAGCAGTGTAACTGATCTGATTATGACAAAATAATCGAGTATCTAATGTCATGTGACAAGTCAGATAAGCTTTTCCACTCTTGCAAACAGAGGTAGGTTATGAGGTGTGGAGAGACATCATGTATTACTGGAACATAAACAGACAGGGTCCAATTTACAATTAATATAAACTTTCTGACAGTGTGTGTGACATCCGACAACTTTCCAAGAAGGGGCGCAACTGATTTACAAATATCGCGATAAATATGTACAGGAATTGAGGCAGTAGCCAATGACAGCACTAAGAGTAAAAGCTGCAGGATTGTGTACGAGTATACAAACATGTACGAGTATCATACGAATTTGACAACTTGTTAAATCTTGTGAAATATCAAGACTTTCAGTCTCTGTTTGTACTGATTGGGCTATGGGTTTTGTGAGAAAAGTTTTAAGAAACAACAAATGCTTGATAAAATGTTTGATTTAGGGTTAAAACCAACACACACATACCATTGCGAATATTTGCCTTTGAAGCTGTCCGTCTCCTCCGTTTACTTCTCCTCCAACAATAATGGGCTGACTGAGTCCGAAAGGCCCTTTTGGTCTTTTCAGCTGAAAAAAGAGAAAAGAAAATATCATTATGTATAATATATAGGATTATTTAAAGGAAAAAGTACTGATATACCTTACAAATATTGGATGTTACATTATAAAGCCTTACAAACATGGCAAGTGTTGTGGTTAATATGCATTTACAACAAATATCACTTTAAAACTATCAATCAATACTGAGGTAAAAGCATGGTAAGTTTTGTGATTACTGTCCTTTACTAAACCAATCACAGTAAAACTATGGTTACTGTGGTAAAAGCATGGTAAGTGTTGTGGTTACTGTGCATTTACAATAAGTACCACATTAAAACTACAAATAGTGTGGTACTGTAAAAGCATGGTAAGTTTTGTGATTACTGTCTTTTTACTACACTTATCACAGTAAAACTAATGTTACTGTGGTAAAAGCATGGTAAGTGTTGTTTTTACTGTGCTTCTACTACAAATACAACTTTGGAAATAATTGTACTATTTTTAATCTGATATGAATATCTAGGCCTATAGCACGTCACGTGACAGGCAGTGTTAATCACCCTGTTTTGAATTAGAAAGCAATGAAACGCAAAGTCTCCGTGGAGATGGCAGATATAATGGCAGATTAATATCGACAAACAGAAAAGACATGATATCACACATTATAGGACAGCGTATTTAGGTATTTATTTACTTACCAACATCTGACACACGTGAACTGATGCCAAATATCGCGATGTGTTCGGAACGAGACTTCTTCAGCGCGATTTCCTACTGATAAAATATAATTTAAAAAATATCAATAAACAGCAAAGCAGTCCAGCTTCCCCGGCAATAAGATCGAAATAATAACATTAAAAAAATACATAAAAATACATAAGATCTCGTGAATAAATGTTGATTAAACAGCTTCTCTGCTGCAAAGAATCATGCTGTTATCACGAAAGACGCTTCCCATTGAAAATACATTAGTTTAAAAAAAAATAAAAAAAATAACGAAATAAACGTGTCCGTGGCACGAATCAATAGATTAAATTACGTGACCATATCACGAACTGCCGTGAGACTCGGTTGTTAAACTCACCGCTGAATGATCGCGTGCGTTGTTAAAATCACCGCTGAACGCGCTAAACATTTGCGGGGACTTTGATATCAGATTGCGAGGGGTTTTAATCATCAAAAACAAGTTTAAGGGCCAGATAAAAATTATCTGGGTGCCGCCATTTGACTCGCCCTGGCATAGATAATATTTTGTAGCCCAATGAGAAAAAAGGGAGTAAATAATTAAAACAAAATGAACAGCATTAGATGCTACGAAACCTGCTTTGGATTTATTATGTTCAGGACAAACGTAATATAGCACTGCAATAGATTGGCTATATTAGGTTAAGGACCAACGTAATAGCACTGCTTATATTAGGTTAAGGACCAACGTAATAGCACTGCTTATATGTTGGCATGTAACGTAATTGCGATTTGCAAAATAGTTTCCTCAGAACGTATTTCATGTGATACAGGGTTGAATAATTTATAACCTGATGATCCAATGTTATCTTAGTCCACGATTATTTCTGACAACATGCACAAATATTTTGGAGACATAAATTCCAGCCGTTATGAGTGAATCATTATGTTTTTAATAATATTTATCACATAAATACACAAAGATTTTTTAAGTTAATTTCCTTGTTTCAGAAATGAAAAAAGCATTGTGGGTTTTAAGGCACTTTTTCCCCTTGGCTGATGTAAAGTCTCTTACAGAAAGAGTAAGATATTCTTACTAAACAACCTTTAGTGTTAGAAAACTAAAGCATTTGTGTCCACTTATTAAATGATGGTCAAATCAGAGGTACAGGCTTGAGGAGTTTAGCATTTATTTGGTTTTACACTTGAGCCCATATACATTTTTAAAATGAGCACCATACAAAAGACACCATCCACCATCCAAAAAAGGAACAAAATAAAAAAAAAGTAGTAAGAACCAAAAGAAAGAACCAAAGTCAGCTAGCTGAAGGCTACACTGGCCAAATCATTTACATCAAAGTGATAATATTCTACATATCAGCAAAATGCAATAATGCCATGAGTTTAAAAAACACATTCACACTCATAAACCCCAGCTGAACACAATAGAACTGAAAGAGACACGAGATGCTTGACAAACACAACTGAATATGATTCATGACCAAAACTGAATGAGACACAAGATAAAAAATTTAAAAACATAGACAAATAACATGGCTCTTCATTTTCCTCCTCACATGCCAATAAATAACATGAAAGAACTAATCAGCACCTCATAAAATATCTGAATTTGACCATTTCATTGTGACTCATTTTTGCACATTTTAACAATGAAGATAAAGATATATCTACCAAACGTATGAAGACACACTATGATTTAATTGCTATCAAAATGCCATAGTTTTATACAATTTGTGCTTTAACACTCCTCCTGACAACATCACACCAAGTATTTTCATAAACACTCTAATGCACCAACTTTAAATAAATAAATGAATATGAATAAGCTGCAGCAAGATACTCAAGGCAGGATTTGGTTCTGGTGCAGATGCTGGACATATACAAAGCCATGCTATTCACAGTACAGTCAACCAGTGTTTTCTGATGAAGGTTTATAACTAAGGGTTAGTGTTAATGTTTAAACTAAACACCAGCACAATATTGATACCAGACTTTTCCAGTTACAGCAACAATACCAGTAAAACAGCTTCAGTATCAGTAGTGCAGTAGAGCACTTAAGTCCTCTGAGACTGTGAGGTATTTCTGGAAATGCAGTCAGTAACAGTGAGGATGAACACAGGCAGGACATTATGATTGATGTGTCAAACCAGTTCAGTGCATTAGGGCTTATAATGAAAATGACAAGATAATCACTCACTGTTCCTGTCTGAATCCATAGCTGCCAACTTCTGAGTTTAGCTTGTTTTATTTTAGTAACTAAACAGAATTTTATTAGGTTTAGTGACAACATGTTACAATGTTTACATATTCTGTACAATTTCTGGTAAGCTATTTATTATTAATTAAGCTAATTAAGCAATTATTATTGCTTGACAAATTTCACGATTTCAATACAAATCAATTCTTGTGATTTGATTTAATATTGACTCATTTGGATAAAGATTAGGTACACAAGATAGGCGTTAATTTTTCTAAAAAAAAAACAAAAAAAACCCATCTCACCTAATGCTGTAAACATGCAGAAAGCCCTATCAGCTGGTAGTATTATTTAAGGTTAAAAATTACTCAAATATAATGTGTTTTTTAATATAATAACATCTTTATTTAATGATATAAGTAAAAATATAATAAATATGTAATATAGTACACATATTTAGCTAAATGATAAGCGATGAGAGTTTCAGCTGATCCTCTCTCCATCATTTCCTAATTCTCTTCAGTGTCTCTTTCAATAAAAGTGTCAAAATTATAAATTATGTTGCATTGTTTTATTGGCTGCCTCAGTCTGAGTCTGATTGTAGGAATCCTCCTTTTTAAAGGAATGTCTTTCGGGTCAAGTGGTGAGTTATCACAAGTCATTATCCTCCTGTAGGAAAACACAGATTCACAGATGGTTAAAGGGGACATATCGTGAAAATCTGACTTTTCCCGTGTTTAAATGCTATAATCGGGTCCCGGTGCATCTACCATCCCAGAAAACATGAAAAGTGACAACCCAGTAACTTTGTTTTAAGCCTTTCTCCTTTTCTCTGCAAGCATGTCAAAAAATAAGATGATCAGATTTCTCTTTTATTATAATATTACCACCCTGCACATCTGTAAATTTTCACCCACGGCGCCACCATTTGGTTTACCACAGTGTAACCAGTCCTAACGCAATGGCAAAAGTTCGAGCAAAGCATGCAAACTGTTCTGTCGTTGCTGCACAGACGAGCACTGAACACTATTTAGAGTCCCAGACTCAGATGAGACAAGAGATACAAGAGAGGATTAAACAAAAATCCCCCAGAAACAGATGAATCAATGTAACTCCACATCTAAAAGTTGCAAACTCTTCTTCAGTCTCTCCAAAAGGCTTCACTCCGCTACTGGTTATTTCTGAGATTTTGGATGAGTTAAATTATTTGCGTGTTTTGTTATTGTATCTGAAGCTCGTGTACAAGTCTTCTGAACAGGGGCGGGAGCAGCAGCTCATTTGCATTTAAAGAGACACACACAAAAACTGCACGTTTTTGCACACACCCAAAAAGGGGAACATTTTACAAATTATAATAAATGATCCGGGGGGTATTTTGATCTGTAATTTCGCAGACACATTCTGGGGACACCATCGATTTATATTAGATCTTGTGAAAAGAGGCATAATGTGCACCTTTAAAGTAATACAATTAATACTATAGACTTGAATTGTCTTTTTGCCTGTTTTTTTGTGGATGTACAGAGGTTTTCTTTCCCTAAATATTAAACACAATGGGCCTCATTTATAAAATGCTGCGTAGATACCGCCGTACATTACATTTTTTGAGCGTTTATCAAATGTGAGTATGTGTGATTCAGAGAATGAACGCACGCACGCACAAAACCATTCATAGGCCTTTCATCCAGAGGTGAAATTAATAAATCGTAAATTATCCTGAAATTGTGCTCAGTTGAATGCTTCTCTGTCTTGTAATAATGTCATTAACATATAAAAGAGCACGAGTCAACGTCCAAAACGGCGAGCAGCAAGATTTGCTTAGATTTCCAAATACCTGCAGTTCTCTGACTCTCTGCCAGAAGAACAAGTACGTACGTCTGCTCAGACCCTGACGGGGCGCTGAACACCTTTCCACTTCAAAGACCGTCTTTATAAAAATGAATGTCGGCATGGATTTTAGCGTATACATACTCTAAGATCAAATCTGTGGCTGCACACGTTTTATAAAAGACGCCCATTATCTTAAATTGCATCAAACCTTCTACATTACAATAACACAAAATTGTATTATGATTTCAATATCGTAAAATTCTTGAACTGACAATTAAGACACTTGCTCTCTGAAAAAAAGTTGCACTTTATGTTTTTTATTAATTGTTTTTTAGTTTATTTGGGAGTTGTTTGTGTTTTTGAGGATTTAATAATAATTTAAACTATAATTATACGTTAAAATGTAATCATGCCACTGTTCTTTTATGCACAGTAAATCTCATCTATCTTGTTAAATCAGCTGTATGTAATACTTACACTCTGTGTTCCTGGTGTATAGGTCTTGTGGGGACGATAGTAAATCACTCCAGCAGTTACAGCAGCAGCAAACACCAGCAGAACACCAACAACTATTCCTGCTACAGCTCCTGAAGACAGACCTGAACCTGGAACAGCTACAGAGAAACAGACATTATTACGAGAGAGTGAATGATAATCCATCCAGTCCTTTTTTTTTTTTTTACTTCAGACCCTTCTATATTGATCATCAGCTGTATCAACATGAAACAGCAGCGTTCAACAAACATTATGCATTTTTCATGTTATCAAGTTAATAACATTAGTCAAAATGTTATTGAGCCAAAGCACAATTTTTAAATTCACAACTCCACATTTATTGAGTTGATTTAAAAATACTTAACTGATTTTCTTAATTCCTCAAAAGAAAATGCATTGAAAAACTTAATTATATACTCACCAATAAGACTGAATCTCTTCAGTCTAGTGATGCTGAAGCTGCTGTTGTTGATGATGATCTGTAGTTTATATTCTCCAGAGTGTGTGTTTCTGGTGTTTGTGATGGTCAGAGATCCAGTCTGATGATCCAGCTTCAGTCTGTCTCTGAATCTCTCATCACTATCTTCACACTGAACATCTGTACATGTTTTATTTGGATCTCCAGTAATTTCAGCGATGCGAGTGTCATTAAAATACCACGTCATCACATCATTTGGTGTTCTTGCTACAGCAGAATCAAAAGTGACAGATTCTCCTATGTTTCTCTTCACTTCATCTATTTCAGCAGCAGAAACACCTGAAACACAAACCAACAGATGCTGGAGGATCTTTTGCTGAAAACAAACAAAAACTACACAACATGAGAGAACTGTGAACATGACTACGATTGCATAAGCCCTTCCTTGACTCTCGATCTGAAAAGAACCATTTTGGGCTGTGCATATGAACACACATTAACAATGTGCTTTAAAAATATATAAACTGCATTTAAACGTTATTAAATGACTCACCTTGGACATTAACACTGAAGATCTTGTCACTGTCGCTTCTGCCACTGATGATCTTAAGTTTATAAACTCCAGAGTCTGTGTTTGTGATGTTTGTGATGGTCAGAGATCCAGTCGGATGATCCAGCTTCAGTCTGTCTCTGAATCGCTCAGTACCTTCATTACACTGAACATCTGTACAGATAAAACTGAGATCTCCACTGATTTCAGCTATTCGAGTGCCATTATAATACCATTTAATCTCTTCTTGTTGGTTTGTTTGAACACCAGTGTTTAGAGTGACTGAATCTCCCTCCATCACTGACACTTCATCTGTATCAACACCAGATGAACCTGGAGAAAAACATAAGCCAAAAAAAATAAATAAATACAATAGTGCTGTGAAAATGTTTTTCTACTGATCATATCGATTTTAAAGGGCACCTATTATGCCCCTTTTTACAAGATGTAATATTGGTCTTGGGTGTCCCCAGAATGCATTTGTGAAGTTTCAGCACAAAATACCCCACAGTTAATTTATTATAACCATTTGAAAATGTCATTTTTGGGGCCTGTTTTAAAAAGAGCTGTTTTGGCGTGTACCACCTTAAATGTTAATGAGCTGCATATCCCCGCCCTGCTGCTGGACCCAGATGATGAAGAGATACGAATGAGAATGGACTAAACATCTCGGAATGGTTATTTGATACATTTATGTACTTACAAAGTTTTAATCGCGTCCCCTTATTATGGATGTGCAACACACACACACACACACACGAACTGTGATAACGTTTGCGCAATTTTTTGAAACTACACACACACACACACACAAATACTGTGCTAAGTACAAACGATTTATTTATTTTTTTCTTAAGGGGAGGGAGATAGACGTTTATATACTGTCTATGGAGATAGAGCAGACCTTAATTTATTTACATTTGTAATTGCTGCAAAAATGATAGCCTACGTGACATAAAACTGTCTGACGTTGTTTGTTGAGACATCTATGACAGCCCGTTCTCATACCCAAATCGTCACTTTTTCGTCACTTTCAACCATGCTTCAATATCCGACGCACAAAGCACCCTTTAGCGTCCATATGAGACGCATAACCCTACCACATACCTAAACCTACCCATAACCGAAGCGTCACATATGGACGCTAAAGGGTGCTTTGTGCGTCGGATATTGACGAACTTTCGAAAGCGTCAGTTACATGACGCCTAAACCTACCCATAACCGAAGCGTCACATATGGACGCTAAAGGGTGCTTTGTGCGTCGGATATTGAAGCATGGTTGAAAGTGACGAAAAAGTGACGATTTGGGGTGAGAATGTGTTGTCTATGACGACGACAATAAATAGCTTTAGACGCATTTGTTGTTGAACTGGCTGACATCGATTGAAATGACTATTTGCTCAAAAATCATAAAATACACTTACTTCTGGAGGTGACGTTGAATCGCGAACTGTAGGCAATGATCCACACTTGATTAACTTTGACCCTCGTTCAGACAGTCAGTCAGAAAATTAAGGAAGTTTAAGTGGCGCCGTTTCTTCATAAATAAAATCCATCCGCTGCGTTTTCAGTGGCTCTGATGTCAGTGAAGACTACTGTAAATGTTTTAAATGATATTGCTCAGAATTTAATATCCCTAAGCGAATTTTACTTTATAATGTTCACATGGCTTTTATTGTGAAGACAGTGATGTGGTTTCCCTTTCATGCGCAATTTGCGCATGCGTCTATTCAATGAAGAAATGAGAAGGAAAGTGAAACGCTACTGTTTGTTTACTGGAAGAAAGTTACTGATCAAAAAGGAATCGTTTTCCATCCATCCATCCATCCATCCATCCATCCATCTTCTTCCACTTATCCGGGGCCGGGTCGCGGGGGCAGCAGTCTAAGCAGGGATGCCCAGACTTCCCTCTCCCTAGACACTTCCTCCAGCTCTTCCGGGGGGACACCGAGGCGTTCCCAGGCCAGCCGGGAGACATAGTCCCTCCAGCGTGTCCTAGGTCTTCCCCGGGGTCTCTTCCCGGTGGGACATGCCCGGAACACCTTCCCGGGAAGGCGTCCAGGAGGCATCCGGAAAAGATGCCCGAGCCACCTCAGCTGGCCCCTCTCGATGTGGAGGAGCAAGGGCTCTACTCTGAGCTCCTCCCGAGTGACTGAGCTTCTCACCCTATCTCTAAGGGATCGCCCAGCCACCCTGCGGAGAAAGCTCATTTCGGCCGCCTGTATCCGGGATCTTGTCCTTTCGGTCATAACCCACAGCTCATGACCATAGGTGAGAGTAGGAACGTAGATTGACCGGTAAATCGAGAGCTTCGCCTTACGGCTCAGCTCCTTCTTCACCACGACAGACCGGTACAGCGACCGCATTACTGCAGAAGCTGCACCGATCCGTCTGTCAATCTCCCGTTCCATCCTTCCCTCACTCGTGAACAGGACCCCAAGATACTTGAACTCCTCCACTTGAGGCAGGAACTCTCCACCAACCTGAAGCGGGCAAACCACCCTTTTCCGACTGAGAACCATGGCCTCGGATTTGGAGGTGCTGATTCTCATCCCAGCCGCTTCACACTCGGCTGCAAACCGTCCCAGTGCATGCTGAAGGTCCTGGTCTGATGGGGCCAACACGACAACATCATCCGCAAAGAGCAGAGATGAAATTGTGTGGTCCCCAAACCTGACCCCCTCCGGCCCCTGGCTGCGCCTAGAAATTCTGTCCATAAAAGTTATGAACAGAACCGGCGACAAAGGGCAGCCCTGCCGGAGTCCAACATGCACCGGGAACAAGTCTGACTTATTGCCGGCAATGCGAACCAAGCTCCTGCTCCGGTCGTACAGGGACCGGGTAGCCCTTAGCAAAGGGCCCCGAACCCCATACTCCCAGAGCACCCTCCACAAGATGCCGCGAGGGACACAGTCGAATGCCTTCTCCAAATCCACAAAGCACATGTGGATTGGTTGGGCAAACTCCCATGAACCCTCCAGCACCCTGTAGAGGGTATAGAGCTGGTCCAGTGTTCCACGACCAGGACGAAAACCACACTGTTCCTCCTGAATCCGAGGTTCTACTATCGGCCGGATTCTCCTCTCCAGTACCCTGGAATAGACTTTCCCGGGGAGGCTGAGAAGTGTGATCCCCCTATAGTTGGAGCACACCCTCCGGTCCCCCTTCTTAAAAAGAGGGACCACCACCCCGGTCTGCCAGTCCAAAGGCACTGTCCCCGACCGCCACGCGATGCTGCAGAGGCGTGTCAGCCAAGACAGCCCCACAACATCCAGAGACTTGAGGTACTCAGGGCGGATCTCATCCACCCCCGGTGCCTTGCCACCGAGGAGTTTCTTGACTACCTCGGTGACTTCAGCTTGGGTGATGGACGAGTCCGCCTCCAAGTCCTCAGCCTCTGCTTCCTCAATGGAAGACGTGACGGCGGGATTGAGGAGATCCTCGAAGTATTCCTTCCACCGTCCGGTGATATCCCCAGTCGAGGTCAACAGCTGCCCACCTCCACTGTAAACAGCATTGGTAGGGCACTGCTTCCCCCTCCTGAGGCGCCGGACGGTTTGCCAGAATCTCTTCGAGGCCGACCGATAGTCCTTCTCCATGGCCTCACCGAACTCCTCCCAGGCCCGAGTTTTTGCCTCCCCAACCACCCGGGCCGCTTGGCCTGTCGGTACCCATCAGCTGCCTCAGGAGTCCCACAAGCCAGCCAGGACCGATAGGACTCCTTCTTCAGCTTGACGGCATCCCTTACTTCCGGTGTCCACCACCGGGTTCGGGGATTGCCGCCTCGACAGGCACCGGAGACCTTACGGCCACAGCTCCGAGTGGCCGCGTTGGCAATGGAGGTGGAGAACATGGTCCACTCGGACTCAATATCTCCAGACTCCCTCGGGATCTGGTCGAAGCTCTGTCGGAGGTGGGAGTTGAAGATCTCTCTGACAGGGGATTCGGCCAAACGTTCCCAACAGACCCTCACAGTACGTTTGGGTCTGCCGAGTCTGTCCAGCTTCTTCCCCCGCCATCGGATCCAACTCACCACCAGGTGGTGATCAGTTGACAGCTCCGCCCCTCTCTTCACCCGAGTGTCCAAGACGTACGGCCGGAGGTCAGATGAAACAACCACAAAGTCGATCATTGACTTCCGGCCTAGGGTGTCCTGGTGCCATGTGCACTGATGGACACCCTTATGCTTGAACATGGTGTTTGTTATGGACAAGCTGTAACTAGCACAGAAGTCCAATAACAGACCACCACTCGGGTTCAGATCAGGGGGGCCGTTCCTCCCAATCACGCCCCTCCAGGTGTCACTGTCGCTGCCCACGTGGGCGTTGAAGTCCCCCAGTAGAACG
Source organism: Leuciscus leuciscus (assembly GCF_965113295.1). NCBI lineage: Eukaryota > Metazoa > Chordata > Actinopteri > Cypriniformes > Leuciscidae > Leuciscus > Leuciscus leuciscus. Next base: position 12,460,859 of record NC_138739.1, read on the forward strand.
ACGGAGTCCCCAGTCGGAGCACTTTCCAGCACCCCTCCCAGAGACTCCAAGAAGGCCGGGTACTCTGCACTGCTGTTTGGCCCGTAGGCACAAACAACAGTGAGAGACCTATCCCCGACCCGAAGGCGCAGGGAAGCGACCCTCTCGTTCACCGGGGTGAACTCCAACACATGGCGGCTGAGCTGGGGGGCTATAAGCAAACCCACACCAGCCCGCCGCCTCTCACCATGGGCAACTCCAGAGTGGTGAAGAGTCCATCCTCTCTCGAGGAGTGTGGTTCCAGAACCCAAGCTGTGCGTAGAGGTGATCCCAACTATCTCTAGTCGGAATCTCTGAACCTCACGCACAATCTCAGGCTCCTTCCCCGCCAGAGAGGTGACGTTCCATGTCCCTAGAGCTAGATTCCACGTCCAGGGATCGGGTTGTCTAGGCCCCCGCCTTCGACTGCCGCCCGATCCACTTTGCACCGGCCCCTTACGGTCCCTCCTGCAGGTGGTGGGTCCACGGGAGGGTGGCCCCACGTCGCTCCTTCGGGCTGAGCCCGGCCGGACCCCATGGGGGGAGGCCCGACCACCAGGCGCTCGCATACGAGCCCCAACCCCGGGCCTGGCTCCAGGGTGGGGCCCCGGCTGCGCCATACCGGGCGACGTCACGGTCCTCAATTTTGTTGGCATCATAAGAGTTTTTGAACCGCTCTTAGTCTGACCCGTCACCTAGGACCTGTTTGCCTTGGGAGACCCTACCAGGGGCATATAGCCCCAGACAACATAGCTCCTAGGGTCGTTCGGGTACTCAAACCCCTCCACCACGTTTTCCATCCATCCTTTAATTTAGCATCTAGCTGGAAGGCGAACAGGTATTTTGTGGAGTTTGTGTTGTTTAATTTTCAGATAATTTGTAAATGTATTTCCTGAATGTTATCAAGTTTCAGAGTTAGCTAGCATGCTAGCGCTAGCGCGTGCTATGCTCATCCTATGTACCAGCAAGTTAAAAGTGAAACATGTTAATATTAAGTGAATGATTTTATGTTTTATGTCATGATTTCAGCTCTTACGGTGTGTCTATGGTTACACTGTGAATAAATGGGTTGGAATACCCCACCATAGCCCATCAGTTATGATCATTGAGTGCATCGACTGAATAAATTCCGGCTGGAATGCTACAACTACTATGTCCATTCTTAAATTCCACAACAGAACACCTAAGTTACACTTCTTATGAGACATTACACACCGGCTGTCGTTGAAACAATGGAGGATGCAGATCACCGAGGGCGGGGTCTATGCCAAAACCAGACTGTCAATCAAACCGCGTCGGTGGGGCTTAGCGCATTTCTACGTCACAGTGAGGGAAATCTAGAACAGGGCGTTCTGAGACAGTGCTTGTGATTTATTGAGATAGTAAAAAAACTACTGGGTGGATTTTTATCATTCTAGGGTGGTTTTGCTCACACACTGCCAACACACATTAATGTTCAAACACCATGTAAAAGTGAATTTTGCATAATAGGTGCCCTTTAAGTAGAAAAATATGTCTGTATTCATAATGTAACATATGCAAACAAACAGCAGAAGAATATCTTCTTGTACAGTCGTGCTCAAGAGTTTACACACTCTTTGCAGAATGTGCAAAATGTTAACTATTTAAAAAAAATAAGAGGGATCATACAAAATGCATTTTATTTTTTATTTAATACTGTCCTGAATAAGTTATTTTATATAAAAGATGTTCACAATTATAGTCCACAAGACAATTAAAACAAAAACAAACAAAAAACAGATGTAAACATGATGCATTAAGAGCTGGGGGTGTAAACATTTTAATGTGAAGAGGTATTTTCTACTTGATTTGTCTTCTGGGAGACATGTATCTATCTTCTGATGCTTCCGAAGGGCAGGACTAAATAAAATATAAAGATGTTTTACCAAAATAAGAAAAATGTGGACATCTTCATCCTGTTCAAAGGTTTACACCCCCTGGTTCTTAATTCATCATGTTTCCTTCTGGAGTATCAGTGAATGTTTGAAGCTTTTAATAGTTGTGTTTGAGTCCCTCAGTGTGAAAAGATGGATCTCATAATCATACAGTCTCTGCTGGAAAGGGTTCAAATATGCAAAAGATGCTTGAAAACATTTTCTGAAGAACAATGTTCAGTTTAACTGAAACAAGGGACTCAAGAACAACCATCACAAAACAAAAAAATAGTTGTGGATCATCCAGGTAACGACACACAGTATTAAAAATAAATAGGCTATGTAAACTTTTGAACAGGGTCATTTTAAATTCAGCTTCTTTTTTTCTAGTGGACTATATGTAGCTGCATTACGCAGACACCATTTATGTAAAATATCTTAATCAGGACAGTAGGCTATTAAAAAAATAATAACATGTATTTTTAATGATCCCATCTTAGTTTGTTAAAATAATTAACATGTTGCAGATTCTACAAGGGATAGTTTGCCCCCTTTCCCTATATTTGCGCATTTATATAATAAAAATGTTTATAGACTCAAAATAAATATTATTCCATTAAAATACTTCAGATCACCATATTACATTAAGATACGGATAATAAAGTGTCGTTATTATCTATTGTTTTCTTTTGTCTTATCGTTCGAATCACTCACGTAAATAACGTTTTGAGGCTACATTACATTTCATTAATTCGGCAGAAGCTTTTGTCCAAAGCGAATTAATCAGATTATGCACCGATGCAAAAAGAATACCAACATTTACTGACTGTATGATGGCATACGCCCATTGACGCCACTGAAACTGACATTGCTGATTTAATCAATCCTCCCATCACTTCAGCGCCTATGCAGAGAACCGATGCAACATCAGAAAATGGATTAAAACAAACCTTAATCTTACCGTGGTCGAGTAAAATCAAGATCACCCGTATCAAAGGAAAGAGAATCTTCATTGTCACCACTCTCCCCTTGAAACAATGCCGATTCTAATTCATAGCCTAGGGTGCGGATGCTGCGGCAGTTTTTAGGCTACTAAGTGAAACCTGATGCAAATGCAAAAAGGCTTTTCGCAGTCTTCCGTTTGTAACCTTTATATACTTTTGTGGCAGTATATTATTATTTTAAAGAATTTGCAGACCATGTTGAGTTTATTACTTTAGTTATTTTAAAAATTAAACAAGGTAAAGACAAATATCATGTAACATGAGTAGGCTAATATAAAGTACAATACATATCATGAGCCCAGATAAAAATAAAACTTTGTCCCACCTGCTGGTAGATGTTGTAACTAATAAGCATTATAACTGTCTGCAATAAGCTTCTGTCGGGTAGATGTGAGAGAGAGGACCCAAAAGCGATATGCAGCAATATACAGTCTTTAATGAAAACTGGAAGCTGTCCACATGCAGGTAAAACAGAAATCTTCAGATAAATAGAAATGTTGAACAGAAACTGCCAGCAGACTGGACTTGAAATAATGCAACGTAAATCTTCCTCTTGGACAGCTTAACGCAGGAAGCGGCCGGAGGTCCCGGGAAGAGAACTGCGGGCTTCGGTTCTCACGGGAGATCAGAGGATAGAGGAAGGCTGGATACTGGCGCTGGTCTGGATCTCTGTAACAGGTTCCCAGCAAACACAGAACGTTGGCGCAACGTAGCCTACCCAACCTTCCGTTCTAACAACATGGCCAAAAGGTTGCTATAACCAGGGCTGGACTGGTAATCTGGCATACCGGGCAAATGCCCGGTGGGCCGACGTGCTTTTTGGGCCGATACATCTCATACTTTTTTTAATTTTTTTTATGGCCCATAAAACTCGTACATCGGCGGCCCATTCGTTTTGTTTTGTTTAATTGACAGCGCTGGGTTAGTGGCAGTGCCGATGTAATGTATTGGTCAAAAAAAGTAAGCGTAAGCGGCCCATGAAACGCGTAGATCAGCGGCCCATTGGTTGTTTTCTTGATTGACACTGGGCTGGCCCAATCACATCTTTAAACGCCTCCCCCTTTGGGCTTTGAGTGAGCGTGTAGTGTCAAGTGTGTAATCTGTCAATAGTCTGAGAGATGGAGAAGAAACGCAAGGAATGTGCAGAGAAATAGCGTGAAAAATAGACACAGGCCCTTCAAGCAGACGCTGTAAAATGTGTCAAAATATATATGTTTTCTGCAGCAGCAGGACCTTCATCAGCTCCCGTGGCTGATGAGGAGGATAGTGAGGAGGATCAGGAGAGAGATGAGTAGGGTTGGGTATCGTTTCATTTTTAGCGATTCCGATTCCGATTCCGATTCTGCTTATCGAATCCGGTTCTTATCGATTCTTGTTTCCGATTCCAATATTTTTTGGAGGGAGAAAAAAGGGCGAATAATTGAAGAATAAATATTTCTACCTTTTATTCTTGCCAATTTTAAGTAATAACCAATAAAATGGCTAAAATGAAAGGAGTCTCTTCATATAAAGGTGTTGATTACATTATTACTCCAGCAGTAGGTGGCAAAAATCGACAGTTTTTTTTTTTTATTGAATTATTTATTGAAGAAGACTCGTGTTTGAATTAATAATTCAAACTAGTTTAAAAATAAATAAATAAACTATTATACTAAACATGTTATTCTGAGTAGTTGTCTGATGAATGTAATCGTGATCTCCATTTTAAACCAAACAAAAATGATTTTAAGCCACATAGATTCCTGAATTAGGGACCGTTCACATATCGCGTCTAATATGCATGGAAAAGCACGTCCGCGCCGTTTTCTCCTTCTTTCCACAAGCACTTGCGCTCCCGTGGCGTCTGTCGTTGCTATGCAACCAACCATTTACTAGGCTACTACCTATGGCTACTACTAGATATATTTATGGAGATGAGAAATAAAAACCCGCCCTATTCAGCTATGATCAGCTGTTCAGCCGAGCTTTTGATGTTACAAAAAGGTCGGTTGTTTTTTGTCACTTGATCTGCGCACCGCTTGCGCCATTCTGAAAAGTTGCTGTTTTCATCTCGCCGAAGCATAGGCGCGCCTGCAAAAACGAGCGCCACGCACCGTATGCTCGTCGCGCCCACGGCGCTTCTATTATGAACGTGCTTGCCGCGCGCCTACATTTGAAATAACGGATAGTCAGGAATCGATAAGAGGAATCGTAATGCGTGCTTCTTATCGAATACCCGGTTTTTGGAAATTTGTTACCGGTTCTAAAATGGAACCGGTTCTCGATACCCAACCCTAGAGATGAGAAAGTGTAGAGTCCGCAGTAAGGAGAACTACTTTCAAAACACTTTGGCTATGAGTGTAGGAACCCATTACCTAGTTACGCATTATTTCCACATCTGCATTGTTGACGATTACAGCAATTTACTAGAAGTTTAATGAGACGCTTTTGTATCCATGTTTTTCCGCCAAAATAAAAGCTTGATGCAGTTTCCGTCAAAATAAAAGATCATGTGCTTATCTCTTTCAAGTTTAGAAATTAGTACAAAACTAATTATTAAAGTTTTCTTTATTTTTCAGTGCATTTGTTTTACAATATATGGCTATTAGGCTACTGTCATGAGATTAATATTATAAATATTATTATGTAGTAGTGTAATATAGACAGACACTGTTACTAAAAGAGGTTTGGTTTTTTCTTTGTTTAGGCCTAATTTGCACACTGAAAATGGGTTGGAGCTTTTAATTTTGAACTCTCAAACTGCACCAGATTGATGAATTTAACATTAAAATGCACAAAAGTTAGAGGGACAGAGGTCCACCCACCGCAGTTTTACCAAAGATCCTGTGAGAAACACTGGTATTGCTATGCCAATGCAGCTTCAATTGTATTAATAAATGTTGTACTTATTTCATCTGTTAACTCTCACTTGTTCCTACTCACTCATTACATGGCATTAGTGGTTTTAATGAATAGGAGTTGAACATATTCAAGGGCGTGCAAAGATGGGTGGTGTTTATGATCATATGTAGTGGGCCAGTCTGGGCCAAAATGCCAGGGCCGATTTTCTGTCCCAGTCCAGCCCTGACGTTTTGTGGTGAAGGTTGTTACAGCGTTGTCACAATGTTGACATTGAACCACCGTTCAGGGCCATTGCTTAAGGTTGTGCTTAGGGTGTCTGGACAACCACTGGACTACATAATGTACTCGATTTTTCCTCCATTTAGTCTCATTCGTTTCTTTGCTCCTCTATCGTCCGGCTTTCGGCTACTGTCTGCCATACAGACCCGGTTTTGTTCATTAAATGTCTACCTTTGCTTTTTATGTTTTATTTATTATACTTAAAATAAATGTGTAAATTCGTTTTTTTTTTTTTTTTTTTTTACAAATGTATTACTTTTGAAAGTGCAATTTGATGCAGATTTAATAAAGTTGCAGGTGTTGATAGCCCCATTAAATAATATAGATAAACGATAAAAAGTCTATAATTATCTAACAAAATGCTAAATGGGGGATATAGCAGCATATAAAAATATTGTCAGAACGTCGTCTCTCAGTTGCTGAATGTCGCGCAACAACGTTGCTACAGCCCTGGCGCGTCTTACAATTCTACGTTGTTACAATGTTGCGAGCACGTAGACAGCGACGTTGCCATAGCAGAAATGCAACGTGCCAGAGACGTTGCCACAACGTAAATGTGTTTGCTGGGTTTAGCTTGATAGAGTTCAGAGTGCGAGCAGCATACACAGAGAAATACCTGCAGCTGATTAACATCCCATCCGAGAGGACAGGACAGGACAGGACAGGACAGGACAGGACAGGACAGGACAGGACAGGACAGGACAGGACAGGACAGGACCGAGAGGTAAGAGCGCTGAGATCTTTCATGTAGATAACATTGAATAATCTGGCGACAAGACAGGGGGAAAGGTAACTAGAAGAAGCAAACACAATTAGAAGGAAAGGGAGAACTGTGGGAAAAATTAGCGCGATTGCAGGGATAGAGTAGGAACAGCTGAGAGTGATGAATGAGCGCGTGGAATGAGTGTGTGCGTAAAGAGTGATGAGTGGGTGTGTGCGCGTGTGACCAAAAGGGGGAGACAGAGAAAAGAGGAAGATGCCAGGATCATGACCGCTTCTGTATTAATGGCTATAGAAAAGTCCATGGAAGCTTGTTACCGCAGCAGAATACTTTTTTTTTTTTTTTTTAAGGTAATTGTGACTATTTATCTCACAATTCTGACTTTTGTTCTTGCAATTGCGAGTTAAATAAGTGCAGTTGCGAGTTATAAAGTCAGAATTGCATGAAATAAACTCGCAATTGCAAGAAAATATCAGACTTGTGAGCTGACCCCCCACCCCCCAGAATTGGACTTGATAACTAGCTTCCATAAATATCACTACGAGTCCACACACTAACTACATAAAATTAAAGGACAAGTTCGGTATTTTACACTTAAAGCCCTGTTTACAGATCGTATCTGATGAAATAGAACGGTTAAGATTAAAATTTGGACACATGCTCCTGTCCCGAGAATTTTAGGTTTATTTCGCTTTTGTGGACCTATTTTGCCAAACGCGTCACACCCGTGATTCTTCCGTTGAGAGCTTGAATAATAGACACTCCAGCCCAGTTGGTGGCGATAATGCACCTTTGCCAATTGCAAGCAAACCACGGGCATTTCATTGAATACACAGAAGAAGCAGAAGAAGAAGCGGCGGAGTAATACCGTAAAGGTGCTGCGGTCTCACAGCAAGTCAATGGAGTTGGACAAAAACTACGATAAAACCTGTTGGAATGCATCTTTTTCAGCGATTTTTGATGGAACATATCAGTGAACACCCCCTGACCACTCGGTGAGTTTCACGTCTTTGTAAACGAAAGTTTAATGTGTTTTTAGGACGGAATCTTCCAGTGCATGCATATAGACAACCATTGTGGGGGTGGGGGGCGGGAAGCGAAAACAACCTAAAATTCTCGGAACAGCAGCATGTGTCCAAATTTTTATCTTAACCGTTCTATTTCATCAGATACGATCTGTAAACAGGGCTTTAAGTGTAAAATACCGAACTTGTCCTTTAAGAATTCATACAAATAAAAAATGTTGCAGGGCCCTGTAAGTGAGAGAGAGGTTGTCGATGGTCAGATGGTCCTATCACCCATAAAGTGCTCAAATGAGAAGCATTACAACTACTTCACCCCTTGAACTCGTTTCTATCTTCACTTGGAGAGGAATAAAGATGACTTTGAGTACCTTTACAAACCACCTGACTCAGGGTAACAAATGGGGAGGCCACACGTAAATTAAATTAACCAAAAAGTGTATTATTAAGGTAATGCATAAATTAAGCAAGCAACATGGAAACAGTGTGGTGGATTTGGTTTGACACACTCTGTGTTTGATTAAGTTGACTTATGTGTTGGACTGATCATATTTTGATATCTCATGCCTGTGTCTGGACTAATCATCTGTTGATTGCTCATGCCTGTGTCTTATGAGAGTTCAGTAAAAAAAAAAAAAAAAGGATGCACAGCACTCAGAGTCATATAGTCTCATGGTGTGTAATTAAATATAGTGATAAGTAGTGATGGCAAAATGAGGCTTCCTGAACCCCTGAGACCTCGCAGCCCATTGCTTCAGCCGAAGGTTCATTACTCGAAGCTTCATTCAGCATTGCTCACTAGTGACACCTATTTTTATTGAGAAATATAATTATTTCAAGTGTGTTGGGGTTTAGACGATTCCTCTTCTCTGACAAAATCTCTCCAGCCTTGGAAAAGAAGGAACAGAGGATGCAGGGGAACATAAAAATGGCAGTGCCAGCTGGTATAAATGAGGACACTGATGCTTGTGTTGAGCCCAGACAGGGGAGGATTTCCTCTTTCTTGCTGGCTCCATTACCAGGAAATAGGAAGAGGTCACAAAAAGCAAACAAATCCAAAAGGGCAATCCAAATCAAAAAGCAGTCCAGTCCAGGTCTAGCCTGGTAAAAACCCAGACAACTTCCGGCAAATTTAGATTTGCTCTGCAAGTAGTCTGGCAAAGAGCCCATTCAAGCCCATTTCTAATCCGTCGAAATCGCGGCACCAATCAGAAACGTTGAGGCGGGCTTTACACGATGACGATCGCTCTGATTGGTTTTAGGTCTATCCAATTGTGCCCAGAGGCATTTGAGCGACGTCCGTTGGTGACGCCCCTTTGGAAATGAGTTATTAATGGAGCTTTGCCAGACCAGCAACTTTTAAATGCATTATTATATTCAAATTGCAAACACATGAGGACAGTCTCCATGAAAGACCCACTGGCAGATGAACGTGCTACTACATTTCTCTCCGAAATGGTAGGAAATGAATTTAGATTTAATAGAGGATTTTAACTGTGACAAGATGATTGACAGGGCAGTTTACGTGACAGGACGCACGAGACCGATAAAGATGACGAAGTAGTATGTCCTAAAGCTTGCCTACTTTTTTGCTACACATTCAAAAGTAAATACCTTTTCTTCACAAAAAGAGTACATACTTTTGTGGCGTAGTGTAACTTAGGCGAATTGGGACGCAGCATTATGGCTTTACACGATGACGATCGCGATCGCTCTGATTGGTTTTAGGTCTATCCAATTGTGCCCAGAGGCATTTGAGCGACGTCTGTTGGTGACGCCCCTTTGGAAATGAGTTATTAATGGAGCTTTGCCAGACCATAACTCAGTTACTACTGAGAATGGTCTGGTTTTAACCAGGCTAGTCCAGGTCAAAAAATCCAAATCAATCCAAATAATCTTATCTAATTAATATAACAAGACTATAATATAGCTACTATAATTAATAATTACATACTATATATATTCTAACCTGATAATGTAATAATATACAGCCCTAACACATATATGACACAATAACGACAATGACAACGATAGTTATCTAACTCTCTGACTCTCTGACACTACTACAACTGCTTCTACTACTGCTGACAACACCCACAAGGTGGCGCGAGTTTCGAACCCCCTTTTTCCGGAAGCGACACTCAGACCGAACCGATGACGTATCCACACAAACCGAGGCCTCGTTTGTCATTAGTCACTTGATTTTCACGTTAACAACACAAGCCTCAAATCGCGGACAAGCACCATCAATTGGATTTGTTAAATCGAGGTCCTGACTCTCTGTGGTCATTAAAAATCCCAGCAAGTCCTTTGAAAAAAAGAGTAGGGGTGTGTGGTAGATTTTTCCCCTACGCACCTGATTTAGGTTGCACCTGGTGTCACCTTGACACCTGAAAATATTATACTCAGTTGAGTTACCTCTCCCTTGAGTTACCTCTGACGCCTAAGCTGCAATCTAACCGTACAAGAAATACAAGAAAACCGCACTAAGAGTCTCACAAAGAGTTGAACGACGTCTCGCCCCCTATCGAACACTATCACTTGGGAATAAGGTCTCCAGTATTCTTAACGCGATCCACACTATCACTTGATAGTAAGGGTCTAGTGTTTCGCTAAATAACTTGTTTCCCTAACTCACTTTCTTGCTGCGCAGCAATACAGACTTCCAAACAGTCTAAATGCTTTAATCACGGCCGGAGGATCTCTTGAGCAGTTCTCAGAGAATTCCCCTGAAGAAGAAGCAAGGCCGGAGGATCTCAGACAAATTCCATTGAGAATCCCACCGGAAAACACAAATACAACAGTTTTTATAAAATAAGGAGGTATGGCAAAAATGATATGAAACATTACATAATTTCCCCACAATTTGACTGGTCCTTCATATGCAAACCCTTCTGTTACCAGGTAGAAGCAAACTCTGTTTTTGGTTTCAAGTTTAGACATCTGTCTAGTTTCATTTCCCATATTTGTTATTTATACACTCACACAACCGAAGTCAAAGGGGTATGGCAACACAACATACAACATTCAAAAACACAGGACAGTACATTGTGTTCAAAGTGTTAGCATGTTAGGCCTAAAAAGAGAAATACGGTTAGATGTTAGAAACATGGTTAGTTTAATATACAGTTTACTATTTTATCTATTAAAAATCCACCACAGGTGTAACCCCGGGATCCTGGCCAAATTTGCCCATTGGCCTCTATCCATCATAATGTCTCCTCCTAATCATGGCTATATATACATACATACATACACACACACACACACACAGATTACACCTATTGCTTGGCTGTCAATGTTGTGTATGTTATCATGTTTGACCTGTGAATCAGATTTGACCGTTTTTTATGCATTCAGTATTTTTATTTTATTTTACTTTAAAGCTGTTTTATGAGGGAATCAACATCTAGGTTCATTAAAAGCAGCACAGGAAGAAACACTTCACCTACAAACTAAACACAAATACACTGAATGCCCCCTCTCACCTAAAAGATCTTTGCGCAGATCAAACCGTATCTCTGAAGAAAACCGACCACAGCAGTTTCAGTTTGATTAAGATGAGCAGCTAGTACCACAACATGAGTTTGCAGATGGTTTTAATTGTTAAAACCAATCATTTATAATTGATTTAATTTTGATTGATTTGAATGAAAGTGAATTATAAAACCATTTAAATCTCTAATCAAAAAGTTCTAATTCAGCATGAAATTTAGGAAGATGTACACAATATTCCAATTTTCTTCTCATTTTACCTAATGAGCTTGGAGGTTTGCCCACCTACAAGCAGATCCACAACCACAACCACATCTCTGCAGGTTTCAGTTTGACTAAGATGAGCTGCTGGTGTCACAATGTAAGAATGTTTCACGTGTTTGTTTTGTTCTGTTTGTGCTGGTGCCGTCTGACTGGTAAGTTATAAATTGAAATTTTTTGCTAAATATCAGTAACATTCTTCACAGATGATAAAAGTCATGGAAGTCAAGTTGCTACATTGAATGTAACTTCAACCAATGGAGACTCAAATCAAATCCTCCATTAAGCCACATTTTTGTGGGTTTTAAATTATGTTAAATTCATTAGATAAAAAGTGTAGGAATCCTGTTTTATCTATAAATGTCCCTTATACCAAAATGTGGTAGGTATTGACATTTTCCAGAAAAACCCAACTTTCCATGTTGTAATTACACCATTAAATTTATGTTCATATATCTCACCTTTCATTAGTAAGTTATTTACAAACTACAGCTGATTTCTGACTTTGTAAACCATCAGGAGCCTTAATCTGTGTAAATCTGTTTGTGCATCAGGTGTGTTTGGTGATTCAGTGTCAGTGATGGAGGGAGATTCTGTCACTCTAAACTCTGATACTCAAATACGTGAAGATGACTACATAATGTGGAAATTTGGAGCTGAAAAGGCTCTCATAGCTAAAATGAAGAAAAAAAAGCAAATCTTCGCTATATACGATGACGCTCCTGATGGGAGATTCAGAGACAGACTGAAGCTGGACGATCAAACTGGATCTCTGACCATCACAAACACCAGAACTGAACATACTGGGGTTTATAAACTAGAGATAAGTGGACTGAAACTGACATCAGAAATATTCAATGTTTCTGTCTATGGTGAGTAGAGATCATTTATCATACCCTATGCAATGGGGGACTATTTGTGGGTCCTCATAATGCCAAATGTCTTATGTTACCTGTAAAAAGTGGCCTACATTATTCTAAATATATCTAATCAGTGACAGAGTGAAAGCATGTTCGTCTAAAAATAATTCTGTATTTTCAGCTTGAGAATCATGAATATTTGTATTCTGGTGTCACCATTATCCCGTGCAAGTCCAAGCCTATTCATCAAATTTAGCATTTTATTCAACAGTAAATTTTTTGTTAACCTTTTATCATATGTCTTGGAGTATCACAATAATATTGTATTGTGAGTCCAGTATCGTGATATGTATCGAATCGGGAGAATGAATCGGGACATACAAATGTATTTTTTTAAAGTCAGGGCGATCATCGTTTTCATGATCGATAATCGCTGTCACGTTTGACTACTCGAGTACTCATGCCCAGATTAATTCATATTTCTGTTTATTCTTTGATGTTTTCCAGCTCGTCTGCCTGTTCCTGTCATCATCAGTAACTCTTCACAGTGTTCTTCATCATCATCATCAAATTGTTCATTGGTGTGTTCATCAGTGTTGAATGTGTGTGATGCGACTCTCTCCTGGTACAAAGGAATCAGTGTATTGTCCAGCATCAGTGTGTGTGATCTCAGCATCAGTCTCTCTCTACCTCTGGAGGTGGAATATCAGGATAAAAACACCTACAGCTGTGTGCTGAACAATCCCATCAGCAACCAGACCACACATCTGGACATCAACACACTCTGTCACACATGTGCAGGTACCACAGCACTGATGATATATGTGTGTGTTTACTGACCTGATCTCTGTCTTCTGTTGAAGATCAGACTGATGCATTCACTTCTTTCTTTATCAATTACAGCACCAGACAGACAGTCTCCTTCAGTTCCTCCAGTCTCAGTGTTTCTGATAGTGTTGACCTTTGCTGCTGCTGGATCTCTGATGATTGTGGTTGCAGTCGTTGTGATCTTCTGCATCTGCAGGAAATGCAGAAAAACAGGTCAGGAGAGCAAGCAATTAATCCAGAAGTCGAAATATTTATCTTTTTTTAAAGTACAAATTTCAATATAGGATTAAAAAACGTGGTTTTAACATGTCTGTGATTATTATTAATGCAGTTCAGACCTGTGAGGAAGACAGAAATAATGCAGCATCCTGTCAACAAAAAACACGAAAAATGGTAAGATCATTTATGACAGTGTTGCAAGAAGTTTGTGCAGTCAGTCAGTATGATTTAAGCTTTTGTGAGTAATATTAATCAAATAGCTAAGATAAAAAAAAAAAAAAAAACACCTCAGTGTAAAAAACTAACATACAGTATTTCCATTTTGCAGTCCTACAAATTAATTAGCACAAATCAAAATCTATTTGCACGCAGTTAGCAATAGGATGTTATTGATAAATTATCAGTGATTAGTTCATCCAAACATAATTATACTATTTACTCACCATACTGTTACAAACCCACATGTCACTGTCAGTCTCTAACTTTCTGCTTATGTAAGTTTATCTCCTGTTGTGTTTCTCCGAAGAAAGTAAGTTTATCTTCACCGCGAGTTAGGCTATAACAGTAGACTTCTGTGTTCAGGGAGAAAGTGATGCCTCGTCCTTCTTTAATCACAATCTTTTATTTATTACTAACAGTTTTCTAACCCCTGACATATGCTTTAAAAGTGCACAAGAACAACATGGGTTAGTTGACATTTGACCCGGTCTATGGTTTAACGCATAGGTTTAACTGATGTATGTGTTAAGTTGTGACTCCAGAAGTGAACGGTCGGCCGCAGATTCGTCAATTATGAAAAATGTAAAAATGAAAATGAAAAACGACTGTAACCCTTGTTTCCTGAGAAGGGAATGAGACACTGTGTTGACTATGACACTTTGGGGAACGCCCTTAGCGTAACGCATCTGAAATATGAATGAAACTAATCCAATCCTGATTGGTGCTGCGTTATGACGTAACGTGACGGCATACATGGAAGCTACAAAGGGACGCCGGCACACAACAGAGTTAGCTTCTGCGATGAAGCAAGTCGCTCCCAGGCAGAGGAAGTCGTTCCCTTCTCAGGGAACAAGGGGTTACAGTCGTAACCCGAGACGTTCCCTTTCAAGGGAACTCAAACTGCGTTGACTATGACACTTTGGGGAATGAGTACCCACTATGCCACAACGAGCCCTGCCTGTCCCAGTGTGAAGCTGCGCACAGGCACACTTAGGACAAGAGCACTAGAGTGTCTTGCGTAGAAGGAATATCTAGGCTATAAAATCTGATAAAAGTATGAGGGGTGGCCCATCCTGCTGCATCGCACACTACTTGGATCGGGCCCCCTGAAGGAGGCCTCTAGAGGACGCCATGCCTCTGGTTGAATGAGCCCTCGCGGCCAAAGGTGAAGGCAAGCTGCGCACCTGATAGGCCATAGAGGTAGCCTGAATGATCCAGTTACTGATGGTCTGCTTGGATGCGGGAAGCACCTTCTTGGGTGACCCGAAGCACACAAGCAACTGGTATGACTTCCACCATGAAAAAGACCTCTGGACATAAATCTTGAGAGCTCTGAGAGGAAAGAGCAAATTAAGTCTGACACACAGCTGATGTCTCCCCATGGGCCAATCACCCAGAGGAGCGTGGAAAGCCACAATGGCAGCCACGTACTCCTTGAGTGTGGATTCTCGCTTGGATAAAGATAGCATAGTCTTACAATGTTTCTGAGGTGAACATTTTTTACATTAACCATGTTCTGGACATGTGGATCAAATGTTAAGTTTGAATCAAATATCATCCCCAGATTTTGTAAATTAGTTTGAAACTCCATAGCAGAGCCATCAACCTTTAGGGTTAAAGGGCCAGCTTTACGTATTTGGTGGGGTGAACCAATGAGCATAACCTCAGTCTTGTCACTGTTGAGACAAAGAACATTTTGTGACATCCATATTTTTACCTCTGATATGCAGTGTTCTAGAAAGCCGAGTTATCACCAGGTTTTGAGTGAATGTAAATCAGAGCATAAAAATGAAACTTAAGACCAAAGGATCTTAGAAGTTGCCCAAGGGGAAAGATTTAAAGGTGAACTAAGTAACTTTTTTTACCTTAACTGAACAGCTTCGGAGTCATTGGAATGGTTATATTACTTATTTCGGGTTGAATGGTGGTCGTTTCGCACCCCCCTGGTGCCCGTGAGCGGAAAATACGCACTTGCAACTTTGAGCCGGCGGGTCGCCGGCCGCTGCGTCAGGAAGTATCGCGTGATATCAGGTCTCGCGATGTAATCAATTGCTTTACGGCCAAAAGAAATCTGCTAAAATGCTGTCATTATTGCGCTCCCTCACGCTGTCCGAACCCGAATGAAGAAGACGTTTTAAAGAATGTCCCATCTGCTTTGATGTCGTTGATCTATAGCCTCTGGTGTCTGAGAATCAACAACGAGTTTTTACAACAGTGTTGTCAAATATCTATTCCGAAGCTGTGGGGGGAGCTCTAGAGAGAAACCTGCGAGCAAAAAGCGAGAATACAGCGAAGAAGTCCCGAAGCTACTGAGTGCTGCTTTAACGCGAAAAAAGTAGGGGACTCAAAACTGAACCCTGGGGAACACCAAATTGCACTGAACCAATATTGGACCTAAATTCCCCCAGGGACACAAACTGCCCACGGTCTGAGAGATAAGACTTGAACCAGTTAAATACAGTGTCAGTAACAACAGAAACAGTTTCCAAACGAGTGAGTAAAAGAGAATGATCTACAGTGTCAAAAGCTACACTGAGATCGAGAAGAATCAGGATTGAATGACAGATTGAGTCAGCAGCAAGTAACAGGTCATTGGTGACTTTAACTAATGCTGTTTCAATGCAGTTTGCGGAAACCAGATTGGAGGTGCTCAAAAAGAAATGTAAAATGAAGTGAGTGTTTAACTGCAAAGCCACAATTTGCTCAAGCAATTTAGCCAGAAAGGGCGGATTGGAAATGGGACGAAAATGCTTGAGGTTTACCCAGTGTCTGTTGGTCTTTTTTTTGGTACCAGTGTTATAGCAGCGATTTTGAGTGCAGCAGACACAACACCCGTGCTCAGGGAGTTGTTTATTATACTCAAGACGACAAGGCATAAGCAGGCAAAACATGATTTAAATGTTGGTATCGTTGTGATTTCATTACCTGAAAGTACTATAGGTTGCTGATTACATGGGCCTCAGAACCATTGTATATGGGTGGTACAAGACCAATGGTTATGGATGGATGAGCGACAAGAATACTTTTTGTGCACAGAAAAAAACAAACAAAATTAACGACTTTATTCAACTATTCATTTTCTTTCCGTGTGGGCCTCTGACGTGAGTTCACGAGAGCTCCACGATGCATGTGCGAGAACTGAGAAGATGACGTCCTGACATAGCCGGAATAAGGTAAGCTAAGATAAGCACTTTATTGTCTCCAGTTGGAGAAATTCGTCTTGGGCATTCGAGAGAACAATGGCGACACATTGTATATACACACCCAACACACAGTTAACCTACACAAACACGGAAGCCCTACACTGTCTGTTTACAAGCAGAGGAAGACACGTGGTGTATGTAAGCTATTGAATTCGGACATCCAGGAAATGCACACTTTAGAACCATTGTAAACACTTCATTGAGACCTAAAGCACAATCAATGTCGAATTGGAATTGGAATGGATCTCTCGTGGACTCACGTTAGAGGCCCACACGGAAAATGAATAGTTGAATAAAGTCGTTTTTTTTTTTTTTTTTTTTTTTGGAAGTTCTTCATAAACTTAAGGTTGACTCACTGTAGTCACTTTGACTATTTTAAACATTGTCTTTACTAAATTTCTGGGCCGGCAAGATGCAACTACCTAGAAGCCTATGGAGGAGTGAGACAGCTCTCAGATTTAATAAAAAAATAACCTAATTTGTGTTTCCATGGAAGGAACGCCAACTAGAAAATATAAACTATCATCCAGATAGAAATGTAGCCTACTATACATTACATAGACGACAGCAATCATTGAACAATACAATCAACAACACTTTTCAAATCTTGAAACTATGACCAGTCAAATAAGTTATTTTACAGAAACAGGGCCTTTTAAGGTATTTAAATCTGATGCCAAATTTAGTTAATTTTGTTTGTTTGTTTTTAAATATGACTGCATTTTTCCTTGCAGAAATCAAAGAAGGAGGCTGTGTATGCAAATCTCCCCAAAAAACGATGATCAATAACAGTATCTACTGCAATAAATGTTAGAGCTCATACGACCTTGACTCACATCTCTTAGTTCACATCATTCTCTGATAATATGTTTTAACTTCATGGTTTCATGCTTTTTTTCACTCTCATGTGTTGTTATTGTTATGTCTGAAATTGTGTTGTTCTGAATTAGTATAATGGTTCAAAAATAGCATTGCATTCAGAAACTCAACTAAAAGTCTGAAGTGAATTTCCAAGCTTCGAAACCTTTGCCATTGATTTGTTTCGAACCAGTGATTCGGGGCATGTTTGAAACTGCCACAGTCATGTGATTTTAGAAGAGTTTTATGCACATCATAACTGTTTCGAAATGTCAATGGTTCGCCGCTAAGGGGCGATGATCTCTGGGAAACATGAACCTGACCTCGGATAAATGTTTATACATTTGTAGGTATTTAATGATGCATTTGTATAATAAAAAAGTAAGAATTATAGTTAATAGTCTCTTATTGGTCTGACTGCAAAACAAACAAAACTTGTTTACTATTTACTTGTTTACTAACTTAAATAATATTTAATGTTATTAGATGATTTGTTAATTGTATGTAATAAACTACACCTTCAATAAAACATTTGTAACTGGTTTGTAAAATCTGCTTTTATGCATGTTTGGCCTGAGTTTTTGTTGTATTTACACTGTTCTGACCAGCAGGGGTCACCAGGGTGTGACAATTTGAGTGCTTCGAAAGAGTGAATCATTTTTTCTAAGCAAATGGTTCAATTGATTCAGAGTTTCGAAAAGTTTTGTTTCTCCCAACACTATAATGAAGTAAACAAAGACACTTCGCTGATCACTGGGCTGCCTCCTGATGCCTGTTTATAACAAACTCAATTATTTGAATAAAAATAGCCTACAATATTTTTTTGGCACACAAAATTTTGAAATCAGTTTTGTCCTGATCATGTTACTTCAGTTATAGTAAATCACACCAGCATAATAACAACACACACATCACTGCTACATAACCTAAAGGCAGACTTGAATATGTATTATATTGATAAATGCATGGATGATTTAAACTTAACTTTGTCTCTTGCTTTCTGCTCTTTTTTGGATTCCTCAGTCACCCTCTCAGGTTGAGTTATATCTTTTTGTATGGGAGAATCCTGAAATCTCAAAAACTGCTTGGCGAACTCACAATGAAATAACATATTCTGAATCAGCAACAAAATCTGAAATGAACTGTCCCATAAATGTTGTTTCTTCTGCTCAAATAGCTTTAAAAAAAAAAAAAAAAGTATTTCAGGCTAGACCAGCCAATGTGCATGTATTTAATAATGAAAGAATTTTGTAAATTCACTTAACTAAGAAAATGATTCATAAAACAAATATAATTTGACCCTTATGTTTACACTCTTTACTGACACAGATGTAGCATCTGGACCAATCAGACACACACAAATTATTCATTATATTTAATGAACAATCCAGCAAACTCACTCTCCCAACAAAGGTCTATGAAACTGTAAGAATTGAGAAATTAGAAAATGCCGGACAGTCTGGTTGAAGACAGGACCTTGCTGGAAATTACAATTTGAACTCACCATTTGAGACGCAAAGTCTCACTTCAGAACACATCTTTCCCCCTATTCCCCACTCCCCCTCTCTCATGCTGAGACCACATGTAAATCACCCAAAAATCCATATGGTTTAATGTGAATAATTATCATACAGTATTACACATGTTTGGTATCATTTGAAATGTCTCAGTGCGACTGGTACAAATGTCTCATTTCCAAATAAGTAAAACAAAAAGTAATACGGTTTTAAGAGTTTAGAGATAACTGGCACACAAAGGAAGGTGGGCTCTAGACAAATGGTCTCCCACCCCCAAAAGGTGTAACCTCTGAATGTAAATTCCCATTGTTATCAGATGTTTCCATGTGAACGAAGTTTCTGACTATTTATTGAAATGCAACGAGAAGATCGAGGCCTTCTGTTACTCAGATGAGCCCATGATGTTGAAGGACCTCAAAGAATTCAGCATCATGTATTTTAATGTCGGGTTCGCTCTTCTCTTTATTCCAGAGCATTTGATGTTTTGTATCGATTATCTTTGAATTGATTATGACACTGGCATGATACATTTACCTGACATAATAAATTGTTACATTTGATTATTCTAACTGACTTTGACATTATTTTCATTAAAGAGTTAAAAAGAATAGTCAAACATTCGCTTTTTCATTTATGGAGTCAGATGAAATAACGAGAGAGTACATATTCAAATGCATTGTATTTAATCAAAAAATACTTTGCCACGAGAAAAGACGTAAAAAATCAACAGTCGGCAAACTGTCTGGGACAGGAGAGAATGAGTCTCTGCTTGCTGTGCTTTGGCTGCTTTTATTGCTGGGTGCAGAAAGGAAAAATGAACAGTAGAGAGGGAGAGAACTGACAGCGAAACAAACGCAGCCGCCCATCCATCATGACATTACAAGACCTAACAATCATAATAAAGTTGCTAGTGAAAGTAGTTCATCAGTGATGAAATTCCTGTAACTAGATGATTCAATATTAGCTTAGATATTTCTGATAACAAAAATATTTTAGAGATGCACAGATTCCAGATGTTATGAATGAATCATTATGTTTTTAATAATATTTATCACATAAAGATACAAAGATTTTTCACGTTAATTTCCTTGTTTCAGAAAAGAAAACTGTGTTTTTGTGGGTTTTACTTCAAGTCACTTTTTCCCTTGGCTGATGTAAAGATAAGGAAATATTCTGCCCAGAATGCAAGAAACACAATATTTGTCTCACTAAAACAGCTTATAAAAATAAAAATAAACCTTAGTGTTAGGAAAACTACAACATTCATGTCCAGTTCTTATTGATTTATGATTAGATCTGTGATAAAAAGCTTTTGAGAAAAGTTTAGCATATATTAGCTTTGACACTTAAAACTATTTACCTGACATAAATAAAAATCATGAAACACCTCTATTGATTAATATATTTACAATGAGCACCAGACAAAAAGAAAAATCCAAAAATAGGAACAAGGGATCAAGATTGCTGTCAAAGTAAAAAAGGATACTGCAAGTTTAAAGCTGAAGGCTAGACTGGAAAAACAGAGTATTAAAGTGAAGGCAATCGTCTCCATCAAACAGTCATAATATTCTAACAAACACATCAGCAAAATACAATAATTCCATGAGTTAAAAAAAAAAAAAAAAAAAAAAAAAAAATCACACTCGACAATCACAGCTCAATATTACTGAAAAAGACACGAGAAGGTCTTCATCTCCTCACATACCAACAAATAAAATGAAAGAATGAATCAGCACCTCATAAAATGTCACAGATGTTTGTTCTCAACTTCAGGTGAACTTGTGCGCCTTTCAGTTTTGCACATTTCAACGATGAAGATAAATATCTATATATACCTAATGTATGAAGATTTACAAGTGTACGTTTATTGTTTTATCAAGTATAAACACATTTGTGTGTTATTAAGGCTGTAACACTCCTCCATTGAGTATTTCTCAGGTTTAACGCAGCAACATTTAACACAGACTGTATCATATATGACTCCAGTTACTGGCATTGAACAGAATAAATACCTGAATGTTTCACCAACTTTAAAATAAATAAAAGATATTTCAAGCGTCTTAAAGCTGGTTTTGGTTTTAGTCTAGCTGCTGGAAAGTGTTTTCTGATGAAGGTCGATAAGTAAGGGTTAATGTAACTGTTTAAACCATAAACATTGGCAACATAAGAATACCAGACATTTCCAGTAACAGCAACAATACCAGTAAAATCACCTACAGTATCAGTAGCATAGGCTGTCTTTGTGTTGAAGAGGAAAATATTGGTCATAATGCCCGTCTTGTTGAGGTAATTGTAAAAAACAGTTCTATCAGTTATAAGAGGAAGTAAACAGACGGGACAAAATAACTGAGATGTCAAACCAGATCAGCATTATAGTGGAAATGTTAAGAAACAGAGATGATAACTCACTGTTTGTGTCTGGATCACTGTAACAGCTTTAATAATCCTCCCTGAGAAATATCAAGCACTCGCTGATCTACTGCTGGAAACTATTGATTAACTCTTATCGTTGATTAACTGAACACTCTTCACTTGTGTTAATTGTTAATTATCTGAACATGCTCCTCCCAAATATATACACATTAAACATATAGCAGACTTACCTCTGTTCATTGATAGTTTATCAGAATCCCTCCACCACCCCTTCTCCACACTTCTAGTTCTAACTACTACCACAGGTGGAGTACTCTGTGTACGGGCCAAATCCCGAGCTCGGAGCCTCTCCCCCGGACAGCACGCTAAATACTCATAAAACTTCACTGCATCTAATTATATATAAATGTGAACTCGTGAAATTGGTATGTAATAGGTGAATTTTTTACTGATTGAGTCTGATTTAATGATGTTCCATGTTCTCCAAACGAATGTCACTGGGATCACGTGGTGGGTTATCAGCATCACCCTCCTGTAAGAAAACACAGATTCATACTGTTACGTTTGGTTGAACCAGAGGAGGAAGCAGGATCCAAGTGCAGCAGTCTTTTGTTAAATAAACTCAAAACTTCACAAATACAAACTCAGACTCAGGACTCAGACTCAGGAACAGGAACAAGACTCGGGAACGGAACAACCACCATAGTGCAACGATAAGAACTGACCAAGACACATGGCAGGATCACATGACAAACAGGGAATCACATCAACAAGACACAGAAACATGACAATGACAAGAACAAGAAACGAAACCCAAAACGTGACAGTTTCAGTGATGAGAAGGATTGATGTTTCAGATACATAAACGCAAAATATACAAGATGTTTATATGGGAGTTATTGGTGTTTTTGAATGTTTTGACTGTTTCACCGGTGAATATCTGCTTCTGTACTGTTAAAAATAAAAAATAAAAGTAAAGAGCAAAAAAAGAAACCATTTCACATTTACATATTACATTTTATTTACATTTATGTTAAATCCAGAATTTTTGTTTTTTGTTTTTGCACAGTAAATCTGATCAATCTTGTTAAATCAGCTGTATGTTATACTTACACTGTGGTACTGGTGCATGGGTCCTGTGGTGACGACAGTAAATCACACCAGCAGCAGCAGCAAACACCAGCAGAACACCAACAACTATTCCTGCTACAGCTCCTGAAGACAGACCTGAACCTGGAACATCTACAGAGAAACAGTCATTATTGTGAATGATAATCCATCCAGTAGGCTACTTAATTTTTTTTAACTTTAGACCCTTCTATATTTATCATCAGCTGTATCAACATGAAACAGCAGTGTTCACTGGAAAACTAATATTTTCTCAAGTTATCAAGTTAACAACATTAGTCAAAATGTTATTGAGTCGAAGCTCAAAAAAAGTCAACTCAACATTTACTGAGTTGATTTAAAAAATATTGAACTGTTTGTTTCAATTCCTCAAAGGAAAATGCATTGAATGATTAAATTATATTATATTCTTACCAATGACAGTAAGACTGAATCTCTTCACTCTAGTGATGCTGAAGCTGCTGTTGTTGATGATCATCTGTAGTTTATATTCTCCAGAGTCTGTGTTTCTGTTGTTTGTGATGGTCAGAGATCCAGTCTGATGATCCAGCTTCAGTCTGTCTCTGAATCTCTCAGTATCATTATTACACTGAACATCTGTACAGATATCAATGAGATCTCCAGTGATTTCAGCGATGTGAATGTCATTAAAATACCACGTCATCACATCATTTGGTTTTCTTGCTACAGCAGGATCAAAAGTGACGGAATCTCCCTTGTTTCTCTTCACTTCATCTCGTTCAGCAGCAGAAACACCTGAAACACAAACCAACAGATGCTGGAGGATCTTTTGCTGAAAACAAACTAAAACTACACAACATGAGAGAATTGTGTTCATGACTTTGCATAAGCCCTTTCTTGACTTTTAATCTGAAAATAAACATTTTGGTCTGTGCATATAAACACACATTAACAATATGCTTTAAAAAAATATAAACTGCATTTAAATGTTATTAAATGACTCACCTTGAACAGTAATATTGAAGATCTTTTCACTGTCACTGCTGCCGAAGATCTGCAGTTTATAAACTCCAGAGTCTGTGTTTCTGGTGTTTGTGATGGTCAGAGATCCAGTCTGATGATCCAGCTTCAGTCTGTCTCTGAATCTCTCAGTATCTTTATTACACTGAACATCTGTACAGATCTCACTGAGATCTCCACTGATTTGAGCCACGAGAAGGCCATTAAAATACCATTTAATATCATCTTGTTGGTTTGTTTGAACACCAGTGTTTAGAGTGACTGAATCTCCCTCCATCACTGACACTTTATCTGTATTAACACCAGAGGCACCTGGAGAAGAAACAGTTAACATAAGAAAAACAAAACTATGCAACTATTTTTTCTAAAGGATAATACAGATTGTGAGCAGAGAAATATGTCTGGATTCGTAATGAAACACATAGAAACAAACAGCAGAAGAACATCATTGATTTAAACTTTCACTCATCAGTCTCATTGATAATATTATACTCACACCCAATACACATTTTCATATTCGTAATCAAACATTTAAATAATAATGTATATTACATAGATGAATAGTAGGCCTACCCATAAGAATATTTCAGAAAATTATGCCATTTTCCACAGCATCAAGACACATAGCCTAATACAGACCGTTTCTTCAAAATATGTTTAGTCCTCCCCGTAAATAACGTTTAGGCTACATTACCTTTTATTCATTAGACAGAAGCTCACATTACATTCAAGCTACATTTGATCAGTTTATGCACTGATGAAAAAGAATATTTACTAACAGTCTCATAACATGTTTGTCAGGGTTCTGTCACTTCGGTCTAGTTTGTTCCTGGTTTTGTGACAGAGCCCTGACACTCCTGTATTTTCTTATCTTATGTCTGTGTGCCTGGTTTTTATACGAAGTCATTAACAAAGTTCCCATTTTAATGCAACTAAAACAGATTTGGGCTGATTCTATGATTTGTTGTCACCCGATAATAATCCTACCATCACTACGATACATATTCGTTCAAATAAATCAGTACAACGCCGCAAAAGAGATTGTAACAAATCTTGTTTTACCGTGGTCGGTTGAAATCAAGATCACCGCGAGCAAATTAAAGAGACGCGACATTTTCCCAACAGAAATTGGGTATTCTGATTCATAAGTGTGCTCCTTGAAGGGCGTAGGCTACTTGTAAAACTAGTAGGCTACTTGTGTTGTGAGTGAAACTGACAGGCTGAATGGAATGAAGAGCGATGACGCAGTGAACGTTCTAATTTGCAAATGCAAAACGGCTTTTCAGTCATCCTAGTTTGTAAAATATCGTAGGCTATAGCCTAAATGCACTTTTATGGCATTAGTATAGCCAATTACTTGTTATTATGTAAAAATAATTTAAAGACCATGTCAAGTTTAAATGATAGTTTATTATTTTAGTTGATATTTAAAAAAATGTAAACACAAGGCTATATATCATGTAACATGAGTAATGTGAGAGACTTACTAAATAAAATACATATGAGTCCATATAAAAAAGACTTTTGTCCCATACGCACCTGCTTGTAGAACTTGAAACTACACAATAAGCATTATAGCTAACTGCTATATGCTTCTGTATTAATGTCATGGCTATAGAAATATCTATGGAAGCTTGTTTCCGCCACAAAAAAATAAAAAAATAATTGTGACCATTTATCTCACAATTCAGATTATTTTTCCTCGCAATTGCTAGCTTAAACATATCAGTTGTGAGTTATAAAGTCAGAATTGTGTGAAATAAAATGCAAGAAAATATTAGACTTGTGAGGTGACTTACTTTTATTATTTTTATTCCATGATGGAAACAATCTTCCATAAATACCACTCTGAGTCCACACACTGACAAACAAAATTAAATTAAAAATACATAAAAATGTAAATGAGAGAGAGGTTGTTGATGGTCAGATGGTTCTGTTTACCAAAGATAAAAGCATGTATCCCATGATAGTGCTCCAATGAGAAGCATTACAACTACTTTTCTATTTATATATTTCCTTTCTAACTCGTTTCTATCTTCACTTGGAGAGGAATAAAGATGACTGAGTACTGAGTACTTTTACAAAACCACCTGACTCAGGGAATATGACAAGGCCACACGCAACTTAAATTATCCAAAAAGTAGATTTTATTAAGGTAATGCATAAATTAATCAAGCAAACAACATCAAAACAGAAAAAAATTACATTAAAACAAATGAATACTCTAAAACTCCTGGTGTTGTAAAGGCCTCAATCGACAACCACACTGGGGAAGAAGGAACTTTTTATCAGTCTATTCATCACCCACATCAACCACAGCTTGACTCTACCCTGCAAACACACAAAGAGAGAACACACAAAAACAAGACAAATGCCCCTAGGCAACAGGAAAACACAAATGAAGAAACAGAAGCTAGTCAGGACTGTAACAATACATACTGGTTTTCACTGACCACTTTACCAGGTGTGCTCAAGCATATGCAACCAAGAACAATAACAATATTCAATTATTTCATTCCATGCTTTGGATACTTTTGCACTGAACTCAGACAAAACAGACGAGTATCTGATGAGATATGCTGATAAATGTGCTGCAAGAATGAAAGAAGCGTAAGGAATTTTAAGTGAAGACAACAAATAGTCTAGCAATAAAAATATAATCATCAGTGAATATAAAATAAAGGTTTTATTTTTCAATAAGAAACTTAAGCAAAACAACTAACAAATTTTTAAATCTCTAATTTACTGGAAAAGGAGTAAAGAAAATACAATAAAACTCAACTTTCCTCTCTCCTTGCCCCTGTGACCGGTCTCTGTTGGAACTCTGCGTTGTGTGTGTTGATATAGAAGGAGACCGGACAACAGAAATTTCACGGGCCGGATTTTATTCTGTATGAATAAAAATAAAAGATCACTGCAAGCTTGAGTCTGTGGCCTTCTTTCACAGTTTAAGCCTCTCCTCAGTCGCATTTACCGCGAACTCCACGACATTTTACTCATTTCACATATTTGAGTTTCTCAAATAAACAACTCAATACTGTTTTACATTTCATAAAAAAATAAAGCATTTTACATAAATTAAAAACAATATAAACAGAAACATGAAAGTGAACATACCTGTATGAATAAAAATAAAAGATCACTGCAAGCTTGAGTCTGTGGCCTTCTTTCACAGTTTAAGCCTGTCAGTGAAAGGCATTATTTTAGCCAACAGAGCTTGCACACTCATGCTTAATTCTCTCCAACAATACATGCTATAACTCATAACATCATTCACACAAACTTCATATATGTTTGAATAAGATTAAAGTGTGTTTTAGAACAAATTACATGTTATATTACGATAAACAAAACTCATATAAAACTTTTCAGACAGAGCGTCAGCACAACCCACCTCTCCTCAGTCGCATTTACCGCGAACTGAAGGAGAGCAACCGGAACCGGAACATGAAAGAACATTAATCTTAAAGGAGCCACGCACCCTATTTAACAAAACTGAAAAATGACCATGTAACCCTAGAAATATGACATCTCAATTAATAGAAATCAATATTAGAAGAATAAATGAAATTCCAGAATGCAAAATGAAAGATATAACAAATGATAATAACAAAGGGAGATTTTGAGTGAAATTAATTAATAAATATAACACCCGTTACACCCCTATATCCCTTGTTCAAGAACTTTTTTTTTTCTCTCTGTTGTTATACTGGTCGAAACTCTCTTCAAAACTCTCTTCAAATCTTGATAGCAATCACAAAGTTAAGTGGTCTAAATGTTTTTACAGTTTCAAAGTCACGCAGAGCCCAAGCACAACCAAATCAATGTTTTTCTGCAAAATGCATGGAGTTTTGTTTTTTAACAAAGGGCCAAAGCAGCCATATCACCCTGTGCCCACTGAAGCTAAGCAGGGTTGAGCCTGGCCAGTATCTGTATGGGAGACCTCCTGGGAAAACTATGTTGCTTATGGTAGAGGTGTTAGTGAGGCCAGCAGGGGGTATGGCTCTTTGTGGGTCCTAAAACCCCAATGTAGTGATGGGGACACTATACTGTAACAAGCACCGTCGTTCGGATGAGACGTTAAACCAAGGTCCTGACCCTCTGTGGTCATTAAAAATCAAGTCAAGTCATCTTGATTTATATAGCGCTTTTAACAATGTAGATTGTTTCAAAGCAGCTTTACAGAGATAAGCGTATCATTTATGGTAACAGAGATTGTTTTGGCTTTATAGCGGTTCTTTAAAAAGTTATTTTTCAGCTAAAGTTAGTTTTGATTGATTCGCTTCCGTCGCAACGTTCATTTGCTATTAAATTAGGGGCCGCTAAGACGACACCATTCTCTCTACACAGACTATAAACGTGAACCTGTGAGAAACGCTGATGGCGTTCACATGCGCATTAAGAATTGGTTCTATAGTTATGTGCGTTTGAATATATGTGCAAGGATTGGAATTCCCTACAAACCACGCCTAAACAAAGGCCCTGTCCCAAATGGAACCCTAAGCACTCGCGGTCTTCCTCTGAGTC
This sequence comes from Leuciscus leuciscus, assembly GCF_965113295.1. Classification (NCBI taxonomy): domain Eukaryota; kingdom Metazoa; phylum Chordata; class Actinopteri; order Cypriniformes; family Leuciscidae; genus Leuciscus; species Leuciscus leuciscus. Next base: position 12,489,108 of record NC_138739.1, read on the forward strand.
CGCACCTTCGTGACGTAATGCCGCTTTGTCTGTCGGGAAGAAGTCTGCTGCGGAGTCCGCATCAGCGCAGGCTCGGCAAAAGTGCGCATCAAGGGCGCAAATCGACCACATGGGGGCGCTCGCGAGCACCCTTCTGAGATCTAAAAATGACAAATGGGACACACTGTGGTCTCACGGACTTAACGGACACACGCACGCAGCAGCCATTGTAAGTCCACAAGACCGAAATTGCACATGAAGTGTGCCATTTGGGACAGGGCCAAAGTACTGGTCCTTCCTTATAGATTTTGATCCAGAATTTATTTTATTTTGTCACTTCGGGGTAGGTACGCAAATTGAGTTTTCCCGACGACGTTTTATCTGTAAAGTGGTAAAGGGATCCTCCATAGGGAGAGACTAGTTGACACTTCAGCACTGCGTTGTCATCGGGTCCAGGCGAAGGTCCTTCGTCAGATCTGGATACGGCCTGGATCCGGCAGGCTGCGGGAAAACCTCGGGGATAAACAGAGACACTAAAATTAGCGTAGATGCCATTCTTCTTATGATGTAACGAGTACATCAGGATTTATGGGAAGTGTTCCCGGTTCTGGCTGATCTAATCTATGCAGCCTAACATTGAATTATAGAAGTCTATAATGTATTATGTGAATGCTAGGTCAAAGAGATGTGTCTTTAATCTAACTTTGAACTGACAGAGTGTGTCTGCTTCCCGGACAATGTTGGGAAGACTGTTCCAAAGTTTTGGTGCTAAATAGGAAAAGCATCTACTGCCAGCAGTCGATTTTGATATTCTAGGTATTATTAACTGGACGGAATTTTGAAATTGCAATAGACGTGAAGGACTATAATGCGTTAAGAGCTCGCTCAAGTACTGCGGAGCTAAACCATTTAGTGCTTTGTAAGTAATCAGCAATATTTAAAAATGTATGCGATGTTTAATAGGAAGCCAATGCAGTGTTGACAGAACGGGGCTAATATGGTCATACTTCCTGGTTCTGGTAAGAACTCTAGCTGCTGCTGCGTTTTTGAACTAGCTGTAGTTTATCTATTAAGCGTGCAGGACAACCACCCAGTAGAGCATTACAATAATCTAGCCTTGAGGTCATGAACGCATGAACTAATTGTTCCGCATTTGTCATTGAGAGCATATGGCGTAATTTACATATATTTTTAAGATGGAAAAATGCGGTTTTACAGATACTAGACACGTGACTTTCAAATGAAAGATTGGTATCAAAGAGCACACCCAGGTTCCTAACCGACGACGAAGACTTAACAGAGCAGCCATCAAGTGTTAGACAGTATTCTAGATTATTACGTGAGGAAGTTTTTTGTCCAATAATTAGAATCTCTGTTTTTTCAGAATTTAGAAGTAGGAAATTACTAGTCATTCCAATTTTTTATATCAGCTATGCATTCCGTTAATTTTGTGAATTGGTAAGTTTCGTTACGAACAGCAACGGTCCTAGTACTGAGCTTTGTGGTACGCCATACTGAACTTGTGATCGATGAGACATCTCTTCATTTACTGCTACAAACTGATAACGGTCAGATAAGTATGATTTAAACCATGCTAGTGCAATTCCACTAATGCCAACATCGTTTTCTAATCTATTTAAAAGAATGTTGTTGGTCAATGGTGTCAAATGCAGCACTTAGATCGAGTAACACTAATAGAGAGATACAACCACGATCGGATGATAAGAGCAAATAATTTGTGACTCTAACGAGAGCTGTCTCGGTACTATGGTACGGTCTAAATCCTGACTGGAAATCCTCGCAGATATCATTTCTTTCAATAAAGGAACACAGTTGTGAGGAGGATACTGCTTTTTCTAATATCTTTGACAGATAAGGTAGATTCGAGATCGGCCTGTAATTGACTAATTCTGTAGGATCAAGTTGCGTTTTTTTCACAAGCGGTTTAATCATAGCCAGCTTAAAGTTTTTTGGTACGTATCCTAGAGACAAAGACGAATTAATGATAGTAAGAAGAGGATCTATGACCTCTGGGATCATCTCTTTCAGTAGCTTAGTCCGTATAGGGTCTAACATACATGTTGTCGATTTAGATTAATTAACGAGTTTGCAAAATTCTTCCTCTCCTATAGCAACGAATTAATCAAATTTTTCCTCAGGGAGACTACAATGCACTGCCTGAAGCGATACTGTAGTAGATGGTTGCATAGTTATAATTTTCTCCCTGATATTATCAATCTTAGAAGTGAAGGAGTTCATAAAGTCATTACTGCTGTGTTACTTGGAATCTTCCGTGCTTGAAGCTTTATTTTTCGTTAGTTTAGCCACCGTTTCAAATAGATACCTAGGATTATGTTTATTTTCTTCTAATAGGTTTGAAAAATAAGCAGATCTAGCAGCTTTTAAAGCCTCTCTGTAAGTAA
>NC_138739.1:13091709-13271341 GCF_965113295.1 Leuciscus leuciscus
TCACGCAATCTCACTAATTTGATCCAGGTTTATCTAGTCTAGATAATTGCGTGTGCACGCGTTTCTGAAGCAGCCCTAGAGGTCGATCGTGGATCAAATCGATCCATCATCAAACAGCGTATATTTTGTGCTGTTTTATGCATTTGTGACATGTTTTTTTTCCCCCTCAGTTCAAAACTTACATTTTACAGTTATATTCTCCATCTGTAAATGTTCGAAAGTCATGCAAATGTATCCATTTTGCTGCTAATTTTCATATTGAACGAGCGCTGCTGCGTGCATGCGCGCCAAATAGGAGCGCAAAAATTCTGACTAAAATATACATTTTGCTTGGAAAATTAATATGCGATATTTTATAACACTAGAAATATCTTCTAATTATAATAATTTATCTTTAGGATGTTGGATAAGTTGCAGTGAACTTCTAGTGAACAGAAGTAGGCTACTTCAGTGAACAGAAGTAGCCTAATTCAGGGAAGATTTTTTTAAAGAAACTAAATATATAAAGATACAAAATATAGTTTTGGGTATAGGACCTATGCTACTTAAAGGAGAAGTTCACTTTTAAAAAAACTTTTGCTGATAATTTACTCACCCCCATGTCATCCAAGATGTCCATGTCTTTCTTTCTTCAGTCGAAAAGAAATTAAGGTTTTTGATGAAAACATTCCAGGATTTTTTCACATATTATGGATTCCATTGGGACCCAAACGGTTCAAGGTCCAAATGACAGTTTCATTGCCGCTTCAAAGGGCTTTAAACGATACCAGACGATGAATAAGGGTCTTATCTAGCGAAACGATCGGTCATTTCAAAAATAAAATAAAAAGTTGACGTTTTATAAGCACAAATGTTCGGCTTGCTCTGTTCTGTGATGCGCGTTCGTGACGTCACGTAATACGCAATTACGTTGAAAAGGTCACGCTTGAAAAATTGAAGAAAATGTTCTTTTTGGCTTTTTAATATTAAAACACTCAGGATGCGCACACGAAATGGGCATTTTAAACGATAAACTGACACAAATACATTTGAAAATGTTTATATGGTCCTCCTTCCGCACATTTGTAAACACATCAAACTTGACCTTTTCAACGTAATTGCGTATTACGTGACGTCACGAACGCGCATCACAGAACAGAGCAAGGCGAACATTTGTGCTTATAAAACGTCAACTTTTTATTTTATTTTTGAAATGACCGATCGTTTCGCTAGATAAGACCCTTATTCATCGTCTGGTATCGTTTAAAGCCCTTTGAAGCGGCAATGAAACTGTCATTTGGACCTTGAACCGTTTGGGTCCCAATGGAATCCATAATATGTGGAAAAATCCTGGAATGTTTTCATCAAAAACCTTAATTTCTTTTCGACTGAAGAAAGAAAGACATGGACATCTTGGATGACATGGGGGTGAGTAAATTATCAGCAAAAGTTTTTTCAAAAGTGAACTTCTCCTTTAATAAAGATGGCATATAGGCCTACTTATTTAGAATGCTGAGAATTACAGCTTTTAATGCAACATTTTTTTGGAGAAAGCAAGAATCCCCAGTTTTAAATGAGTAGATTTAGTTTCTAAAGTACATTATGGAGAGGATAACATTAAATTAAGAGCAAATGTATACATTTTGAAAAGATATGTGCAACTCTAAAATCAAAGAATATTCCATAAAATAAAGGAATATTAGCCTACATTAACTACATTTTTATATAACCCTCCCTCCCTTTTATTTCTAGTTATTTGTTATTTTATTTATTTAATTATTTAATATTGAATATTTGATATTCAAATAATATTACTTGAATAACTATTAAGAATTATGTGTCATTATAAGAGTTTGATATAAATATGTTAATGTTAAATTTTTATTACTATTTATTTATTGTTTTTTTCTTTTCCCCCTTAAATCATATGTAAAAGTGTCTATGTACTTTTTGGTTATTGTTCTAATCGTGTGTTTTTAGGCTATGTGTTGGTGGGTATTATCATATGATGTCTTTAAAGGAACTGTCAATTTGTATAATTGTGTTAAATGTGTTTGAATTGAAAGACATAATAAAGTACATTTATATATATATATATATACTAAAATATTAGTTATTTGGACATTAGATGTCCCTTATTTAGAATTTTAAACCTGTGTATTTTTATGACAGCAATAACTGTAAAGGGACTATTGTAATGGGGTAAATCAAATGTAGGCTAATATACTGTCAATAACCTCGGATTCATCTTACCAGTTAAAATTTATACTCTGCTTTTGTAATTATTTATTTTTAATTTTGTGATTTTAACTTCTGCTTTACAAAGCTTTTTTCAGATTGTGTTCTAATGTTCTTCTAATCATAAACATATACTACAGCTGCCAAACAAAACCAGAGAGAAATGTATTCATAAATCTTTAAAACAATCTAATTAAATCTTGGGCACAAAACATTCAGCCAGTAAAAAAAGAAAACCTGTAGTATATATTTTGTATTTAGGCCTATCTATCTATCTATCTATCTATCTATCTATCTATCTATCTATCTATCTATCTATCTATCTATCTATCTATCTATCTATCTATCTATCTATCTATCTATCTATCTATCTATCTATCTATCTATCTATCTATATAGCCTAGGTCTATATTGACTAATTTATCATTGTAGCCTTATTTAAGTTGATTTTCTGTATACTGTGTATTTATTTTTGGACTAATAGTGGTTAATAAAGTCCAATAATGGTATGAGAGAGTGTCAGTGGTAATATCATTGTGTTCTTGTCGGTCAGTGTTAGAGGATCTGTGTAACAGCTGAGGCTTAGCCTGACAGTTAGCCTGCCCTGGACCAGGCTAGTTTCCCAGCATAAGTTGCCAGGGTAACTGAGTTTGAACTATTTTAAGTTTGCTTTATGAAACAGAATCCACCGACAATAAGTCTGACTAACCAAAATAAGCCTGGCTTGTATTCTAATCTTGTTTTATGGAACAACCCTCTGCTCCTCCTCTCTGGAGCTCTAATGGTGTGGAGGGATATAGTTGTTGTGGGTATGGGTAGGGTGTGGTTAGATATTCTAGCTCCACCCATCAGGCATACATTACATTCGCTGCTCCTCCCTGGTCTAGTGAGGAGGAGCTACATGTAAGCTCCACCCATTTGCTCTGCAGTGAGCAGCTTCTTACAAAACTGGCTGGGACACAATTAGATATCCCAGGTGATACTAAGGCCCCACATGGCCCAGGCCCCACATGGGTGTGCTGGCTGGGGTTACTGCATACATGAACACTTGGTAGCTTCAAAAGCTGTTAAAATAAAAATAATACCTTCTTCAAAATATTTCTGAAACAGATTCCAATATAAATACACTTTTGAGAGCAAGGTGTAAGGCCCGATATATTGGTCCAAAGCCGGTTCGCCAATACACAGGGAAGGGTATCATGTGTTCACTAACATTACCAGAAGTGTTACTTAGGTTATATGGTTTTAATCTGTGAGAAACTGTTTCTGTTTCTGTTGGTTCTGCAGGAGTGTTTGGTGTTGATGCAGATGAAGTGAAGACAGTGTCAGTGATGGAGGGAGAATCTGTCACTCTAAACACTGATGTTACTGAAACACAGGGAATAATTCTGAGACTGTGGAGGTTTGGAGATAAAGGTTCCACTATCGCTCAAATCGATGGAAAGGATATCTTATATCCTAGTCACATTGACATATTTAGAGGCAAACTGCAACTGGATCTCAGACCATCAAGAACATGAGAACCAAACACTAGGGGTGCACCGAAATTTCGGCCGCCGAAAATGTTCGGCCGAAAATGCCATTATCGGTTTCGGGCCGAAATAAAAAAAACAGCCGAAAACGTAAACCGAAAATGAATGTCACCCGCCCCTCCCATCCGTGCACAAGCGCTTAGGTTTCACTCACGGTCGAGCTGTTATTACGTGTCTGCCTATCAAAGATTAAAGGGACACTCCACCCATTTGCATTAAGCTTTGCAATGTTAGAAACCCAGTCATACTATTGAATGGTCGTACAACATTTTCTCATTTTCCCCTGAGACGGGAGAAATCCGTTATTTACCTCTTACACTTCCTCCTACAATGACGCAAAAATCGTCATTTTGCGTCATTGTAGGAGGAAGTGTAAGAGGGGGGGATTTCTGTTGAGACTACAAGCACTAGTTCCCACCCTTTCAAACCCGCCCATAGGGGGTTGGACTTAATGTGCTAACAGACCTATCACAGATCAGTCTTTCTTTGGAAGCTAAGCTAGCAGGCTCTTGTTTTGTGGAGAAAGCTGAGTATTAGGGGTTACCATCCTTTTTCCCGGACATATCCGGCCGTCGAGATCGTCCAAAATGTCCGGGATTCAGCTTTTGCTTTCTGTGGTCGCCATTCATTGTTTACATGCACACCTTTAGTTTCAGTCTAACTGAATTCATTCCGATTGGTGAATCTGAATGTAGTGTTTACATGAACGCTAAACAAGTGATCGGTTGATGTGCGTTTTAACATTGCTAAGAAAATTCCCGCTCCTCCGTGAAAGATACGAGACCGATGCGTCTCAGTAATGACGCCACCGGCCTCGCGCCGTTCTCCCGCGGCCCTCAGTCTCATCCTGCTCGCCACAGTAAACATGATGAATGGCGACTGTAGAACGCAAAAGCCGAATCCCAGACATTTTGGGCGATCTCGAAATCCCTGGCAAACTCGGCACGGAGACTCACTAGTAGCCTGCCTTGTTGTTTTCAACTGCGCTCTCTTACCGGTAGGTGTGGCTTGGGAGTGGCCTCCTAGGGCAGCGAAGCAAGTACATTCTGGGAGTTGTTGTCTTTCATCCACATAAGCCAAAAATACATTTTCTGGCTTTTCTCAGTCTAGAAAGCTCCAAATGAAAAAATTTCTTAAAATTTTTTCTACATAAATGACCTATTTTAAATACACATTCATCTTTCCAGCGGTGGAGTTTCCCTTTAAGCATGTCAGCAGTATGGAAGTATTTTAAAGTTTCAGATGAGGACACCAAAGTTGCAATATGTAACATTTGTTCTGCAAAAATCTCAAGAGGGGGTATGGTGCCAAAGAACTTTTCAACAACAGGTTTGATACACCACCCGAAATCGCGGCTATCTGCTTTGCGAGCGTTCGATGTCGGTTCTAAATAGGCCTACTGTAAAACTTCAATTAATGTTAATAATATTTGTTTCAAATCACTGAATGAAGCGTGCTATATTTGGGACAAGAGTCGCAACCTTAAATTGCTTGCACAAAACTCTTGATCAGCACTCAACATTTGTTTATTGTTGTTGTTCATTTAAACCGTTAAGCGCAGAGAGAGAGAGAGAGAGAGAGAGAGACTGCGAGCGAGAGTGAGGTCTGCGGTCTTGACCATTAGTTGATTTACTTGTTTTTGTGTAGGTAATACGTTGTCAAATATGTTTAAGCTTAAATAAACTACCTTTACAAGTAGTTACTGTATGTCTCTTTGTATTAATTTGTTCTGTTATTGTCGTAATGCGCGTGTCATTGACAAAATGCGCAACCAGATGTTCAAATATATGAGTTTTTTTAGAGGGAATATTCGAACGTCATTTTTGATCAGTTTTGACAGCCCTATTTACATGCAGCAGCAGAATAGAGGCCCACTGCCATTCTGTGATTTTGTGGGCAGTCATTCAGATAATTGTGGATCTTTTCTTGCACAACTGTTAAAATACAATTTTATTTGATGGAACATAAAACTTGAAAAACTTTAAAGAATTTTTTTATGTAACTTAATAAAAGTTTGATTATTCTATTGGTTTGTGATTTTTTTTTTTTTTTTTTTTTCAGATCCATTAAATCCAAGCAAAAAAAAAAAAATATATATATATATATATATATGTTTAAAAAAAAAGCCGTTTTCGGCTTCAGTTTTGGTTTTCGGCCAAGTGCATCCTAAATTTTCGGTTTCGGCCCAGAATTTTCATTTCGGTGCATCACTACCAAACTGACTTTATAAACTTCAGATCGACCTCAACTCTGGGACCTCACGTATGACATTCAATGTTACTGTCTATGGTGAGAATACTTTTATTATCGATAGTTAGATGTTTTAATTTTTTTTGTTTTGTTTTATTAATTAAACTGAATTAAGCTGAGATTTCACCAGCAAATATTACTTATGTGCTCAACAGTCTTTCAGAATTGTAGTTTCTCAATATCACAGTCATGCTGTTGTTCTGAATATCATCACAGCTGTGATTGGGCCACATATGATCACATGACTGAACAGCAGCATGATGGCGAGTGTGATACTGCTAATATACTATAGTTAATATTACGAATTTAAGTAAATTCATATTGATTGACTTACATTTTACGCACAGTTTGGTCAGAATATTTTTAGTTTGATTCCATTGGTAATAGTTTTGAAATAATTCAAAGCAAGATCAATTATTGTATAGAATTATGAGTTGTAATTCTGTCTACTGAACACATACAATTGTAGTGTTTCAAATATTGAAATGTTCCTGTGGTCTTTTATGAAAAGACACATCATTAAATTGGTCAATCAAAAGTAACTGTTGTACATACAGTACTAAACTGATTACCTTTTATCAATCTGCATATGCCCTGTGTAGTAACCATGAGATAAACTGATATTCTAGTGCCAGTCACAGAGTTCAACATGTTTAATCAGTGTGTCTATGAATCTGTTTCTTGCAGAGTCTGTTATTGATGCTGTTAAAGCTGAAATGAAGACTGTGTCAGTGATGGAGGGAGATATTGTCCCTCTTCAGACTGATGTTACTGAACTACACGGAGATGAACTGATAGTGTGGAGTTTTGGAGATGTAGGAAAACTCATAGCTAAACATGATTTAGAGGCAAAGAGCTCACTATTACATGATACTGATGAGAGATTCAGAGACAGACTGAAGCTGGATCATCAGACTGGATCTCTGACCATCACAAACAGCAGAACCACAGACTCTGGACTTTATACAGTGAAGATCAGCAGTAACAAACAGATGTTATACAAGAGATTCATTGTTACTGTCAGTGGTGAGTAACTCGAGTCTAATGAATTTTTTTATTTTTTTTATCAGTTGTCTATGAATAATTCAGATGATGTGACATTAATGGACTCAAATCATGAAACAATCCTTTAAAACAACCCAAATTAACTTTCAGAGCTCACAACTTCTTACCCGGACATTTTATTAGCTAAAAGAGCTTGCTTGTATCTTACATTGAAACCTGTGAATAGATCTTTGATAAATACTGACTGTTGTTAAAATTTTTTAATTGTTTCATCTCTGTTTTAATGTTTATATATACAACAGTCATTAGCATATATATTTACTCACTAAATACACTCATATCTACACTCAGGTTATATAGTGTTGATGTTTATAGTGTGTTATAGATCAGACACACTCACACTAATGTCTGTCTTTATCATTACAGTATCAGATCTACACTCAGGTTATATAGTGCTGATGTTTATAGTGTGTTATAGATCAGACACACTCACACTAATGTCTGTCTTTATCATTACAGTATCAGATCTACACTCAGGTTATATAGTGCTGATGTTTATAGTGTGTGTTATAGATCAGACACACTCACACTAATGTTTGTCTTTATCATTACAGTATCAGATCTACACTCAGGTTATATAGTGTTGATGTTTATAGTGTGTGTTATAGATCAGACACACTCACACTAATGTTTGTCTTTATCATTACAGTATCAGATCTTCACTCAGGTTATATAGTGCTGATGTTTATAGTGTGTGTTATAGATCAGACACACTCACACTAATGTCTGTCTTTATCATTACAGTATCAGATCTACACTCAGGTTATATAGTGCTGATGTTTATAGTGTGTGTGTTATAGATCAGACACACTCACACTAATGTCTGTCTTTATCATTACAGTATCAGATCTACACTCAGGTTATATAGTGTTGATGTTTATAGTGTGTGTTATAGATCAGACACACTCACACTAATGTCTGTCTTTATCATTACAGTATCAGATCTACACTCAGGTTATATAGTGCTGATGTTTATAGTGTGTGTTATAGATCAGACACACTCACACTAATGTCTGTCTTTATCATTACAGTATCAGATCTACACTCAGGTTATATAGTGCTGATGTTTATAGTGTGTGTGTTATAGATCAGACACACTCACACTAATGTCTGTCTTTATCATTACAGTATCAGATCTTCACTCAGGTTATATAGTGCTGATGTTTATAGTGTGTGTTATAGATCAGACACACTCACACTAATGTCTGTCTTTATCATTACAGCATCAGGTGTGTCTTCAGGTGCTGTAGCAGGAATAGTTGTGGTTCTGCTGCTGGTGTTTGCTGCTGCTGCTGCTGCTGGTGTGATTTACTATCGCCACAAGATCTCTGAACTAGAAAAACAAAAGCGTAAGTATTACAGCTGATAAAGCAAGAGAATAGGGTTGGCTCTGTACTGCAATTTTGACTTTGGTACAATACCAGAATCTAATATTGACACTAAATCGATACCATTGGTGACAAATAACCAGCCTCAAAAGTTAACTGAAAACAAGTTTATTATGAACATTGAAGGAAATTCCGCAGTAACAAATGTATTGCTTGTAAACAAGATAACAAGTTTGTATTTCACATCGTGCACAATAGAATCAAAATGTAAAAAAAAAAAAAAAACTTAAATCTGCAACAACTTATGTCTTCTTGCTTCCTTGGAGTTGCTTTTATATTTCATATTTAGTTTAATGTAAGTAATGTTAAGTAATGTAATGTTATTATGTTAAACATGTATCAATAAATTTATAAATGATTATTGAACTAGATTAATAAATTATATAATATTGTTAGGTCAGGTTTCCTAACAAATGTTGACAAATGTAGCTTTATGTAAAGCTATTAGTTTTAATATTAGTTATTAGTATGAGTTATATTAGTTATATCCATATTATCTCTAATCCCAAAAATTAATATTTTAATTTCTCTTTATTCATTCAAGCGAATTCCATTAATATTTAATTGTTTGAAATTAAACGCAAGTGCAAATATTATGAGACTTAAACATCATTGATTCTAGCGTGTCACGCATGTTTGAGCTCCCGTTTACCTGAACATGAAACACTCAAATCGATGTGCGTTGATCAGTGTTGTGAATAAAAGTCTAAATGAAATTGGTTGAAAGATGCGCTCAACTGTTGATCTATTAACTTTTTGAACAAATTAGGATTAGCAAGAGACAGATTTGACCTCCCCATTGATCCTCATGTTGTTTCTTTATAGCCGCCGCCACCATTCAAAAGTTTGATTAAAAAAAAAACAATAATAATTTAACAATTTTATTTAGCAAGGATGCATTAAAATATTTAAAAGAAATATTTAATTTTCACGGTGTGGTTCTGGAGTGGAGAATGAATGGAGCAGAGGCAAGGATCTTATCGCAGCATTTTTTGAAACAATCCAGATGAAGGTAAACAAGACAATCCTAAACGAGTGATAAAAACCATAAACGAGACAGATTTGTAAATATACCAGTTTAAAATGAAATTAACAATATACAGTTTATAAATTAAACAGTGATTTTAAATTGTAACAATTGTTCACAATATTACACAAATCTTACATCAAAAACAGTAACAGTAGTGTTTAACAGTAGTGTACAATAAACAATAGATAAAACATGTCTTTCCAATATATATTTATTTATTTATTTATTTTGTTTGTTTGTTTTCTTTTTTTATGTTTTTGAAAGAAGTCTCTTCTCACCAAGGCTGCATTTATTTGATCAAAAATAGTAACACTGAGAAATATTATTACAATGTTAAATAACTGTTTATAGTATTGAACTATAGACCTTAATGAACAATTGTATAAGGTTTGGTTCTTTTCTTGTCAACCTTACTGTTGAAAATCAGGGTTTTTTTTTTGTTTGTTGTTGCCATTTACGGCTACCTGAACTAATATTAAAAATGTATAATTTGAAAAAATGTATATATTATAATTTGATACATTTGTTAAAAGATTAATAAATGCACTGGGAATAACTGTTTATTCGCGCTAACTATGGCAGTAACTAAAATTAACACATGCAACCTTATTGTGAATTGTTATTCATAATTTAGTTTAAAAAGGCATCCATGTGATGAACTGATTATTACAGTAAATGTTATGAGCACATGTGAAGAATCACACAGTATATCCTCAGTGTTTCTGACATGTTCATCTGCAAATTCACTTATATTCTCCTCATTTCTATGTTTCTATGTGCTTCTGTGACATGAAGTGAAGACAGTGTCAGTGATGGGGGGAGAGGATGTCACTCTAAACACTGATGTTACTGAAGTACACAGAGATGATCTCATAGAGTGGAGATTTGGAGATAAAGGGTCTCTCATAGCTGAAATCAGAGGAGGGATCGTTTTTATATATGACACTGGTCTTGAGGAGAGATTCCTGGACAGACTGAAGCTGGACAAGCAGACTGGATCTCTGACCATCAAGGACACCAGAGACACAGACACTGGACTTTATGAACTAAAGACCAGCCAAGACAGTAAAATCAAACACAAGATGTTCAGTGTTTCTGTCTGTGGTGAGTAGTTTACATTTAACATCTTTATTCTTTTAATTTAATATTTTAATGTAGATGATGTAGTTGTGAAGAGCTTATTTCAGGTTTTCCTTATCCTTATTGAGGACCTTATCACGCACGAGAACTGAACTGAAAACGCTCGCATATGGCTTTCCGATCGGTTCTTTAATAAGACTTTGTAACAGATGTCTGCGTCTGCCACATCACTCGTTCGTCTGTCCGAACGTGACGTCTGCGTTTTCTGCCAGGGTGTTTCCAGCACATTCCACACACTCATTCATTATTATTGTCTTCCCACTGATCTTCAATTATGTTTTATTAGCAATTATGTGCTTTTTTACCTTGCTTATGTCTAGCTTTTCATTCCAAATAGTAAATATTAATTTACACAAATGATCATATTAACATTTTTGTTTGCCATTGTTTCTTGTCAACATATCCACAGATACTTATAAAGAACTCATAAAAAGTTGTTCTAGCATATATGTACTATTCACCACTAGGAGTCTCGTGACCAACACAAAAGAACATAGTTGTAAACATTTGGGCTAATTTAAGTAACATATATAATATTTGTAATGTTTCATTTTAGAATTGTAATGTTTAGTTTTAGAGTTTCGCCGAAGTTTGATTGACATGCGATCTGACAGTTAACAGAATTATACTTAAAACAGTTTATTATTATTATTATTTAGCCTAGAATTTTGCAGAGAATTAACAATAAACCTTCAGTTTAGCATTTCCTTTGACATAATTTGTTTCCCCCAACATTATTTTAATATATTTAATTATAAATATCAACTCGCACATTTCATTATTTATAGGTTTACTTATTCAGGAAGATGTGGATTTAGGTAATTATGTATTTATTTGCACATTTATTTATTGATACTATATTTCTCTATAATTTTGTGGACTTTATTAATTCATTAATTCATTTGCGTATTTATTTATTGCTTTTACATGTTTCGTCCTCCATATATTACTGAACTACCACAATAAAAATTACAATTAATAAATGAAGGGTAGCTTAATTCAACATGTAAATGAAACAGTCATCTGATGTGCGGAGCCAGGACTGTTTGCATTAATCATGATAAATAAGTCCTATTACACTAGTAAAACCTTCATAACTGCAATTAAACAATAGGCTAAATAAATTAAATGTGCAATAGGCTCACTAATATCTGCTGAACATTTGGAATAAAAATATGCTGAAAACCGAAACATTAGAATGTGACAAACGAAACACGGATTATCATGGTTTATTATGCTGCTGTTACAAAAATTGAATAAATAATAAAATAATAAGGCCTAAATAAATAAACAAACAAACGTCGAACTATAGTAAAGTAGGCCTATAGGACATAAACTGTTTTGTGTTTATAGCCTAATAGTTCTTGTGTTTGCAGATTGTAGGTGTATTATGTCGGATATCAGAGATATGTAGGCTGTTTTTTTTCTATTGTTCTATTTACAGGATCTACAGAAGCAGTCTCATAGCCTACCAGTTGACGCAATCGAGTTGGCAACCATGTCTAGTATACCAGTGCTGTAGCCAAGGCTTATTAAAATTATTTTTTTAAAAACAACAAAAAAAACAATAATAACCCCAACAATAAGCTATAAAAATGCAATAGCCTTTATCAAAAATCACGTGAATGACGCGTGGCGTCTGACTCGACACTTCAAGGTATTGTACCTGATATTTTTTTCTTCTAGTTGGGCAAAATGGTTTAAACCATATATAAAATAATATATTTTAAAAGGAATCATCTGTGAAAAAAACAGGCTTTATGATGCCATTGCCATCTACTGTGTATTATGGAGGATTGTAATAGATGAGAAGCTCTTGCCCGGGACGGAAAGCCTTGGCCAATAACATGCTCAGGGAAAAGGGGGTTGCCTATATAGAACTCAGGGACAAAAATTATAAAATGAGCGAGTACATCATGAATCCATTTTCCAAACTCTGTTTTTGGCTCATCCTGAATCACTATGGTCCACCTATAATAAGTGTTTATATTCCGACTATTTTAGACTGTTTCGGGTCGCCACCTCTGCGGAGCAGCCCAGTGCCTGCGTGACTCGTCATAGACATAAACAGAGAGAAGTAGTTCCGACTACAATGTTCTTCCGCAGTTCTTTTTATTAACCGCTAGAGCGCCAAAAGTTAAGTGCTGGCGCTGCAGCTTTCACTTCCACACGTGATTTACGTGGCCTCTACGTCTCATCTGCGTCTTAAATTGAATGGAATAAATAGCAGAATAAAAAATAAAAAAATAGACGTTGTGTGAGACGTTCACAATCCCGGTCAAAAAAGAGCGCATTGGAAATGAATGGGAGATGAATTTTATTTGGTACAAAAACTTTTTGGTACTGCAGCCAAACAAAATTTTTTTGATATATCAATTTCAAACTTGTTTAGATTTATGACTTTGATTTTCTTGCAGTTTTAAAATAAAATGTGATTTTGAAAATATATATTTCATATAAAAATTGAAAATAGTATTTTTCTGAAATTTTCATAACAATTCACGTAAAATTCTGTTACTTTTTCACTTTTTTCAAACTTTTTTTTTTCACTTCAGCAATAATCTGCCAGATGTCGTCTTTGAAAAGAGATCAAACTTAAGCCTGTGCTAAAGCAGTCAAGATTTACGACAGTTTAAAGGAGTCGTTCACTTTAAAATGAAAATTAGCCCATTATGTATTCATCCTCAAGTCTTCCTAGGTGTTTGACATTCTTTTTTCAGACGAATACAATCAGAGTTATATTAATAAACACCCTTACGCTTCCGAGCTTTATAATGGCTGTGGATTGCAACAATCAATTTAAAGGTTAAAAAAAGTGCATCTATCCATGATAAAAGTGCTCCACACGGGTCTCTGGGGGTTAATAAACGCATCTGATGCGAAGCAATGCGTTTGTAAAATATCCATATTTAAAACTTTTTAAAGTAAATTAACTAGCTTCCGGCCAAATGAAAGTTAAGTTGCGTAAGTTGTACTTTAGATGCAAGTATGTTCGCTTGGCCGGAAGCTAGAATTTTACTTTGTAACATGTTAAATATGAATATTTTTCTTACAAAAACTAGGTCTGCTTCAGAAGGCCTTCAGGTGAGTAAATCATGGACTACTTTTCTGAACTACTCCTTTAAGTTGGAAATTGAATTTTCAGGTCTATGCTCAAAGTGAATAAATGGATTATAAATACAGTGCAAATATAATTTAGTATAAAAAAATCCCCTAAAAATACAAAATATGAAATAAAAAACATCAAACTAAAATATAGTACATTCATTTCATTAACAAAAAAAACTAGATGTACCGCATCGCGGTACAAAATATGACCGCCGCTCAGGCCTGCACTTGCTTTCCACAAAAATAAATGACGTGGAGTAATTTGGCTGTATTGCGTGTTTATGTATATACCTAAAAAAAGTAATAGTATGTGCATGTCTGTCTGTGTGTGTGTGTGTGTGTGTGTGTGTGTGTGTGTGTGTGTGTGTTTGTGTGTGTGTTTGTGTATGTGTGTGTCTGTGTGTGTGTGTGTCTGTGCGTGTATGTATGTGTGCGTACATGTGTGCGCGTGTGTGTTTGTGTGTGTGTGTCTGTGCATGTGGATTTGTATGTGTGTGTATGGGTGTGTGTCTGTGCGTGTGGATGTCAGTGTGTGTGCATGCTTGCGTTTGTTTGTATTCCTGCATGTGTGTGTGTGACAGTATCATCCTAAACCAGCAACCCTTCGCTCAACAGCACCATCTACAGGCCGATGAGTGTACAGTCACTAAATGTGCACATAAATGAATTTATTTTATACCCCCCCATGGATGAAATTCTACAAAACTTAGCAGAGGATACCCCCAGAGGTTGTCAAGTTAATCATACACATGAAATATGGTGCAGTTCTGAACATCTCCACTGAAGATAGGGAGTGGCCCCCGGGGACCAAACGAAATTTTTCCGTAGAAGTCTAGTGGGGCTACATGCCCACCAAATTTCATGTTCCCCGGTGTTTCGGTGTCCCTGGTATCGTTGACGAAAAATTTACGGGGGCCCCAGCGCGGGGGGGGAAGTGGCCCCCGGGGACCAAACGAAATTTTTCCGTAAAAGTCTAGTAGACCAACATACCATAAAAATTTCTTCATCCTCGGTGCCACGGTTCAGGTAGTTATTTAGGAAAAACTGCATTTTTTTGGGTTTGGGGGGGCCCAGCGCGGGGGGGGAGTGGCCCCCGGGGACCAAACGAATTTTTTCCGTAGAAGTGTAGTGGGGCTACATGCCCACCAAATTTCATGTTCCCCGGTGCTTCGGTGTCCCTGGTATCGTTGACGAAAAATTTACGGGGGCCCCAGCGCGGGGGGGGAAGTGGCCCCCGGGGACCAAACGAAATTTTTCCGTAAAAGTCTAGTAGACGAACATACCATAAAAATGTCTTCATCCTCGGTGCCACGGTTCAGGTAGTTATTTAGGAAAAACTGCATTTTTTTGGTTTTGGGGGGGCCCAGCGCGGGGGGGGAGTGGCCCCCGGGGACCAAACGAAATTTTTCCGTAGAAGTCTAGTGGGGCTACATGCCCACCAAATTTCATGTTCCCCGGTGCTTCGGTGTCCCTGGTATCGTTGACGAAAAATTTACGGGGGCCCCAGCGCGGGGAGGGGGGAGTGGCCCCCGGGGACCAAACGAAATTTTTCCGTAAAAGTCTAGTAGACGAACATACCATAAAAATTTCTTCATCCTCGGTGCCACGGTTCAGGTAGTTATTTAGGAAAAACTGAATTTTGGGGGGTTTGGGGGGGCCCAGCGCGGGGGGGGAGTGGCCCCCGGGGACCAAACGAAATTTTTCCGTAGAAGTGTAGTGGGGCTACATGCCCACCAAATTTCATGTTCCCCGGTGCTTCGGTGTCCCTGGTATCGTTGACGAAAAATTTACGGGGGCCCCAGCGCGGGGGGGGGAAGTGGCCCCCGGGGACCAAATTAAATTTTTCCGTAAAAGTCTAGTAGACCAACATACCACAAAAATTTCTTCATCCTCGGTGCCACGGTTCAGGTAGTTATTTAGGAAAAACTGAATTTTTTTGGGTTTGGGGGGGCCCAGCGCGGGGGGGGGGTGGCCCCCGGGGACCAAACGAAATTTTTCCTTAGAAGTCTAGTGGGGCTACATGCCCACCAAATTTCATGTTCCCCGGTGTTTCGGTGTCCCTGGTATCGTTGACGAAAAATTTAAGGGGGCCCCAGCGCAGGGGGGGAAGTGGCCCCCGGGGACCAAACGAAATTTTTCCGTAAAAGTCTAGTAGACGAACATACCATAAAAATTTCTTCATCCTCGGTGCCACGGTTCAGGTAGTTATTTAGGAAAAACTGCATTTTTGGGGGTTTGGGGGGGCCCAGCGCGGGGGGGGAGTGGCCCCCGGGGACCAAACGAAATTTTTCCTTAGAAGTCTAGTGGGGCTACATGCCCACCAAATTTCATGTTCCCCGGTGCTTCGGTGTCCCTGGTATCGTTGACGAAAAATTCAGTAAGGTGACGAAAAAAAAAAAAGAAAAAAAAAAAAAACTTTGACAATCCCTATATGATCGCTTTCGCTAGCTACGCTAGCGGCGGTCATAATAAATAAATCAGCCTACACGTGAAGAGCACCAGAGGGTTAAGCAAAAAAATTATTCTGTACCTGGAAGATGAAGAAATAAGATGCAGAAAAACAAGCTTGGAAAATATGTAGAAGAATTGGAAATGATAGGGGGGGTGAAACACTCAGTTTCAGTCAATCTCATGTTAATCTTGAGTACCTATAGAGTAGTATTGCATCCTTCATATCTCCAAAAAGTCTTTAGTTTTATTAGAAAGATCGGTTGTACAGAGTCTTTCCGGGAAAAACCGAGCGGCTGGAGGCCGGCTGTGTGGGCGGAGCTAAAGAATCACGAGCGCTGTTCACTGTTTACGTGCTGTGCTTACGCGCCGATAGCTAACAACACACAGACATTTGAAGCAGTTTTACTCACCGACTGCGGTTCCAACGCACGACCGTGAACCTTTATCGTTGGGACTGCTCCATTCTTAAGCATTAGACGATCTGCAAATCCGGTGTCGAACTGGGCCTTGTTTATAAAACAACCATCGTCGAAATGCAGGGAACAGGGAACTCTGTTGATGCTCTGGAAAATCAAACTCCATCCACTGGACTGGTCCCTTAACGCTGGGTTCTTCGGGAATCTGTGCAGGGTTGTCGGCAACCAAAAACACACTTCTTTCTTTGACATCGCGAGCACAGCGCTTTGATGGGCGTACTGCTTTCGCTCTCTCGCTCGTCGCTCTGGTCTACGGGTGCGCGCGCACCCTTCCGGGAGAAGTGCCCTTAGGACCCTTATAAGGAAATTCCGCTCCATCTGACGTCACACAGGCCCATACTCGGAAAAAAACTTTCCGAAACTTGTGACAAACCGGATGGAGTATTTTTCGCACAGAAATACTCCTTCAAACGTACAGCTTAATTTTTGAAACTTTGTCCATGTTTAGCATGGGAATCCAACTCTTTAACAGTGTAAAAAACTCAGTATGCGTGAAATAGCATTTCACCCCCCCTTGAAGGATTAAAACGGCTCAATGCAAGTGGGTTCAGTGATTCAGATAAGAGAAAGCCTGACACCTTGTGGAATTTCTCTGAAGGAAAACTAAAGTTAAATGTGAACTTAAGAATCCACAGGCTCCATCTCATCCAATATAGGCAAAAACCAAATGAGAGCATCGATGACTTTGTGACTAGAGCCAGAACTTTAGCACTGAAATGCCAATTCTGACGATGAGCTCATTGAATGTTTAGTTTAACTTATCATGGCCAGTACAGTACTACTTTCGATGCTTTAAGAAACCGCCTATACAGCAAGGCTAAAGGTCACCCCATTGCTGACATACTAGCAGAGGGGTGAAAGAGTGAAGCCTTAGCAGCAGCAGCAGCTGATAATGAACAGATACAACAGCTTGGCATGTCACAGATTTAAAAATGCCCATGCTGTAACAAGAGGACGAACATGTCAAAACTGTAACTGAACAGTGCCCTGCATTCAACAATATGTTCTATGTGCGGTAACAGAGGCCACTGGGCAAAGTGCTGTAAAAAGAACCAATCTTGTTGGTTGTTAGAGATGTTTACACACTTATGTTAAACAGGGGGGATGTTATGATGATACATAATACATGTGTTCGTAATACGCTATGGTCGTGTACCGGAAATGTCTTATGCATCATACTTCAATGTGGAGACATTAATAAATTAGTCATGACGGAAAAAAAAAGGATGATAACAGATGTATTTTCCCATGAGTTCGCTATGTTAACGATATAACGTTACCTAGCTTGTTTGGTAGCTTATAATACCGTAGCTTGTTGTATAGTAAGTCATCCACTATAACAAACAAACAGCGATAACAACTTCAAAAACATTGCAATAAATAAATGGTTTTGAAGAGGAATATTTTGTCATTCAAGAGTCAGCTTTTTCATTGAACCAGAGAGAAATGTTGAATAGAAGGATAATGCCACTGTCTCCATGCTACACTAATATTAAGCCTATTAATCCTCTGTGTACACATATCCTTACAAGTACAATTTTGGCTGTATTATTTGTGGCCTCTTCAAAAATTGTTCCTGAGAAATGTTATGTTTATTCCCATCCCCCCTCTCTTATAATCTCCTCATTTCTCTGTTTCTATGTGCTCCTGTGACATGAAGTGAAGACAGTGTCAGTGTTTAAAGGAGATCCTGTCACTCTAGAGACTGATTCTGAAATACAGAGAGATGATCTCATAGAGTGGAGATTTGGAAATAACGGACCCCTCATAGCTGAAATCAGAGGAGGGATCATCCTTCTACATTATGGTGTTCCTAATGGGAGATTCAGTGCCGGACTGGAGCTGGACAAGACGACTGGATCTCTGACCATCACAAACACTGAACTGAAACATGCTGGAGTTTATCATCTACAGATCACATCCATCAGAGGGGTTTCATACAAGAAATTCAGAGTTGTTGTCAGAGGTGAGTATCTCCTCCAGTCAGTGTACTAATGATCAAAGTTCTTGAATGTTAATTATTATTATCAGTATCATTTGTGTTTGTCACTTTTTAAGAAATATAAGTTTCAAAATCTATTGAATTAACTGCAAGTTATCAGTGCTTTCAGTGATGCACATCTTGTAACTAAGCATTTTGTGTACTGAAGGCTTATGAATTACTGAAGGGTTTTGGGAAAGTGACCCCTTTCTAATGTCCACTGTTGTGTTTTGATAACTATGCTTGACTGCCGCTGTCAAACGAAGTGAGAAGTGATCACACTGAAGGAATTACCTCATGAAATATTTTTAGTTTTTTACTACGACGCTCTACAATGCTTGAACAGTGTTTTCTACCTATTTTTATAATACCTTATACCCTCTATTAGGATTTTACATTTTAAAAAACTCTCAGCAAGGCATGTTTGTCGGTTAATTTTATTTTCTGTTGACATATGAAGGTCATATAATCAGATCAACAGCACAATTACGAGTGTGATACTGCTTTTCAATAAGAAGTACTGGCTGTTTTTGCTCCACCAATGAAAACAAAGCCACAGAAGTTGGGCGTCTCCAAGCAACAGAGAGTAGCAGTGTTTCATTCCTGAATGAATTCGTGTCTATGAAGGAATCTACAGAGTTATGTATTTAATGACTCATTTGTACTTTTTTTGTTCCTGAATCAATCAGTGTTTGGAACAAATCAGTTGAATGAATGATTTAATGTCTCACTCGTGAATATGCATTTTTATGTTATGTTTTATGTATGTTTTTATGTTATTTTTTTATGTATTTCAATATTTTTATGCTTTAGTGCAGTCAAAAAGTTACATACAGCACATTTAAAGGTGCAATAGGTGATCTGGTAAATGTTAACTTCAGCCTGCTAGAATTGAAGTTCATATCACCCACCAATTATCATTTGTTTTGTTTCTGAAGGAATCATTTCAGTGTCATTTGACAGTAGTTCTTTATGACCCATTTGACACCTGGTATTAACATCCACCTTAAGTGTTCTGTGCTGAATACTGGTGAAAACCGATCTAAAACGCTTTGTGATCGATCACTGAAACTATATTATATCGTATGATCACCATCACACATTACTATAACATTATTCCAATATTATATCAATTTAAAAAAACATTCTATTTTAGCTGCTCCATCGCTAGCCAACTTACTGATGGAGTGTTACGAGTGTGATGTTGGTTTTGAGATGAACTGCTGAACGTCTCAAATAGGGTCCCAAACACCAGATCATATATTAGCAAATCAGTTCATCTTACCTGCACAAAGTGACCATTTAAATAACTAGATGTACCGCATCGCGGTACAAAATATGACCGCCGCTCAGGCCTGCACTGGCTTTCCACAAAAATAAATGACGTGGAGTAATTTGGCTGTATTGCGTGTTTATGTATATACCTAAAAAAAGTAATAGTATGTGCATGTCTGTCTGTCTGTGTGTGTGTGTGTGTGTGTGTGTGTGTGTGTGTGTGTGTGTGTATGTGTGTGTATTTGTGTATTTGTGTATGTGTGTGTCTGTGTGTGTGTGTGTGTGTGTGTGTGTGTGTGTGTGTGTGTGTGTGTGTGTGTGTGTGTGTGTGTGTGTGTGTGTGTGTGTCTGTGCGTGTATGTATGTGTGCGTACATGTGTGCGCGTGTGTGTTTGTGTGTGTGTGTGTCTGTGCATGTGGATTTGTATGTGTGTGTATGGGTGTGTGTCTGTGCGTGTGGATGTCAGTGTGTGTGCATGCTTGCGTTTGTTTGTATTCCTGCATGTGTGTGTGTGACAGTATCATCCTAAACCAGCAACCCTTCGCTCAACAGCACCATCTACAGGCCGATGAGTGTACAGTCACTAAATGTGCACATAAATGAATTTATTTTATACCCCCCCATGGATGAAATTCTACAAAACTTAGCAGAGGATACCCCCAGAGGTTGTCAAGTTAATCATACACATGAAATATGGTGCAGTTCTGAACATCTCCACTGAAGATAGGGGCGATTAAAGCAGAATAATATTGCATTTTCATTTTTTATGGGAGGGGCGCAAATCACAAATGAGTGATTATGGGCTAGGTTGATGTGCCATAAAAATTTATTCATCCTCGGTGCCACGGTTCAGGTAGTTATTTAGGAAAAACTGAATTTTTTTGGGTTTGGGGGGGCCCAGCGCGGGGGGGGAGTGGCCCCCGGGGACCAAACGAAATTTTTCCTTAGAAGTCTAGTGGGGCTACATGCCCACCAAATTTCATGTTCCCCGGTGTTTCGGTGTCCCTGGTATCGTTGACGAAAAATTTACGGGGGCCCCAGCGCAGGGGGGGGAAGTGGCCCCCGGGGACCAAACGAAATTTTTCCGTAAAAGTCTAGTAGACCAACATACCATAAAAATTTCTTCATCCTCGGTGCCACGGTTCAGGTAGTTATTTAGGAAAAACTGAATTTTTTGGGGTTTGGGGGGGCCCAGCGCGGGGGGGGAGTGGCCCCCGGGGACCAAACGAAATTTTTCCGTAAAAGTGTAGTGGGGCTACATGCCCACCAAATTTCATGTTCCCCGGTGCTTCGGTGTCCCTGGTATCGTTGACGAAAAATTTACGGGGGCCCCAGCGCGGGGAGGGGGGAGTGGCCCCCGGGGACCAAACGAAATTTTTCCGTAAAAGTCTAGTAGACCAACATACCATAAAAATTTCTTCATCCTCGGTGCCACGGTTCAGGTAGTTATTTAGGAAAAACTGCATTTTTTTGGGTTTGGGGGGGCCCAGCGCGGGGGGGGAGTGGCCCCCGGGGACCAAACGAAATTTTTCCGTAGAAGTCTAGTGGGGCTACATGCCCACCAAATTTCATGTTCCCCGGTGCTTCGGTGTCCCTGGTATCGTTGACGAAAAATTTACGGGGGCCCCAGCGCGGGGGGGGAAGTGGCCCCGGGGACCAAACGAAATTTTTCCGTAAAAGTCTAGTAGACCAACATACCATAAAAATGTCTTCTTCCTCGGTGCCACGGTTCAGGTAGTTATTTAGGAAAAACTGAATTTTTTTGGGTTTGGGGGGGCCCAGCGCGGGGGGGGAGTGGCCCCCGGGGACCAAACGAAATTTTTCCTTAGAAGTCTAGTGGGGCTACATGCCCACCAAATTTCATGTTCCCCGGTGTTTCGGTGTCCCTGGTATCGTTGACGAAAAATTTAAGGGGGCCCCAGCGCGGGGGGGGAAGTGGCCCCCGGGGACCAAACGAAATTTTTCCGTAAAAGTCTAGTAGACCAACATACCATAAAAATTTCTTCATCCTCGGTGCCACGGTTCAGGTAGTTATTTAGGAAAAACTGCATTTTTTGGGGTTTGGGGGGGCCCAGCGCAGGGGGGGAGTGGCCCCCGGGGACCAAACGAAATTTTTCCTTAGAAGTCTAGTGGGGCTACATGCCCACCAAATTTCATGTTCCCCGGTGTTTCGGTGTCCCTGGTATCGTTGACGAAAAATTTACGGGGGCCCCAGCGCAGGGGGGGGAAGTGGCCCCCGGGGACCAAACGAAATTTTTCCGTAAAAGTCTAGTAGACCAACATACCATAAAAATGTCTTCATCCTCGGTGCCACGGTTCAGGTAGTTATTTAGGAAAAACTGCATTTTTGGGGGTTTGGGGGGGCCCAGCGCGGGGGGGAAGTGGCCCCCGCGGACCAAACGAAATTTTTCCGTAAAAGTCTAGTAGACCAACATACCATAAAAATTTCTTCATCCTCGGTGCCACGGTTCAGGTAGTTATTTAGGAAAAACTGCATTTTTTTGGGTTTGGGGGGGCCCAGCGCGGGGGGGGAGTGGCCCCCGGGGACCAAACGAAATTTTTCCTTAGAAGTCTAGTGGGGCTACATGCCCACCAAATTTCATGTTCCCCGGTGTTTCGGTGTCCCTGGTATCGTTGACGAAAAATTTAAGGGGGCCCCAGCGCGGGGGGGGGAAGTGGCCCCCGGGGACCAAACGAAATTTTTCCGTAAAAGTCTAGTAGACCAACATACCATAAAAATTTCTTCATCCTCGGTGCCACGGTTCAGGTAGTTATTTAGGAAAAACTGCATTTTTGGGGGTTTGGGGGGGCCCAGCGCGGGGGGGGAGTGGCCCCCGGGGACCAAACGAAATTTTTCCTTAGAAGTCTAGTGGGGCTACATGCCCACCAAATTTCATGTTCCCCGGTGCTTCGGTGTCCCTGGTATCGTTGACGAAAAATTCAGTAAGGTGACGAAAAAAAAAAAAAAAAAAAACTTTGACAATCCCTATATGACCGCGGTCATAATAAACTCATGTGTAAAGAAGTCAGGATACGTCACCTGTCGGTTCAGGGTCCTGCTACACACATTACAGTGATACTGAGAGACAGTAATGTGAAGTTTTGAGTCTTTCTCCATTTCAAACTGATAGAACATTATCTGAATGATCTTTGTGTAGTAATTTCAAACTCTGAAGTTCACATGCACACACTAATGGCAACATTTCTTTGTGTTTCTCTGTTTCTATGTGCTGCTGTCACTAATGCAGAGAGGAACATATCAGTGGAACAGGGAAAGAATGTGATCCTAAACCCTGAAACTGAAATACAGAAAGATGATCTGATACAGTGGAGGTTTGGAGATCAAGACATTCTCATAGCTGAAATCAGAGGAGGGACCGGAGAGACACATGATGATGATGTGAGATTCAGAGGCAGACTGAGGCTGGATGAGAAGACTGGATCTCTGACCATCACAGACAGCACAGCTGATCAATCTGGAGATTATAAACTACAGATCAGCAGCAGCAGAGGAACCACAAACAAGAGATTTGTTGTTAGACTCTACAGTAAGTAGTTCATTTTCAATTTATTTTAGATCTTTGTGAAAAGTGATGATCCACTTTGTGTTTTTGCTCTATCAATGAAAATAGTTCCAATCGAAGGCAAAGCATGAAAAAAATACATTAAATAATGTATTTGCAGAGAATATTGTTATTGTATTTAGGTTCAAACTTGCATGTTTTTATTTGCATGTCACCGGCAGTTTATATTCTTGACTTGTACTGTACGTACACACACTCACACACATACGGTGGTGGCACTATCATTATGAGGACTTTCCATTGGTGTAATGGTTTTTCTGTCGCCTAAACATAACCCTCACAGAATTTTTTTTGCATTTAATTTTTTTATTTTTTTATTTAATATTTAGTAGCCTATGTCTATTGTTTTATTACAGTAGTGTTCTCATTATAATGTTATGTAACATGACAGTCCCAGTCCTAGTTATTAATGTTGTGCATTGCTGTTTGAGCTGCATGGGCTGAAGCTAAAGATGATCAACATGTGTTACGGTTTAACTGGTTTCCATGTCACTGTTAACTGGTGATTTCTGGCGCTTAACTCCAGCTGTGAACGATCGGCTGCAGACTTGACAATTCAGCAAACACGTGCAACATGTCCATAACAAGAAAACTATCTCACTATGTAATTATTGGTATCTTTGTAAAAGTAAAAATAAGTGATTTCATAATCTGTAACCGCAAAAGTAAGTTTAACAAAAAAGGTCTTAAAATCCTTCTTTTGGGATTCGAACTCGTCCAAGAAAATCACCATTAAATACTGTTGTGGCAATTGATCTAACTGAGCTACTCGAGATCTGTTTGATGTGTTCAGTTTATGATATTCAGATTATTCACAATTCTTCTGTGTTTGATTATGGCAATGGGCTGGGCTCGTGTTAACTTGTTCCTCACGCTCACAAGCTGATAGTCTTAAATGATTACATTGTTTGACACTTGAATGGCATTTTCTTGTCAAAATGTTGATTCCCCAAATATTATGGAACACAAAGTCTACTTTATGAATTACTCAGTCATTCAGTGAAGACACCTTGCATTTGTCAGTAATTTTAAGGCAAAAATAATAACATTGTGTGACACTGACATGTCATCTTCACATTTCCTTTGCAACCTTTTAATGCTGAAATTCTTGGTAACATGATAAACATTTTAAATAGAAGTTTTAATATTTAGTAATACATTCAACATGTTCACCAGAGAACTCAATCAAATGAAGAAAAGATAAAGCTGCAAAAAGATGTTATTTCACTTGATATTTTATTGCATGGCTGCACAACAACAAAAGCAACAATTTAAAAAATAAAGACATGCGGGGAAAAATAAATCCTGATCCACATGTGGCTGACCAACACATTGGCAGTGGAACCACAGTTCTCAAGTGGTGAACAGTAATAACTCTATAACAAACAGACATTCAAACACAAGGAATTAAATCATTTCAGTGTTCAAACATGTAGGATTAATTTCACAATTCCCCATTGAACTACACTGTGAAACAAACGTGTGTGTGTGTGACATGATCTAGCATCATCTAGCATCTTCAGCTCAAAATATGGAGACAGAACAGGGTCATAACGTGACAGGATATTCATCTCAATCTCTCTATTTTATTCAGCTTTACAGCTTGTCAAATTCAGCTAAAACACATTTTGTTGCTGACCTGCATCCACAAGTTCTTCCTTCAGCTTTTATTTAGATCAGCACTTTTCAGATCAGTTTTCATCAAACTGGAACTGAGACAGTAATATGAATTTTCTATGTGAGAAGACAGCAAATCATGTTCATCTGAATGATATTGATGTAGTAGTTTCAAGCTGTGATGTTCACATGCACACTGATCTGATGGCAACATTTCTTTGTGTTTCTCTGTTTCTCTGTGCTGCTGTCGCTAATGAAGAGAGGTTGAAATCAGTGGAAGAGGGAAAATCAGTCACTCTAGAGACTAAAACTGAAATACAGAAAGATGATCTGATACAGTGGAGGTTTGGAGATCAAAACATTCTCATAGCTGAAATCAGAGGAGGGACCGGAGAGACACATGATGATGATGATGGGAGATTCAGAGGCAGACTGAGGCTGGATGAGAAGACTGGATCTCTGACCATCGCAAGAATGAGACCTGAACACACTGGAGATTATAAACTACAGATCAGCAGCAGCAGAGGAACCACAAACAAGACATTTGTTGTTACTGTCCATGGTAAGTAGTTTTTCAATTTATTTTTAAAATATAGATGATGTCTTTGTGAAAAGTGATGTTCCACTTTGTGTTTTTGCTCTATCAATAAAAATAGTTCCTAACAAAGCCAAAGCATGAAACATATACATAATAAATAATGCCTCTGCAGAGAGAAATATTGTATTTATGTCAGAATTTGTTCTTAAGTATTACTGTTATTAGTGTTGCATGTTTAATTTGCATGTCACCGGCAGTTTATTTTTACAAATACTCTATACACACAGTGTTTATATTCCGACTATTTTAGACTGGTCGGGTGGGGAGTAGCCCAGTGCCTGCGTGACTCGTCATAGAGACAGAAATCTTATGTTCATAATCTGAAAACCACGTCCAACCCTCTCCATTGACTTTGTATTACGCCTCCTTGTCATTTCTTGCTTCTAACAAAAGACAGAACAATGTCTAAAAGCTGCCATGTGACAGGGTGTACAGCGAACAACTAAAAAAACAACTGTTTTTATAAGCTTTCGACCCCAAAAAACGAGTGTTTAAGAAGACATAAGTGGATACACGCACTTGAGACAGAGCGCAACGTGTCATATTACTCTGAGAACTAACTTACGGCCACTGGAGGGGAATGTAATCGGCGACAGGATATTATTTTTAACCATGTCAAAGGATTATATCACCAGCCTATGTGAACCAGAGAGGAGGAGATCTATTGAGAAACTATATTTTATTGGTCTATATCAGTGTCCCTTTTCCTTACCTTCCTTTTGTTGGAGAAATGATAATCTACAACTATAAGATTGAATCACCAGGAAACAGCATAATTTAACCTAACATTACCTAACAAAGATCAAAACGCATAGCTAAGATTCTTTCAACCCCTAACATATGTAATAATAATCAAGGCATATATCCTCAGCTTTATGAAAGATAGAGGGAAACAGGGGTGCAGTTGATTACTAAAATGATGGGGCAAGTTGGCCCATAATAATAATCTTGTATGGACATGTTTGTTCGTCTTGGCTCAAAGCCACTTGCTTCGAACTTTTCTTCACGTTAATTACAAGTGATATAATGAAATATTTCTATTCAAAACAATATTTTACGTCCAATTATTTCCTCAACTTATTTTTGATATTGAGATAAAAGTTAATTTTCTTGGATTTGATATGCAAGAGAGTGGTGATCACGAAGATGATTTGAACTGTTTCCCCTTTTGCAGCGACTTTGCATGTTCTTTAGACAGGGTGACCATCCTCTAATACATTTTCCTCAATACTTTTGTATTTAATGTATATTAAGACAATGATGTTACAAGACCAAACTCAGTAAAGACCACACTAAGCATATGTAGCCTACAGAAACGCAGATGAGCGCAGAATATGAACGGAACTCGTTTTCTTTATAATAACGTTTTTTCTTTGAGAGGAAAATGTTTGACGTGTAATTAAACGCATTGCGTTCATATTCTGGGCTCATCTGCTTTTCTGTAGACTTTATACTGTGCTTTATTAATAAGGTGTGTGCAGAATTTGATCTCTTAATAACTGTCTTCTTGGGACATTAAGCCGTTAAGCGTTTTTCACGTTACGCGTTTTAAATCCGCACACACAATTTGAAAAGACTCAAACGGACACGGATAGAGTGAAAGACTGGATGTCTTTTCTTTCTATCGGGTAGGATAGCCTACAAGTGATTTCAAAACATTTCAGCCGGTTCTAATTTGATTTCTGGATGCTGTGAACATGTTAAGCTAAAAGACTGCACTCCAGTTTCGCGTTTATTGTCGTCTCTGCAGTTAAAAAGACAAAGTTGACAAATTTGGCTATACTTTCATAATTTTTATATATATTTTTTTTATTTTCATTTTATTTATTGATCACGCAGGGTTATCTAATTGAACTATTTGTGGTTTGTATTTTGTGACGTGCGTGTTTCTCCTCGGGGCTCCTCCCACAAAACAGGATTTCTGATTGTAATAGGGTATATGTCGAACGTCGCATGACGAAACCGGAAACCTGGTCTCATCGCATCCGCTTGTCATAGAAAGTGTTAACAGCCGTATGAACTGACGCCGATATCTATGGAATTTTAAGGTAATCAGCTAACCTACCTATCTCACTTTGTTATTGGCGTTTTATTCTATTTAAATATCTAAACGTTAGTGTGAAGATTTTTTTTTTTTTTTACTTTTAAATATCGATCTTCACATGCGAGGGACATTGGTTATGATCATCTTTGCTCGCTCCTTTTAAGTTATCTTGAGTAAAACAGTAAAAAAATGCAAGCAGCACATACAAAAGACCTGAACCGGAAGCGATGCGTTCTGTTTTCCTGTTTCGTAATGCGACGTTCGACATATACCCTATTCAACATGTTGGATATTTAGGCTACGATTTGAGATCGGTGCGACCCCGACGTTCTTCAGAGCAGATTCAGACCTCACACCACATCAGTACATCTCTCTTTTTAATATCTGTAATTGTCTGTATTTTCTGGCTGATTCCTCAGGAAACAGAGTGAATGATTCGGCGACCATAGAGATGCTGCTGCTGAATGAAGAGGATCGGGATGTAGGGAATGAACGGGAGGGGACAAGTTTACTTTAAAGAGATAAGACACGCCCACCAGTGTCAATCACTCTGACATCATCAATAATTCAGCTCCAGCTGCAACAACAAAAACATATTTCTGCTTATATGAGCCTGAAAGTGAGAAATGAATCCGTGTCTGTTGAGCTGTTAAACTTGTATGTAAGAAGCTTATTTGGTTTTAGATGAACAGGGAAACGTTTCATATATTGTTTTTATAATGTTACACTTCATACCTGTTACTCTTATTACAGTTTTTTTCGATTGCTAAACGACAGTGAGCACAACTGGAGCTACATGTGCAAAACTCTAACTACAGTCTGCACTACCAACAGTCACCTGAGCTAAACAGTTCACATCACCTGCAAAACTCACTCCAAGCAACACAACTCTTAACACATGGCTCAAAACAGGCTCAGTGCAGCTAAACACTATGCACAACCCTCACTGAGATAACACACACTGTCACTCAGAACACACTGAGAGGAAAAACACTAGCCTCAAACACCAATTGTTAAGGGAGATGATGATTTTGCAATTATACTGCCATGATTAATGCTTGATTTACTTTAAAGTGATGTAACCTAAGTAGTAATAATGCTTTTGCTTAAATAGATGTATGTAACCCAATTACTAATACTGCACAGAATATGTATTGTGTGATTTTACTATTGTTAAGAAAAGTATTTACTTGCATGAAACATATGTATTGATTGAGTTAGAGTAGAAAGCAATTATGTATTAGAAATAGTTTTATGATAAATGGAAAATGTACTAGTAAAGGTATGTGTTACAGACGATGAAGAGAAGAAAGAAGAGAAAGAGACCACGGAGGCGCTGTCGGAAGATACACCGTAAGCAACTGGGGGCTGTGGAGAAGAAGTTGGCAGAACTCCATTTGATGACGTCAGAGGAGAGTGTGGAACCTGCATTTCGAAGCCTGCGTATAAAAGACTGAGAGAGAGACTGAATTGTTGGAGACTGAATAGCGCAGTGTCCCTCGACGCCTGTTACCAGCTGTTTGTACCTTAATAGAAATTTATTGTTGTAACTTTACTATTGTACTTTTATATAACCTTTATACAACTTTAATAAAACTAATATTATATTATTGGCAAGATATTGTCTGCCTGAGTAATAATTTAAGAACCTTAAGCAAGAACTGACCACAGGGAAGTCTGCTGAACTAATTGTAAGTACTCTTTGAATGCTTATAAAGAATCATATTAGCTTGTACAAAAATGGCATTATATGACCCCTTTAAGTAATATGCTTTTTTTTTAAAAAATGTTTTACCACAGAAGTATTTCTCTAACCATTGAATGTGCTTTATGTAAATAACAGCAGAACCAGATTAATGTTGATGTTCAGCATTGATCACAGTGTCTTTAAAGCTGAGATCACATGACCTTTTCTTCATGTGTAGAAAATCATTAGTGCATCTTTGACCATTCAGGGTTACTAAACTGACCCTTTTATTGTAAAAAAAAAAAAGAAAGAAACTTACGTTGACATTCTTTTTAATATTATTTTTGTTGAAATTGTAATTGTGTGCCTTATTTTGCTTTAGTAATTCTGCTTAAATAAGGGTCTGATCTGAAGTGAATCTGTTCATCTTCCAGTCAGATGTGAATGTCACATTGTAAATGTGATCTGAATTTATTTGTATTCATGATGAAGCTCTTAAAATTGCTCTTGTTGCACTTATAGCAAAAAAGGTTGAAAAAGTGCCTTTGTTCAATCCTAGTACTTAGTTACACTATAACCACATTGTGTTGTGTTTTGTGATGTTTTATTGATTTTGACAAAAGCATCTGCTTGAGGAATGCATGTTCATGTTAGATATAGATATGCCTCTGATCTTATTACATTTCTGTCCTCTAGTGGAAAAACACTTATTTTGCTTCCTAACAGCCTTTTTTGCATACAACTTATAAACAATGTACCAATATATGCAATATTATTAAATAATAAAAAGGTAAAATTGTGTAAAATGTGTGTTGCTTCATACCATATGTACTGTATGTACACAATAAAATCTTCAGAGTACATTCAATCTGAACTTAGTTATAACCATAAAATATTGTGTTAATCATAATCGCAAGCAAAGATGATATGGGATTATAGTTTCAGATGTTGTTAAACTATCTGAACTTGGTAATTGAAAAGTATAATGGTTTTGTGTTCAAATTTGGCATGTCATTAAAAACCGAATAACAGTTCAAGAAAAGTCCAATCTAGCCATGAAAATGCTCTATAGATGCGCTTCATCTTTTTGAGCACCAGATCGCAGTAGAAGTGTTAAAAAAATACTTTGAGTAAAGAACCCAAATTTATACGCTTTTGTATTCAAGGCCTCGTTGCTTTTGTAATGTGTGGCTAAAACAGTTACTTATAGCCATAGCAACGCCATGTAATAGTAGCCTAGGTATAGTTTATTTCTATAACGCATACAGTGGCGTTTTAGGACCTTATTTTGAAGGCAGGTTGTGTATTAAGGCCTGTTCACACCGGGACGAATTTCGCGCGCGATATTCGCCGACGTTTAACGCCTCGTGACTAAACAAAGGGCGCCAACCCAGCTGGCATTCGACTGACCTTAAACGTTTAAATGTGGTTGAAATAATGTCAGTTTATGAAAAAACATTAATTCAACGTCAAAACAACGTTGAACACCAAATGGTTGAAATGGTGTTGTTAACTCACTATGGATTCAACATAGAAATATAAATAAAATTTGAGTTGTACGTCAAATCAACATTATTTTTACAACCATGACTTTTAAACATTTTGTTGAAATATATCAGTAGAAAAATTACGTTGTTCCAACATCCAAACAATGCTGATCAATTAACTGTTGAAAAAGTGTTGATGCATGAATAATGATACAACGTTGAAAGATCAACTCTGAATTAAACGTTTGTTAAGTAACATTAATTCAACGTCAAAACAACGTTGAACACTAAATGGTTGAAGTGGTGTTGTTAACTCACTACGGATTCAACATAGAAATAAAAATAAATTTTTGAGTTGTACGTCAAATCAACATTATTTTTTACAACCATGACTTTTAAACATTTTGTTGAAATATATCAGTAGAAAAATAACATTCCAACATCCAAACAATGCTGATCAATTAACTGTTGAAAAAGTGTTGATGCATGAATAATGATACAACGTTGAAAGATCAACTCTGAATTAAATGTTTGTTGAGTAGTGATAAAAGCGCTTTCTAACCTTACATCTTTTTCTTTTTTTTTTTTTTTTTGCATAACACATTTGTTAAAATTTGCCGAAAAAAGAAATTGATCTTGTAATACAAAAATCATTTAGATACAATTCACGTTTTCATAAGGAATAAAAAATAAAATAAAAATAAATACACATCAGCCAATAGAGAATTGAGACGCTTTCTACATCTCCCGGCGTACTTTGAGAGCAACTCCAGTCTGAGGCCCTGTCCCAAATGGCGCACTTCATGCGGACTTTCGGTCTCGTGGACTTGAATTGCGCGTGCTCGCTGAGTCTACGAGTCCGTAGGCCGTCCCATTCAGCATTTTACCGCTCTGAAGTGTGCTCAGCAGCGCCCCCTTTGTACCCTTGAAGCGGTCTTCCACGAAGCCCGCATAGATGCAGGCTCCACGCACTTTAACTACCCAGGAATCCTTGCGAAAGGCCAATCAGACAACAGATGGGAGGAGATTTCACTCACGGATAATTGTTGACATGGCTGAGAAGAAAATATTACGGTTTTTATGACCTAAATGTACATTTTACCAGTTGTTACCTACAGTTTATACAAACATTATGGTCATCGACCAGTGGTTGATGTCTCAAACATAATAATAGCGTGTTTAATAATACGATCGCATTATGATTCATTAAATAAATAGAACCGAATGGCAGGGCTTTACTGAGTCATATGTAAACATAGTATGAATATTGAAACCTGTAAATTGAAAAAAATATGTTTAAATTATGTTTTAAAATTGTAATCTTAGTTCAAATGGAACATTATGTATTATTATGTACAACTGTATACATCATTTAAATAAGCATGATTTATCTATTGTCTAATGCCCAGGTGATATGCATAATATCAAAATATAGAACTGTAAAATTAGGCTGTGTAGTGGACATGCAGATAAGACGTCGGAGCGCAAAAATGTGATTTCTCCTGTCCAACAACAACCAGACCGTTATTTCCGGCATGCCGATCGAGTCTGTCCCAAAAATACCTCTCAATGCGCCCTCGTGGACTCGCGCCAAGGGCCCTATAGGTCTGCACTACATGACGTCACCAAAGTGTGGACTCTGAGGAAGTCCACAAGTCCGGAGTGTGCCATTTGGGACAGGGCCTGATTGATCATTTTGGAATATCGTTCAATACAAGAGATTGATTGGAGGACGGCGGTTGTCCATCACACAACTGTGATTCTATTGGCTCTGACGGTTCCAGACAACACCCGATTGCGCATGCGCGCCGCGAAGTGGGTCTGTGTCGTCATCGTCAGGGAGATTCTGACCTGGACCGGTTCGGAATGAATTTGGGGGTAACAGCTCAAACGGTAAGCAAAGTTTTTAAATAAATATTGTGTGTGCCTGACTCTGGCCCATATATTAATACGTATTGTGTTAATTAATATTGTGTGTATGAGCAGAGACTAGTTTAACCGCGAACCGCCGTTGTGTGCTAGCTAACCGCCAACCGCCGTTCTCTCTCTGTGTGTGTGTGTGTGTGTGTGCGTGCGTGTGTGTGTGTGTGTGTGTGTGTGTGTGTGTGCAGACTATTTTAACCGCGAACCGCTAGTGTTAGGGATTTCTCTGTTGGTCGAACACGGCACATTGACATACTTTCCATCCACAAATTTTAAAAATAAGTTGGAGATTTCACATTCTTCTTCCTTCTCTTTTCCAGAGATTTGGAAGAAAACGACTTGAAAGTCTCCTTCAACGGTGAGTTGTCCTCATACCTAACCCAACCATCTATTTGAATCTGAAAGTAATTTAACCCTTAAAACAAAAACAAAAATCATTTACATTTTTGTAAAATTTAAATACAAGTTGATGTGGAAGATATTATTTAAAAAATGATGAGCATGATTCTTCAAACTAACCTGATTTTTTCACATGAGCACATGTAACACATGTAAGGTTTTTTGATTTATTATGATTACAAGCAAAAATAAATAAAAAATTGCTCCACTGGCAGATTTTTCTATTTATTTTGTGAAAATTTGCATGAAACAAGACGAACATTGTCTAAATACAAGGTACTTTTTAGATGTCTTATTTTAAGTGTATGAGATTTATTTTGAACAGAAAATAGATATTTGACTAGAAATATCATAAATATTCTTGGTAAAATTTAGTTTTTGCAGTGCATTTTTATTGGGCAAATGAAAAAACTTGGATTTTGTGGTGTAGAGCGTACTCAATGCATTATAAAAATAATAATCAATCGCTTCTTTTTTTGGCTAGAATTCCAGAAGAGAGTTCTTCAGCTCCTTGTCGAAATCAAGGATACAATTCATGTTGCCTTTCATCTGCTGGAACAAGTTATGAAGTGAAGCCAGCAAACACTGAAGAAGAGCTTGAAGCTTTAGAGAATCGCTTGGAGAACAAGAATGAGGGAGCAGAACTGGTAAGTTTTACATAATTAATCTTGTAAAGTGCTGGCAAAGTTTCATTATGACAATTGGCTTGTTCACTTTGGTGATCACTACAAACTCCTCGTCCCATCATGTGCCTGCTTTGTGGAGGTCTGGACTCTACTGACCACTTTTTCTGGTTATATTTTTAATTTCTTGTTTCTTGTTCTTTTCAGAGTAAACATCTGAAGACGTTGGGAGGCGTTGATGCTGCAGACCATGTGAAGAAGTCAATGACTGCGTAAGTAACTTTATGTTCCTTTTTTGCATTAGTTTACAGTGATGTTCACTGTCATATACTGTCATGCACTCCCCCCACACACCCACTTACTCGCTCTCTGCTACATTTTCATAATGAACTTGATTGCAATATAATATTCTAATATAAATCTGTTTTACCATGGCAGAACTATGACAAATAAAATGATGGCCATAATGAGCCTCAGAGGAAGAAGTGGGAAGGTTGCCTTCATGAAGACCCGTCTCTACAAGATAATCTGTGGTGAGTTTGCTTTAACATAGTAGTTTTGTAACAGTGTTTTAAATAATTGAATATAGTAAGCAGAATAATAATTCATAAGAAAAGAAGAAATCATTTTAGTTGGAGGACTCTACAGAGCATGCTCTAATATTATATATAATACTCCATTCTGGGCTCTAGACTAACTTCTCTACTGGCAGCACTGGTTACTACCAACTGCCTTTTGTTGCTTGCCCAAGCACATGATTATCAATGACCTTGCACATTGATAAATACTAATTTATATACTTGAAACATTGGCAATTCCACAAAAGTTGATATTTGCAAAATATTTTAATTTGAGAGGTTAACGTTTGCTAATACTGATCTGTTTTTTCCCCCCTCATCAGACACTGTCTTGAGCTCATTTGATACAACTACAACAAAAGTAGACGAATACATGGCCAAATACTTGAAATATGCACCAGAGAGGATAGGTGGTGGTAGCAGAAAGAAGTAACGAGAAGGGAAGATTTAACCAGCCGTGTTCAATGTTGCCCAATGTTTGGGCCGTTTTTCTAAGGGTTAAAGTTCGACATGTGTAAAATGATGTTGTGTGAAATGTTGGCACACTTGCAGCCATGCAATAAAGCATGTTTCTTACGTCAGTGAAATGTCTTTATTAATCTTCTTCCTGGTCTTGCTTTGACCAATTGGCTTCTTCCTAGCTGACTGTGCGTGTCCGCAAACTTAGTGTTTATGTATCCATTTCAAGGTGTTTGGTGTTATTGTTGAACACATCAATACTTTAGTGAAAACAGTTTAACAAAATAAACTATGTTGAAAAGCAGGACTTTATAGTGACGTTGAAATTTCAACGTTGATTGAATTTGCAAAATCTAAACCAAAATCAATATTGATTCAATGTTGGCGAATTCACGTTGGAATGACGTTGCTATTTCAACGTTGATTAGATTTGCAAAATCTAAACCAAAATCAATATTGATTCAATGTTGGCGAATTCACCTATGTTGAGAAACGTGATGTTGGAATGACGTTGCTATTTCAACGTTGATTAGATTGACGTTGGAATGACGTTGCTATTTCAACGTTGATTAGATTTGCAAAATCTAAACAAAATCCAACGGTTATCCAACACTGACACCTGACGTTGATTCAACGCTGACTCTACGTTAAAATGCCAGCTGGGAATGTGAGTGTGCACACCGACGCGAAAAACGCCACGCGTAAAAGCGTCATTTTTAAAAAAACGCCTCGGGTTCGTTTTTTTGGTTTGACGCGCCGCGTCAAAAACTATCCGACCAATGAGATTGGCGCTTTTGCTCACGTGTCTGGAGCTTCTGAAGTTACAGTAAAACACAACTTTGGGGCGCTCAAACACAAAACGGTCTTGCCGAGCACACATACAGGCGAAGAAGATAGCGTACACTGCTGGGAAGAAATAAGACGAGGAAGATGCAAGGCAAGATGAATGTAGAGCTGCTGGCCTCGTTGGTGTCGGAACATAAAGAACTATATGACAAACGCGACTACAAAAATCTTGATAAAAGAGAACTGTTATGGAGTGGTATTGCAGAGCAAATGGGCCTTGATGGTGAGTTTTATTTTACTTAATTGTCTTTCATGTACATAGGCTTGTAACTTTTTCCCACGAACGTTTGACAATCGCGCCATCTAATGTCAGGGAATGAATTTGCATGTTCACTCGGCTCATCGTCAGCGAAAATCGCTTGGGTGTGAACACAAAAAACGCGTTGAAAAACGCTGGCGAATAACGCGCGCGAAATTCGTCCCGGTGTGAACAGGCCTTAAGGATCTCAACTCCTCATAAGTCTTGGTCTTGTCTTGGTTTCAACTCACAATGGTCTTGGTCTTGACCTGGTCTTAACTAACATGAATGCTTCAAATCAACAGTGATCAAGT
Source organism: Leuciscus leuciscus (assembly GCF_965113295.1). NCBI lineage: Eukaryota > Metazoa > Chordata > Actinopteri > Cypriniformes > Leuciscidae > Leuciscus > Leuciscus leuciscus. Next base: position 13,128,021 of record NC_138739.1, read on the forward strand.
GGGCAAATATAATTGAGTTGTTTTGGTGACAGAAAGTCAATGAGTTGATTTTAAAATCTGTTGATTTTTTTTTTTTTTTTGTTTGTTTTTTTGTGAACTCTCACCTGTGAAACAAACAAAGAAAAACAAAAAAAACATTTGACCAATAAGATCATACTGTCACCAACTGACCTATTGGCTCAATACAAAGAACAAAATGCTCAAACTAGTTTCTGCACCTTTAGTTTCATATGAGCAGTGGAAAAGAAGCCATTTATCATTACACACACTTAGCACATACATTCATTAATAGACACACTCATAAGCACAAACTATTCATCAACAAATAAGATCAAATCATGTTTATTGTCCTTGTTTTATTTTGACTCACATTTACAGCACATTTAGGCCTAGATAAACTTTCATTCTTCTCGCTGAATGGGAAAACTGCATGCCTGAATAGACAACAATAATACAAATAATCACTTTTAATGTATACCTTATAATGTTACAGATTTAGCACAGTGGTGTTGGGGAATTTACAGTTAACGGCTCAAGGACCAGATATGATGAATGCAGTCAATTAAAGACAAGAGTCAGAATTATAATAAATCGCAGAAGGAGTTCATAGGCCGCTCTGGCGTACAGTCTCAGAACAACATCAATTATACTCTTACACATGTCACTAACACGTCATCATGTCAGGTTGAATGAATCTGATTGGCTAAGAAATAGATAAACCGTTCATTTCCACAAATGGACTGAGGCAGAAGCATCTCTTCATCAATGATACGGCTGACACCCTGAGGTGTCCCGCAGAGCTCACACAACTGCTTTATCTAGGTGCCAGCTTGTCATTTCATCTTGTGTTCACCTCACCAAAAGTGCCAGTTGTCCACCAATACTAATCTGTAACAAATAATACTGGTGCGCACACACAGCTTCATCATGGTTGAAATTGGACGAGCTTGAACTATAAACAGAACAGTTTCCAAAAACATCCAGATAACATGTTCTTAGAGGTGCAGACAACATTCACCACTATTCACCAAAAGTAAAATAAATGATTTAAGAAGTCATTTAAATAATTTATGTAAGAAAGAAAAAATACTGATTATTGATTACTAACTTGATTATAAATCACTCAAAAGAATATATATATACATTGAAGCGGCTATGGATTCCGGAATCTGACCCTTCAGTTCATATGAAGATGAAAGTCTTTCTCAGCTATGTAATTCTGTTTGAAATCACAATGATATAATAATCAGTGTCAAAACTACAAGCCTACAGGGTTTGCTGCTTTTTCTGACTCATTTAAAAACTGACTGATCGTCTCATTTTTAAGCTTTCGCTTCTCTAATACGGCTAATGGATCTGAATCGCACATGTTCAGTCACAGCCAGAAGATCTCTGTTCCTGTAAACGCTGAGACGGCTCATTCTGTGACAATCAAAGCTTTCTGTTTACAGCTGACAGTGGCATATAGGGTTAAATCAGACAATGTATCAAGAAATACAGTCCTGTTTTGTTATTATAATTGTGAAATCAATTTAAAGTACTTGGCAACATTTGATTCAATCTTTCAAAGGTCAAATTAATCTTACAGTGTTCATTTTGAGAGTCTGATGGAGTTTGTAGGCTACTATCTGTCATGTTCAATGTGATAAAACAGTTTCAACACTTTAAGATTTGCCCGTTCAAACTCAGCTTTCTCATTGTTTGAACAGTGGCAAACTCATGGGCAAACTACAGGAACATCCTTTGACTGTCTAAGCATGTGCAGCTGAAGAGATTCTTATTCTTATCTTAGATTTAATACAATTAATAATTCAATAATACAATACAAAATGCAATAGGATGCAAGTTCCTTACTTTTCTATATTCAGTGCTACGCAGTGACAAAGTAAACATTGCAAGCGGCATTCACAGTTGTTTTGATTGTGAAAACAGAATATGGAGCTTATAATATGACAATATGATTTGAATTTGAATTGTGTTAATTACCACATAAAATTCTAATTTGTTAGATTACACTTGTAAATAATTCAGATTTACACAATTAAAATTAAAATAATATTGTCATATTATAAGCTCCATAGTAGAATGTCTTAAAATGTCAGTAAAAGCTCTTTTCATGTCACAATATTATATTGTGTCATGTTTATCAAAATAAAACTGATTAAAACACATAGACCCCACTTCATTGATAGTATAGGCTTATGTTGAACTCTACTCTTGTACAAAAAGACATTGTATTAAACCGTACAAAAAGTATTGAATGAATGTCGTTTTTTAACTTAAAAGAGGAGTGATAATCGTATTTAAAGGGATAGTTCACCCCATCATATCACAAATGTCATACCTGAACGTATCTGGCAGAGTCCTCTGATGTCCAGATGTTGAGATTGATTTCTGATGGGATTGTTCAGCACACAGCTGTAGGTGTTTTTATGATATTCCACCTCCAGAGGTAGAGAGAGACTGATGCTGAGATCACACACACTGATGCTGGACAATACACTGATTCCTTTGTACCAGGAGAGAGTCGCATCACACACATTCAACACTGAACACAGCAATGAACAATTTGAGTTGGATGGTGAAGGATTTTGTGCATATCTGGTGATGACAGGAATGTGCAGAAGAGCTGAATAACACAAAAAAATAAAGAGACACCAAAATAAAGTCAGAGTAAGTGCCAGTGTTTTATTGTGAGTTTATAAACAAAGAATTATAAGAAAATGAAACGCAAAAAAAAAACGCACTTCTGAGAATTAAAGTCGTAATTGTGAGATATGTCATAATTGTGAAATACAGTTTAAAGTCACAATTTTAAGATGTCACAAGTATTAGAAGTAAAGTTGGCACTGTGAAATATATATTAGCTTATATAAGGTGCCACACTAAAAAAGGTTGTTTTTTTTGTTTGTTTTTTTTTTCATGGAGAAATGGGATACAGTATTTGGGTATTTCCCATATTTGAACCACCATTTGCCTGAACAGAGAAGTGATGAGTTTTGCATTGTGAACTTCCTCATTGAAAGGATTTTTTATTTCCCTCACATTATGATTAAGTCTAGTAAAAACTCTTTGATTCACCCTTCATCAGTTGAAGCTTTCATTCTGGACTGAGAATAAAAAAGAGAGAAAAGTTTGACCAACATGAAAAGCAACCAGCCAAAGATAGCTCTGATTTTAAATGACATTTAGGAATGTAGATTAAGCAATACCACAATAACAGACCAAGTGGAAGATTTGCCATAGATGACATGTCAGGGACAAAGTACAGACTCCTTAAAAGGGACATGCGATGATGGGAAAAATAGGAGATGGGAGGAAAAAATATATTTCAGCGCTTTTGCATTCTCTTGCAAAAGTTTTGCGAGAGTATGCAAAGTTTTTGTGAGCGAATGCAAAGTTTATCAGGGTATTGCAAAACTTTTGCGAAAGAAAGAAAAAGCATTAAAAATAAATAAATGTTTTCCTCCCATCTCATGTTTTTAAATATTTTAAAATAAAATAATGCACCATATATGATAAAAAAAAAATCAATTACTTACTTGTAATCAAGTAATTTTTGTTTTCATTTTATTCAAAGCAACTTTACAGAAGTCATGTCATAATGCCTTATCCTTGGCAAATCATCTTTTGCACTGTTCCCTTAAAGGCAGGGTAGGTAGGTTTTTTCTAAAAAAAAAAAAAACATTCCAAATTTGTTTAAACTGTCTTTATATACCAATACATAATTAAAATGTAAGTACTCTGAAAAAGAGAGTATAAAAATCGAGTGTCTGTAGACCTCTCACGACTGTTGTAAACACAGCTCATTATTTCCATTCACTCCACCCCCTCCCTTCTGAGCTCCTTCCAAAGCCACGCCCCCAAAACACATGACCGCGCGACGCCAAACGCTCAGGCTCAGCTGGAAGACGCATTTATTACCTGAGACGAGTGGAGAGGAAGGAGCGCAGTGCATGCAGTGACATCATGTCAGAATCACATGTAATAAACCTAACTTTATCACTATAAATATAAACAAATAAGATGGCTTTTAGTAGCCTACTCACTATCAAGCTAGCATATCGATACTGGTAAAGTTTAAAATATATTTTGTTTGATTCGGTAACGAGCTATATTTATAAGGCAAAGCTAAAAACAGGCTGCATTGATACACGTTTTTCCATTACCATCAGTTACACTGTGATGAAGGTGAATTTCGTGTAAGATTCATAACATATACGGTGTTTTGCATGTAAGAGTTTACATGATGAAAACATTGTTGACTCTGATGAGGACTAACGTTACTCCGGTGACAGGTACCGCATCGTCGGTTCGAGGACAGGTCCGAGTGCGGGCAACCAGGGTCCGAGGAAGTAGTTTTTGCCTTGTTTGCCTTCGCTGACTGCATATGCAGATGCTTTGAATTTTGAATGCTCTTTCTCTGCCATAATTTTACTCTTCGTAGGTTCCGCGCCTCTCTTGCACTCCTCAAATCAAACGGGTGCGCGCGCATATGGGCAGATCTTGTAGCAGCAATGGTGGTAGCCATGGTTGCGAGAGTGAGTGACAGTCGCCCAAACCAATCAATTGTTTCGTCCCGAATGGAAATAATGAGCTGTGTTTATTGCAGATTAAAAGGTCTACAGTCACTCGATTTTTATACTCTCTTTTTCAGAGCACTTACATTTTAATTATGTATTGGTATATAAAGACAGTTTAAACAAATTTGAACCTACCCTACCTTTAAGTTTAATTTGTGGCTCAATTTACCCACCAGCCCATATTTTACCCCATATCTTAACATATTATATTATGATAATTTAATAATCCTACTTGAAATACGAATATGGCAAGAGGTAAATCAAATGTACATACAGTATAATGCTCTGCTTACCATAGACGGTGACAATGAAATTCTTGTTCGAGACCTTGTTTTCAACAACGATTTCGATTTTATAAAGTCCAGCATGTTCTGTGCTGGTGTTTGTGATGATCAGAGATCCAGTCTGATAGTCCAGCTTCAGTCTGTCTCTGAATCTCTCATCGGCACCATCGAGAAAGGTCTCATTGTGAACTCTGTTGATTTTAGCGATGTGAGTGTCTTGCTGTCCAAACGTTCACACTATCACACGAACATCAGTGTGAAGAGTGACAGAATCTCCCTCCATCACTGATACTGTCTCTGTTTCACCGGCCTCAACACCAAACACACCTGGAGAACAAGCGCAGGAAAAGATTCACAGTCACAACTGATGATGCTTTACTAAAACAGTAACTAAAAGAAACAAACCTTTACACCTTACCAGCTAAGTACAATATCCACAGACATGTGTGATGCATTTTCTTCAAGAACTTGCAACCTGCTAACCCTTCACGAGTCTAAAGAGGTAAAGACTTATTTGAAATGAACCCTGAAACTGTTTCTTGCTGAGATGAGATACAGTTCCTTGTTTAGCGGTAAGTATAGAGAGACTGTGAAGTCAGTAGGCCTACTCTGGTGTGTAGCATTTTACAGTATAAATCAAACAATATCCTTTTTTGTTGTCAACTATCTTTTCAATGGCCTTGTATCTTATTATTATTTTATATTTTTTGATACAATGTCAAGTTTAGAAGTAGCCTACTGAACTTTAAATGTGTACCTTTCAAACTTTTAGTACATTGAATGAATGAAGGTTTATTCGGTTACAAAACATAAAACAAAATGTATATAGGCCTACAGCAAATTCGTTACAAACAAGGAGGGTAACCGAAAAGGTGTAGGCTGAAGCCGAGGCTTATTACGCCTACCCTATTTACAGAACAACATCAACCCATCAAAAATTAAGCATAAACAATATACATATATATATACACATATATATATATATATATATATATATATATATATATATATATACATACACACATACATATATACACATACTGTATATATACTAATATACATACATATATACATACATTCATACACACATCTTTTTTTTAAGCAATTACAAATGTTTGTTTGTTGCTTGTGTTGTATCAATTTATGCACAACAATTATACATAAACTTATCTTAGACAATTTTTCTTAAGCACCCATGTATGTGTCAAAAATTAAGATTTTAAACTGTTTTTTAAAGTAATAAATGGAATTGCTCCTCTTAAGTTCATCGATGAGACCATTCCACAAGTCGACCCCTTTTACCGAAATGGTGTTCATTTTAAAGTTTGTTCTGACCATTTGTTTTTTAAACATGTTCTCTCCTCTTAAAATATATTTCTGTTCCCTGTTTTCAAACAAACATAGTATATTTTCAGGCAATATTTTCCTATTGACTTTGAACATAAAGGTCAAGTCTTCAAGTGACTAGACCGGAAAATTTTATTGCTTTAAGTTTGCAGAATATTGCGTTTGTCGGTTCATGATACGGTGAATGATTGACTATCCTTATGGCTTTTTTTTGTAAAATAAAAATAGGTTTTGTGTTTGTGGTGTGCATGCCCCCATATTTCAACACAGTAAGAAATGTATGGAACAAATAGAGAACAATACAGAATATACAAAGTAGGCGTAATTAGAAAATACTTGGTTTTATGTAATATGGCTATTATTTTGGACAGTTTTGATTGAACATGAGCGATGTGTGGTTTCCAGGATAATTTATGGTCTAATATTATTCCAAGAAATTTGTTTTCATGCACCCTTTCTAGTACCACATCATCAATCTTTAAGCTCATGCTGGTTTTAGTTTGTCGATTACTGAATATAATATATTTGGTTTTACTTAGATTAAAGAATAGTTTATTTCGGTCAAACCATTGCTTGATTCTGGATAGTTCTCTAGTCACATCAGTAATTAGTTGGTGAAGATTATCCCCAGATACATACAGTGTTGTGTCATCTGCGAATAAAACACATTTTAACAAATCGGATACCTTACAGATGTCAACTTAGGACCAATCAAAGAACCCTGAGGCACCACACAAGTTACTTTACGCATTTCTGATTGATGATCATTAAAATGTACATACAATGTACATACATTGAATAGTCCCATGACGACACATTGACTTACTGAAGTCCTATTAGTTTTGTTCCAAACTTTATTAAAAAACATTAACAGGCCATGCATGGATACAAGCTTTGTCTAATGCTGATTGCATGTTGAATACTCAAAGGAAGTTAAATGGAAAATATACTGATCTGTGAACAGGTTTTGCCTTCCTCTGCCCTCATGAGTACAATGACAGAAACTACAAGCAAGAACACTAGATAGAGATTGGAAACCAACAGCATATTATTGTTACGAAACTGCTCCGAGACTCGAAGGTAGAGGATCCAAATGCAGCTTTATTAGGGTTAATACACGTAATCCAAGAAACAGGCAATGGTCGAAACACAGGTAAGCAGTCCAAACAAACAAATAAACAAACAAACAAACAAACAAAACAGGCAGGGGTCAGAGGCAAAAGAGTTATCCAGAGAACAGGCAAGAAATCCAAAAAACCAAGAGACATGAAAACCAGGGAAAACGCTCAGAAGTGCAGTGCAACAACATACAAAACTTCACCCTGAGTGAAGGGGTGAACCAGGCTTATATGGGGTGAACTAAACAAGAATATGAGATACAGGTGAATGTGATAATGAGTGCTGATGAGTCCAGGCAGAGAATGATGGGAGATGTAGTCTGCGAGTGAATAATATGTCTGAGTCTGGTGTGGTTACAATTATAGACCTATGTTATAAATATTACATTTCTGTTTTGACTTGAAAATGAGCATTACTGTAAAACAGTAAAATAACATTTGTGCATAACCTAAATGATATTCAACGAACATTCGTTGTTTTGTGATAACCGGCCTATATCTGTTCAAAATTCCTCAACAGTGAGTCGACACTTTTTTTGCTATCCGTGACGGCACTCCCAGCAAACACAGAACGTTGGCACAACGTAGCCAACCTTCTAACAACGTTTTAACAACATGGCCAAAAGGTTGCTATAACTACGTTGTGTGGTGAAGTTGTTACAGCGTTGTCACAATGTTGACATTAAACCATCGTTCAGGGCCATTGCTTAAGGTTGTGCCTAGGGTGTCTTGACAACCACTGGACTACATAATGTAGCCTACTCGTCACTGCCCTGAAGCGGGAAAATCAGCCTTTTAAATTCCAACCACCTGTTGTTGGGCTCATTGTGTTCTCATTCATCATCGAGCAAGGATACGTGAGTATTGCGTTTAGCCTAACAGTTACCTCAGCTATCAAACACAACCTACAGCTTTAATTTCTAATGTGATTAATGAAGCATCGCTCGCACTGTTTAGTTTTTCGTTAGATTTTTCCGCTATTTAGTCTCATTCGTTTCTTTTCTCCTCTGGATTTGTGGATATGTTTCCCCGGTGACACCTGCTCGGCTACTATCTGCCATACAGACCCGGTTTTGTTCATTAAATGTTCTGATCTGCCTTTGCTTTTCATGTTTTATTTATTATACTTAAAATAAATGTGTATTCGTTTATTTATTTATTTTATTTTTATTTTTTTTTTTTTACAAATGTATGACTTTTGGAAGTGCAATTTGATTATATGCAATTTTAATAAAGTTGAATTAACGAAACCTTCTGTCATTTTTACTCTTTAAAGTGTAGGCTACACTTGCAGGTGTTGATAGCCCCATTAAATAATATAGATAAACAATAAATGATAAAAAGGATATAATTATCTAACAAAATACACCATATAAAAATATTGTCAGAACGTCGTCTCTCAGTTGCTGAATGTCGCGCAACAACGTTGCTACAGCCCTGTCACGTCTTACAATTCTACGTTGTTACAATGTTGCGAGCACGTATACAGCAACGTTGCCATAGCAGAAATGCAACGTGCCAGAGACGTTGCCACAACGTAAATGTGTTTGCTGGGCTGTCACTGTCACTCGTCGTTTGTAGCTCGTTTATACGACAGAAACGCCACGGCACGGTCGATCACCTCATCAAGTCGAGTCATGGTTATGATCTAGGATTCTAAAACAATATGAAGAAACTGTCATTGCTCTTTTCTTTCGCATTATTTTTTCAAGGTAAGTCATCGGTTCGTCATTCTTTCGGTTTCACATTCAGACCTATGTTCTTATACGTAAAATGTCACATATTAGTCTACAACAGATACGGGGAAATACGAATTTCACCGTCGCTGTAATTTTAATGAATCGGAACATTTTCATGTAAGGAAGATAATTTGCAAAGAATAAGAAAAGCTAAATCATTGCTTTTGTCTGTTCTGCAGTAGCCTAATCCAGGGGGCGGGGTTGTCGATCGTGGCTTTTGGCGTCGGATATCCACACCAACAGTTATAACCAGGGTGCGATTTGTGAAAAAAACAGAGGGGGGGATGTTTTGAAACATTTTTATTCATAAAAATAAATCATGAGAACAAGAACTTCATTCACTGCATTTGCTGCTCTGGACCCTTTTCATTGTTCCCAGCTAGCTAACAAGAGTTTTCGTGCTGAAAAATTACATACTATTACAAATATTTGTACTTGGTGACATTCTGAAAAGCCGTACATGGATCAAAGCTAATGGACAGGATCAGATAAATCAGAGTTTAGATTCTCTGCCCGAGCCCGAATTTGACCCGACCCGACCCGGGCCCTTGATCCAGCACTTGTGTTACAAAATGCAACACGTCACGTGTCATGCTCCTCCACTCGCACGCATCACACCGGCCCGGGATAATAATCTTTAAAAATATTTATTTTGTTTAAAAAATATTCTATATTCTAAAACCTTGTTGAATTAAATTAGAGTTGTAGCCTACTAGGGCTACTCCTCCTAGGCCATCCAAAGTTCATCCAAAGTTCATTTTCTGTGTTCATAATTTTTCACGTTTTATTTTTATTTTATTTTATTTATTTTTTACGTTTCTTCTTTCAGATCCATTTGCGATCCATTTCATTCTGAATAAACAAACAAGGCAGTTTACATGATTTGTCCTTGTTGCATTATTCATTATGATAATAATTAATAAATGCACGCACAATATCCGTGAACTTGATAAATGTTGCAGATATGTTTTACTATGCACAAACAAATGCCTTTCAACTTATGTGTGCAAAATTCAGAAGCAGTAAATGAATGTGCAGCAATTTGTACAAATAGAGTGTCTGTATAGGCCTACTATATGTGTTGTAGCCATTAAATAAGCTCATTTAGTTTCATATTTGTTAAAATATTATTGTTATTTTTTTCCATCTATGTTGATTTATGAAAAGTGAACAGCAGCACGAGTAAGATAGGATGTGCAGTATATATCGGGAGACTTGGAGTGGGTTAGACATGATTTTGACTATTTCATTCAGTTTTGTTTTGTAGAAAGCCTTTCTTTAAAGTGAATTTCGTTCTGTATAAATTGTATCTTAATTTTAATACATTTTTCATCAACGAATTGCGTGTATTTAATAAATAAGAAGCAAATATAGCAGACAAAGGCTATAATCAGAGGCGCCGCCGCGGTTACTTGCACTGCACGATAACTTAAGCGGATCTCATCATAAATTAACCGAAACTAAGTGTATGCCTCAAAGAGAATATTAAGAAATATATCTAAAGAACGCTTGAAATGTCTTTAAACGAAACAATTCAAAACAAAAAGAAATAGGCAACACTCTGATGTAATCCATGCATTTCTCCATATATGCGCATTCACTACGGAAATGGCGATCGTCAACTTCATCTTTGCTTCATCTCAACTTCCCTGGCGCCACCCCTGGGTTTAAATTGGGCTCGGGCTCATAACATACAGTTAATGTGTCGGGCCGGGCCGACAAAGTCAATTCGCCTCATTCGGGCTTCGCGTCTACCGCGCCGCGCGACACGCATCGCGCCGCAGGACCTCTAGACGCGCGTAAACGCGTCTTTACATTGACTTAACATTGAAATCACTCACGCCAGACACTCAAGAGTGAGTGAGTAATCAAAAAACCTTTGCTTAGCCTCAGTTGAGTAAAACACCGTATGTGCAACCTCAGCACTAACTCTGCTTGTCATCATAGAAACAGATAATCAGATTGTGATGTTTATTCCCGCTTCAGTAATATGCTGCATATGCAGCGTAAAAAAAGACCTGCAACCGTCTCGCAAGTGTTGATAGGCTATTACTCGTGAGGTGTAACCAATCATATAGCGCCGTGGGCGGGACATTGAGCAAGTCTGCAGAGTGGTGGTTACAGAGAGGCTGCGGAGCCAGTCAAAGTAGCGCATTTTAAAATAAAAAGGATTTTAATCAAACCACGGATCCGTGATAAGTTTTGTGATCCGCCTCGCCACTAGTGTAGTAGCACTGATCACTTTGAGGGGGGGATAAATTTATCCCCACCGGGGATAAAAATAATTAAGCAGAGGCAGGGATACATTGACCAGAAAGGGGGAAATCCCACGCATCCCCCCCGGCAAATCGCACCCTGGTTATAACTATAGGTTATCAACATATGATAAACTCATCATAAATTGGTTAAAGATACATTCATGACGGAATGTACATTCATTCATTCATAGCCTTCATACGGTTCACACTGCTTCTGTTTTGTTATGCAAATATTGCGCAATCATTCGTGAACAAATTCCACAATGACAAGATCTATTTTCATTTTATGATGATATTTAATTCTATAGCCTAGTGTATTCTGTAGTAATAGTTGGCTGTTCTAATAGGATAATAATAATCGCTATAAGATTTAAATATCGACTGCGTTACACTCTTAAAAATAAGTTTCTTTATTGGCATCTATGTCCATGAAGAAGAACCACACCAAACTTTCTATTGCACAAAAGGTTCTATACATTATTAAAATTTGCACTATGAGTAACATGTTTTTAAGAACTGATCACTGAAAGGTTTTTTGAAGAACCAGAAATTGCTCTTCTTTCTTCTATGGCACTGCTGAGAAAACCCTCCTTTTGGAACCTTTATTTTTAAGAGTAGCCTAGTTTACTGATATTGAAAACTTTCAGCTATATTTTGTTTTTTTATATTTCTCAGGTGTGTTTGGGGAGACAACACAAATGTCAGTGAAAGAGGGAGATTCCGTCATTCTGCAGTCTAATGTCACTGAAATACAGAGAATATTTTTGTGGATGTATGGATCTCAAAACTCCATTATCGCTAAAATCGAGGGCACAGCTCAGACAGTCTCATTATATGATGTTGATGATGGGAGATTCGTGGACAGACTGCAGTTGGACAATAAGACTGGATCTCTGACCATCAGTGACATCAGAACCAAACACTCCGGAGATTATTATATAAAGATCATCAGCACTGAGACCTTAGTCAATACATTCAGTGTTACTGTCCATGGTGAGTAGCTCCGATAGATCTATATTGATTATATAGTTCAGGCCAATATGTTTGACTTTTTACCATAACTGTTCCTGTTTGTTTTCCAGATGTGATTTTTGCAGGGTTGGAAAACAAGAGAGAAGGAGATTCTGTGACTCTACACACTGGTGTTACTGATTCACAGAAACATGATCTAATACGGTGGACGTTTGGAACTACGAATCCAGACACTTTTATAGCTGAAATGAACATAAAGATTCATGAGATCACATACAGTCCTGATGAGAGATACAGAGAGAGAATACATCTGGAAAATCAGACGAGATATCTCACCATCAGAGACCTCAGAACCGCAGACGCTGGTGTTTATCAACTACAGATCTCCAACAGTAAAGAGACCTTATACAAGAGATTCAATGTTTTTGTTGGTAAGTAGCTCATGTTTGATCATGTTAAATGAGCATTTCCCTTAAATCCCACAATAAATGTACTTATTCTAATGACTTTCTCTCTGCAGCCATTCCAGATCCAGGTTTGTCCGCTGGTTATATTGTGCTGATTTGTGTTTTTCTCCTGCTGTGTGTGGCTGTAGCTCTGGCTGTGATTTACTACATGTTCAGATACTCTAAACGGAAAGGTAATCATTATCTACTGCTAATATAGCAAAAGGAATAATCCTATATGAGAGTTTTAAAAGTGTATTTAATTTGCATAACTATGTTTTTTTCAATTGAGAAATACTGTATCTTTAACAAATTATTCAGTGGGTGATCTTAAGAAAAACAGGAATTGATTGTAGCTGGAAAGCAGTTTGTGATTCTTGTTCCCACTTAAGATACAGGAAGTTCTATAATCCTAGAAATGCATTTTAAAAAGTGACTGTTACAACCTTATTTAATATCTAGAGGGATTAAGGAATGTAACATTAAAATAATGAGCGTGTACTGGAAAACATCAAACACATCACCCGATTGAGTTTTAGGGAAGTGATTTATTACAATTAGTCTCAACATGAGAAGGACACCTCAAAGTAATTAGTTAGATTATAATAAAGAAAGGTAAAGAGAAAAGAACTAGATTTGTGCCAAATCAAAGAACTAAGTAAAACCAAAACCAGTCTTTCCATCTGTCAATCATCCGGGCGACGTCATCGTCATCATTGCTGTTGGATGATGATTCAACGCGGCTACAACAATGAGGGCCATGTGTCTATAAAGAGCGCACCTGTGTTGGAAAACCATTTTAAAATATATTGAAAACCAACAGAAAAAAAGAACATCCCTTTATTAGGATTGCACCTTAAAATGCTACTTATTTATGCAGATCACTAGGAGATTTTGCAGTTTTTTGCTGTAACATCTCCATGATGTTGAGAGTCAGACACAAACGGTGTCAGTAAACAACGCTTTTGAATTAAATTGAAAACTAATATCTGAGTGAATATCTGTTTCTTGTTGGAACAGCTCCTTCATTGCAAATGCATTCTCACTGTTTTGGAGCAAAGCTATTATTTCTGATGGGACTTCAGACATTTAGTGGTTTATTCGTAAATTTTTCTTTTGAATTTTAACTATTTGAAAAATCTGTTAAAACTTTTTTTATCTTGGTGCTGAGACAGAAAATAAAAAAACGGTGTCGGTGACGGAGGGAAATTCTGTCACGCTGAAAACCGGTGCAACTGAAATCCAGAGAGAGGATGAAGTACTCTGGACATTTGGACCGCAGGACATGGTCATCGCTCAAATACAGAAAAAGGCCAGTAACATTTCGTACGCCGACGACGAGCGGTTCAGCGACAAACTGCAGCTGGACCAGCAGACTGGAGATCTGACCATCAGCGACATCAGGATCCGAATATCTGGAGATTATCAGATGCAGATCACCGGCAGCAGAGCCAAAATCAAGAGATTCAAGGTTATTGTACGAGGTATGTGGGTGAAATACTTCTAAAACTCTACAGTGTTGTCTGTAAACGTGTTAATTTGTTCATTTTACACTTCATTGAGGTCTAAAGTGTGATTTGAGTTGTTCATCTGCACATATCATGCACATAACATGCTTTGTTTCTATTTCTTTATGAAATGAAGTGGACACACTGAAATTCACGGAGGGAGAGTCTGTCCATCTGCAGACTGGTATTACCGAAATACAGAAAGATGATCTGATTCTGTGGAAGTTTGAACCTAAAAACGCCCTCATAGCCAAAGTTGATGGGCAAACCAATGAGACCAGCGTCTACGATGTTGACGACGAGAGATTCAAAGACAGACTGGAGCTGGACAGTCGAACGGGAGATCTCACCATCACAAACACCAAAAGCAGCGACTCTGGAGTTTACGAAGTACAGATGAAGAGCAGCAATAAAGCCTCATACAAGAAATTCAACATTCTTGTTTGGCGTGAGTAGCTCAAGATAATCACAGTATTGATAGTGCGGTTTACTTTCACATTCACATGTTTCTTCTATATGTTTCTCTCTCTTTGGCAGTGAATACACTGAAATATACAGTTGGAGATACTGTGACTCTACAAACTGGTGTTACCAATCTGAAGAATGATGAGCGGATACTGTGGAAGTTTAGCGATAAAGAAACGTTCATAGCTGAACTCAACGCAGCCACCAATCAGGCCTTATTCTATGAAGGTCCTGATGGGAGATTCAGAGACAAATTACAGTTAAACCAGCGAACTGGAGATCTGACCATCAGGAACATCAGCAGAGCACATTCAGACGTTTATACACTACAAATCACCAGAGGCAAAAAGATCACATGCAAGAGATTCATGGTGATTGCCCACGGTGAGTGACACAATCATATTTAGCACTGTTTTGATGCTTTTAATGGTCTTAACACAGATTATTAATAGTTAAAGACACAAACAACTGAAAAAAAACAAAACAACCTGATCTCACAGGAAAACATAACTTTGTTACAAGGCGGCACATTTGTATGAATTCGTACACTGTAAATCCTACAAAAACGTAAGCATGAAGGTCCACCCCTAACCCTATATCTTAACACTTGGGTTTAAGCAGATTGTACAAAAACGTACACATTATATTGTATGTATTTATATGATTTAGCTAATAATTTGCCCAAAACGTAAAATAGTTACAAATTGTCATAAGTTTGAAGATATTTGGGCTATTATTTAATCTGGTGGATAAAGCAAGGAATATAATAAATAAAAGTCCACTACTAGAAGATGATCGACAGGCCATGTTTTCCCCCTCTTTCCCCTTCTTTACTCAAACATCAGACTTTTTAACGCAGGAAAGAGGTGGCAACAGTTTACACAGGAATCTTGTGAAAAAAATTCAAAATTCTGCTGAAATGTCGTTCCAGCTGACAGGAACGTTCTTGGATCTTTAGCTGACGCTCTGGCAAGGTTCTCTCAAAGTTCTTCCAGTAACATTAAATAGAATGTTCGTTCAAATTTATCTGTTCTTCAAAAATTTACTCAAAACGTTAACATAAAAACATTATTTATATATTGTTCATGGAATGTTTTTTTCTCAAGTCTTAGTTAGCTGTTCATACATTTTTTCGGAGTTAAAAAAAAAAGTATTTACCTTTAAATTACTAGACATTATAAAATCATCTTTTGGTAAAGTTTGACTTTTTTTTTAGGTTTTTCCATGTATACTGAAGCATTCCTCGCAATCCATTCATTCCTAAGGGGGTCATGGGAAGGATTTTTTACTTTATTTTTTATTTTTATTACAACCACATAAACTCCTCGAATTCAGTCACTCGTGTTTGTGTGTGTGTGTGTGTATTTGTGGTTCAAGTGCGACAAAAGTCCTAATTTGGGAATATTTGCAAAACATTCCTAGAACATTTTTTATTATTATTATTCTAGAAACACTGGTTTTGATTGTCCAGGTTAAATAAATAATTGAAATGTTCCAAATCCAAACCTGTATAGATTATTTATGTGGAACACAGAAATCCATCACAATATTGAAGAAAATATAAATATTGAAGAAAATGTACCCTCTTGACCTCCTAATTAATCAGGTAATCGATGTTACCGTGGCAGTGAGCTCAGATCACCTGTTATAATGTCCATGTTTTTCTCTTTTTTCCGATGCTGCGACAAAATAAAGAGAAGACTGTGTCAGCGACGGAAGGAGATTCGGTCACGCTGCACAACGAAACTGAAACACAAGATGATGATCTGATGCTGTGGCTGTTTGGAGCTGAAGACAGACTCATAGCTAAAAGAGAAACAAATAAAAGGGCCTGTACATATTATGGTGCTGAAGGGAAATTCAAAAACATATTGGATCTGGATCATCAAACTGGATCTCTGATCATAAGAAACAGCACAACTGAACATGCCGGAGTCTATAAACTACTGATCATCAGCAGCCGAGAGACTAAATACAAGAGATATAAAGTTACAATCCGTGGTGAGTAACATGGTGATCTTTTTTATTTTGGCTCTGTGTACAGACGCTCTGAAATGAACATATTGCTGTCACGTCTTGGTTTGGTTTTGTTTCATGTCAGTCATGTTTCATGTCATGTGATTCCCTGTTAGTCATGTGATCCTGCCATGTGTTCCCTTGTCTGATGTGTCATGCTGTCATTGGTCCATTGTTTCATTGTTCATAGGTGTCCTTTGTTTAGTCATTAGTCTGTATTTAAGCCCTCATGTTTGCCATGTGTCTTTGTCAAGTATTGTTTCCTTTAACCACTGTTTGGTAAGCGTTGTGTCCGTGTATTCTGTTTGAGCACGTTTCAACAAGCTCACCTTCAGTGGACTACTTTACAATTGGATGATTTATTTTCAAAATTGTCCTTTAATTTTCTCAGTTCTTTACGGTTTGACACTCAGCACTGTATTATTTTGAGTGTTTTTGATCGGGTAAGTGGTAGGAATGCTTGGTTTATTGGCTGTTTGGTTTATTGGCTGAACATTGACACTAAAGTAGCTGTGACATCAACCTTTTTAACCAGTATTCTTTGTTTTCTTACAGAGAGAGAAAGAAATACAGACAGCGGGGATGAGCAGGAGGGTATACACTTAATACAAATATAACTGTGAATTTTTGCACATTTTGTATGACATTATGTAAACAATTTTAGAGAATTTATTGACTTATTTTAATTTGGTGCTTGTGAACATAAATGTGATCATAACTGAACTTGGTTCAACTGGTTAATTTAGATATTTATGTTATATATTTATGAATTTATTACAGTCCTTAACTTGTTAGTGTATGGACCTTATATGTACTGTATGGCAGTGATTTGTTACTGTGTTATGTATTAGACAGTGCTATATTTCATATTAGCTGAATGCATGCATACTGACTCTTGTCATTGGACAATGATTTATAATTGGTAATATTATACATTTTAATATTAATGAGGTTCTAATGAGTCTGGTTCGAGGTTTATTCCATTTCTGTTTTGTTTTTTTAATGGTCTTTTTGTATTTTACTTATTTTTGTGTGTGTTTTCCTTGGATGAATGGCTTTTGTTTTATTCTCATTTCCAAGTCATTTGTATAAAATTCTGTTCAATTAATAAAAGTTTATATAAGATATAGATATACTGCTGGTATTAATATCTTAATATCAGTTTGTTACCTACGATCTGATGAAGTCTTTTCTGGAAAAATAGCAAAAACTAAAATATTCTCTAGATTAATTCAATAAGATAGTCAATTAATTCACCTTAAGGTACAGTCAAAATAACCATTGTTTGTCACTATTGACAAGGGATCTTTTTTGCCCATGAAATTTCACCAAAATGTTATACAAAATGTATTTTTTTTTAAACAACTTTACCTACTTGATATTTTGCTCTCCTTAAATGTAAAAATTTATCTAAAAAACTACATTTTAGCAAACTCCTTAGTTAATACATTTTTCCACTACGATGGACGGCATATTTTCATTGTTGTTGGTTTCTCAGGGACCAATCAGTGACCAGACATTACTCATATTAGAAAAATAAATTTGTTTCCAATGGTCTGAAGGAGTTAATATGTCAAGACCTTTACGTATAAACAATTTAAATCTCCACTTAAAAAAATTACTTCAAATAGTTAAGTGCTCTACTAAATGTATTTATTGTTTTTGATTAAACTGGATTAAACAAGGTCACAAATCTTTAAAATGATTCAAAGCAGCCCAAGATTAGATGTAAAGTTTATTGTAAATATTTCTTGCCATGTTAAAAGCTGATAAATGGAGGATGTTTTTCTTTCATCTTCTCAGTTTTCCACTTATATCTGAAATGAACAAAATGGCACAAGAAATAAAAACAGTATTATGAGATACAGTCATGACATTGATTGCTTGTTAGTTCCTTATGTAAAGTTTTATTATAATGATGATATAATTGCACTTACTCCACTAATCCAGCTGCTGTAGGCAGACACACGAGTGAAGACTGTTGGCTTCTGGTAGGCATTACAACCCAATGATGACACAAAGCTGGTCACACCACAACAGGAGACAAAATTAGACATTTTACTGCAGTATGAAGCAGTTCATGATCTGTTTGCAAGCTAGTCTTTCTCACCTGGCATCCAGACAAGCTGCCGCCACCAGCGCACACCATGGAGCTCTTCACGGTGCTTCCCCACCAGTCGCTACGAGAGCAGGTACTGTGGTCCACCACTGGCAGGTAGGCCTGTTTCAGCTGAGCGGAGAGTGACCCACCAGCTAAATGATCACATCCAGGAGAGGAAGGAATCAGGAATCAGTACATTCAATAAGATCATGGATGTTGTGTTGATGATGTAAGTCCTGGTAGTTATGCATGAAACTTATGTCAAAAACTCAATAGAGTCAAGTATGCTGCTTTGATATTAACTGTAATTGTAGATACAGTAGTTGCATGTGTGGCATTAAATTTAATGTGCAATTGTTGATATATGATGTGTTTTCTGTCATTAGTGCAAACAATAAGGCAACACTGTATTTTAAGGGGACGTAGTTACACTTTACTACATGTACTTTTATATTACTACTATAGTAATAACAGTAAATTATGCATAATTACAAGTAACTAAGCCTAAACCGAACCCAGTAACACTTTATTTTACATTGTCCTTGTTACATGTACTTATCATAGTAATACTAACCCTAACAGTAACTATGCATAATTACATGCAAATAACCCTCAACCAAATCATAATCCTACCCTAACCCTTAATATTACTCGGTACTTAAATATAATTACACTGTAACAATGACACCTTAAAATAAAGTGTAACCTCAAACCCTAACCGTAAGTAGTTAATATAGTAGGCTACTTGTTTAGGTGAGTACAATGTAACTACATCACCTTAAAATAAAGTGTAACCAAAAATAAATAAATAATAAATAGAGAAGGTGGTCTGACTGAACCCTGAGTGGAGAACATCAAATATTGATCTGAGTTTTTATTTCTTATTTTACCTGTATTACTATTATCTTTAAATCTTCTGCTAATAAAAATGATCCCAAAAAAACTGCAATAATATATTATACTACTACATAAGTCTTCTAAATGTATTTTGAGTACAAAAACTGTTAGTTTAATCGGCTTGGCAATGGTATTGTTGTTTGTTTTTCTGTAACTGTCGCCACAGTCGTGTATATGTTGTATGTTATACGCACCCAGAAGCCTCATTATTTCTGTTCCAGTTGGGGTGGATGATGACTTGACTGACGGTCATGTACTGCTCGCGACCCTCGTGGTTGTAGATGTCGTGGTCGCCCAGGACAATATGCCAAGTTCTCGAGCTGCACGGAAAACAAGTTCAGAAACACATAAGTAGAGAGTAAGAAACAAGTGAACACTTTTTTATTAACGTCTTATAGCAGCGGAATTTCCATTGGCTGGTCAATCAGTTTGAAAACGGTCACAAATTTAGAAACGACACTTTTGTTCTGCAGTATGAATTACAGATACTCAAGTTTACTGTAATTAAGTCGGTTTTTTAGAAATTGTACTTTGAGTATAAAAAGTGTAATTTTACTTTTACTTGATTACATTTTAAGCGATGTATCGGTACTTTCACTCCGCTATTTTCCTTCTTTTTGTGGTCGGACTCGTTACTCATTACATGCTCTCTCTGTTAATGGTTACTCTGTAGTCTCCACAAAGTCTTACGGACCCTTCTGGCTTTAAAACCGACACAACAGGTGCTGCCCACTCAGAGAATTTCACACATGCTGAGTCCCAATTCGCATACTATCCGTCCTAAATAGTATGCGAAACTAGAATTAGTACGTCCCAAATCGTAGCATGTTGAAATGAGTATTCCAAAGATACCCGGATGGTCTACTATTTCCGGTTAGAATTCGAAGTGCAGATCAATGCACACTCTCGGCTAATATTGCCCACAACCCATTGCGTGCGGGAGGGAGGAGCTTTGCGGTGATGATGGTGATGTAAACCTGGCAGTCGGATGCAGCAACGGAGATGCGCCCTCAGTTTTTAAGTGTAAGAATTCAAATGTTTAACCCTAATTAAAGTTATATTTTATTATCTCGTAATATTAATGGGTTTATGTTGTGCCAAAAAAGTACCGTGTTTATCTTGTAGGGTCCGATGAAGATACCGAGCGCCTCATTGCAGGCTACAAAACAATAAATAAAAAGGCTCTAGTACAGTGTCATGCAAGTGTCTTTTTTTATGTATTTCTTTTGATGTTTCTGTCTGACTTATTTGTACACTCTAAAAACTGCTGGGTTGTGTTAACCCAATTTTGGGTCAAATATGGTCTCACCCAACGTTGGGTTAAAAAATGCAATTTAAAAATGGACAAATTGCATTTTGGACAAAATCAAAAATGGACAAAAATGCAATTTAAAAATGGACAAATTGCATTGGTTACATTAAAAATGTAAACCAACGGCTGGGTTTGTCCATTTTTAAATTAAATTTTTAACCCAACGTTGGGTGAGACCATATTTGACCCAAAATTGGGTTAACACAACCCAGCAGTTTTTAGAGTGTAGTAATACTGTGGCTGTACATATGTTAACTTTATCAGTCCAACCAAAGAAACATGGTTACTACCCAGATAGCAAGCACATTTGGGCCGATTCCGGCTGAAATGCGTTACTGTCGGCTCAGTGTCGGCATCGGTGAAAAGATAATGGGCCAGAGTCGTGCCGACTGTGTACACAACACTTCTGGCTGACATACGGCTTTTTATGAAGGGCCAGTGTCGGCTTAAAGCAATTTTACTCGCGCTGGCTCATACGGCGTTTTATGAGTGGGCCAGTGTCGGCTTAAAGCAGTTGTACTTGCGCTGGCTCATATACGGCGTTTTATGAATGGGCCAGTGTCGGCTTAAAGCAGTTGTACTCGCGCTGGCTCATATACGGCGTTTTATGAGTGGGCCAGTGTCGGCTTAAAGCAGTTGTACTTGCGCTGGCTCATATACGGCGTTTTATGAATGGGCCAGTGTCGGCTTAAAGCAGTTGTACTCGCGCTGGCTCATATACGGCGTTTTATGAGTGGGCCAGTGTCGGCTTAAAGCAGTTGTACTCGCGCTGGCTCATTAACGGCGTTTTATGAGTGGGCCAGTGTCGGCTTAAAGCAGTTGTACTCGCGCTGGCTCATTAACGGCGTTTTATGAGTGGGCCAGTGTCGGCTTAAAGCAGTTGTACTCGCGCTGGCTCATATACGGCGTTTTATGAATGGGCCAGTGTCGGCTTAAAGCAGTTGTACTCGCGCTGGCTCATTAACGGCGTTTTATGATGGGCCAGTGTCGGCTTAAAGCAGTTGTACTCGCGCTGGCTCATATACGGCGTTTTATGAGTGGGCCAGTGTCGGCTGAAAGCAGTTGTACTCGCGCTGGCTCATATACGGCGTTTTATGATGGGCCAGTGTCGGCTTAAAGCAGTTGTACTCGTGCTGGCTCATATACGGCGTTTTATGAATGGGCCAGTGTCGGCTAAAAGCAGTTGTACTCGCGCTGGCTCATATGCGGCGTTTTATGAATGGGCCAGTGTCGGCTAAAAGCAGTTGTACTTGCGCTATTACTCGGTATAGCTGTGTGTATTTACCATCGGCCCGAGTTCGTTTTGTCACAAGCGGGCCACTTGAAAAAAGGTTTTGGCGGTTACCCAGATAGCACACGTCTATTTGATGTGATGTTTACATCTGGAAGACGTATTTTCAAGAGTGTTTGCTCATCTGCAATACGTCTATAGGACGTTTCCTGTCAGATGTCAAATAGACGTTTAGAAGATGTCAGTTTAACATACATTCTAAATAATTACATCTTAAAGACATCTTCTAAACGCCTATTTGACATCTGACAGGAAACGTCCTATAGACGTATTGCAGATGAGCAAACACTCTTGAAAATACGTCTTCCAGATGTAAACATCACAACAAATAGACGTGTGCTATCTGGGTAATTTAAATCCTGAGGATCCTGCAGACGCAGACCAACGTTTCGAGAGGAATCATTCATCTGAAAAACGAGTAAGTAATTTATCCATTAATCCATTCATTTGTTGTTATAGTGCTGTTTGATGTATTAACGTTAATTGTCAAGATAAATATAGTGTTTATATATATATATATCTCTAACGTTAGATCAGATGTTTACGACGATAATACGTTACTTCAGAATATCCATTCGGTCCCGGAGAGAGTGTTGATGAGCTACGGTCTCTTTTTAGGATAAATTTGAGGTTTTCTTTATTAGAAAAACTGCTGTGCTGTTGGCTGTTGATCAGTGCACTGGATTTTGGCTAATGAAATGATATTGAGTTATATTCCTGTGCTCAAATTTAGTCAGTCAATTCGTCTTTTTCAACGAGTGATTAGTTCATAGGAGTCGAATCATAAGAGTCGGACTACGCTTTCGGCGCCATAGTTCTCTATACAGGCGACTCTTTCTGTTTTGATTCATAACCTCTCAAAAGAGTCATTTATTTGTGAATCGAACTACATTGACCACAGTGTAGGCTACTACACCCGCGGAGACAACGTGTAGGCTACAATCTGAAATAAAAAATAAGATTTATTTGGTTTTAACACTCCTGTGGGAACTCCGAAATGGAAAAGCGTTATAAGAGAAGCTGCAAAATAAGTGCAGCTTCTTAATTCATTGTCTTTGGCACGTCTTGTGTTCTTGTGTTCTTGAATGTAGCGTAATCTGCTTTTATTTATTTATTTATTTATTTATTTATTGCGTAATCTGCTTTAGAGCAGGTGCATTTTAGAGTTAAAGAAAAAATTAAAGCGTATATATCACTGTGTAATGTTATTAAAATGGTAGTTCTTGACATTTTGCTGCAGAGGGGATGTTGACTTACAATAATTATGAACGCACTGTTTGGAATCTGACACTTTTTACAGATATTTTGGTAACACTACAATAATTGGTTTCATTCGTTAATGTAGGTTTAACTACATTAGTTAAGATGGACTAAGAATGCACAATACTTAAAGCATTTATTAATCTTAGTTCATTTTCATTTTGACATGCAAAAGTTGTAGGCTATTTGTTAAGATTAGTCAATGCACTGTGAACTCATTTTTATTATACATTTTTATTGTATTTTTGTTAACTAATGTTGATTTAACTAAATATACTGTAACAAATGTATTGTTCATTGGTAAAGTTAGTTAACACATTTAACTAGCCTAATTTTAACAATTGAGACCTTATTGTAAAGTGTTACCGATATTTTAAACTGCTGTGTGAACTCTGGCAACAACATTTGTTAAACCTATGTGCTTAAACTAATGCTTAAGATCATATTGACCTCACAATATCTATTCCTTTATTTAAAAGGTGCAGTTGAGAGAAACCCTCACAGCTAATGCTGCTGAGATGGAGATCGAGGGATCATGGACTGGCAGCAGATCGAGGGGCAGACACAAGATAAGTTTAAATCTATTTAAAAACACACACCTCTTTAACCTAGCATAAACATAACACACTCACACATTTCTAAAATGCACATCTGTTAAAGGATTGTTAGGCTGCATAAATTCGGTCAACCAGAACCGGAAACGCTTCCCATAACACTAAATGTACTTGTTACATCGTAAGAAGAATGGCATCTACGCTAATGTTAGTCTCTCTGTCTCAGTCTTATCCCAAGGTTACTGTATTCAGCCAGATCTAGTCCATATCCAGACCAGATGATGGACCTGCACCCTCAGATGACCACAACAGCCCTGAATGCCAGACCAGAACATCACGACTAGATGAGACCTAGAAACAAACGGCGTGAAGACCCCTTTGACACAACAGTCCTCGGCACAGTCATCGGATCAGATCCACGAGAACCAGACCAGTCCTCCGCACAGACCCAACGGCCAGCTTCAACTCAATTGAGGTTTTCACATTAGAGGTTTTCACATTGGAGCTGTGAGTGTAAATTTTATTGTACAAGTACAAATATCTATTGTACAAGTTCTCAAATTCACATCTACATGCTCTCGAGTTTTGCTACTCTTTTCCTACCTTCAAGCAAAAGGAGCTGAATAAAATACTCTGAATGATATCAATCCACAATCTGACTTGTGAAGCGGCCTGGATCCTAACACACACACACACCATGTTTGTTGTTTGATCAGAGGAGAACTGGCCCTTCGACTGAGCCTGTTTTTCTTTCTCCATTCTGTCACTGATGGACTCTGGCTTGCTTAGTTGGGGACACTTATTCTTAATAATATTGATCTGCCTGCATTAATAATGACACCATTATATGAGAACTGAACTGAGCTGGACGATGACATCACTGTTTTCTGCAGAGCTGCTTAATAATGAAAATGAACACTTTTTTATAATTGATATACTTTATACAGTTATTGAACATAACTGAATCAACACTGAACTGAATTCAGCTGAACAATGACACTATTTTCTTTTTAGAGCAGCTTTACAGCCAAATTGAACTGTTTGCATCATTGATCATTGTCCTGTTTAACCCTGTAAAGCTGCTTTGAAACAGTCATTACTGTATATAGCGCTATATATTTAATGGTGACTTGACATTTGCAAAAGGAATTTATTTAGTGTTAAAGAGAGTGAAAGATAGTTTGTGTGTGAAAGAGTGATGTTTTTCTTTTAATCATATACAGTAAATATAATTTACTTATTATCTTGTAGTTTAAAAATTGTGTTGTAAATAAATGTTAATAGTGTAGGCTATTTGTTCATTGTTAATACATGCTTATATTAAAGTGTATTTGTTCATTTTATAATAAAAACCCTTAATCTTTTTAAATGGTTGAATTTGTGTTTCACTGCCAGTTTCTGGGCCACATCTGGCCCGGGGACCCAGCCGACTCTCAGCCAGATCTGTCTTACAGTGCCTGGGCCAGACCTGGGCCATATCAATAAATGATAGTCATTTAACAGGGTGTGGACCACATCTGGCCCGGGGACCCAGCCGACTCTCAGCCAGTTCTGTCTTACAGTGCCTGGGCCAGACCTGGGCCATATCAATAAATGATAGTCATTTTACAGTGTCTGGGCCACATCTGGGCCAGAGGAGGTTGTTTGAGTCCGTTTTCAGTGTATTGCGCCAGTTTTGGGCCGGGGACCCAGCCAGAACTGGGCCAGAATTGAAGCAAGGATGAGGCCCAGAGGTGGGCCAGACAAATTTTGCTATGTGGGTACACTTTTACTATAGTAAAAGCATGGTTCATTTTCATCGGGGTATTTTTAAGTATTATACATAAGTATAAGATTAAGTATAAAATACGTTAAACAATAGTTACACTATAAACTTTAAATATTTTAACTCAGAAAATAAGTAGCGCTAGCTTTCGTTACACACATTTGCACATGAACGTCAGAACCAGCCGCCTCACAAACGACCTGCGTTTGGTTGATCTACGACGACGCCCTGCTTCACTCCTACATTTGGTAAACACATTGTAAATGTATTGTGGAAAAAAAGATGGGAATAGTAAATAAAATTATATTGGATATATAAGAATGAATGAAATGTTAAATGTTTTGTTAACAGTCGCGGTGTGCGTAACTAGGCAACCACGTTCAAGTTCACGTTGCATGACGTCATCGAAGTATGTCCCAGAACGTGCATACTCTTTTGCTACACACTCAAAAGTATGTACTTTTTCATCACAAAAAAAGTACATACTTTTAGGTCGTAGTATAAGTAGGCGAATTGGGACTCAGCCACGCTCTATAATAGAGCTGGTAAGTCCCGCCCCTTCCGCAAAACCCCGCTGGACCTCAAAGTTGAAAAACCGTCAATGCAAGTGCATGGGAGAAAATAATTATTTTCTGGTCCCGTTTGAATTGTGCCATGAATGTGAACATATGTTGTCTGTGAATTTTTTATATAACTTTTCGTGTAAAGAATGATACAATTTAGTGGGTAGAAGTTTGATACGGTTAGACTTTGTGTGAGAGCACTTTGTGGACTACAACTCTCGACGCGTTTGAAACGTCAACACCACTAGCACACGGACTAGCTCACGGATCCCGCTAAAGTAAGTAAGTAAGTAAGTAATCTTTATTTATATAGCACCTTTCACAGACAAGGGCCACAAAGTGCTTCACAACACAGTTTAAATCAGAAACATGCAATGAAAACAACACCGAAATCATAACAGCCCAAAAAAGTAGCTAATTAAAAGCTTGAATAAATAAATAAGTCTTAAGATTACTTTTAAAAGTATCCACAGAGTCAATAGAGCGTAAAGAGAGCGGCAGACCATTCCATAGCCTAGGAGCAACAGCCTGGAAGGATCGGTCACCTCTAGTCCGAAAACAAGTGCGTGGAGCCTTCAGCAGAGTTTGATTCACAGACCTCAGAGCCCGTGCAGGGGTATACGGCTGAATTAGATCGCTGAGGTAGAAAGGAGCCTGACCATGCAGGGCTCTAAATGCTAGAACCAAAATTTTAAATTGGATCCTATAAGACACTGGCAGCCAATGAAGCTGTTTTAAAATGGGATATACGTGGGTCCTCTTGTTAGTACGGGTCAGAATTCTCGCTGCACAGTTTTGCACTAATTGTAGTCGAGAGAGCTCTTTCTTGTTTAAGCATGAAAACAAACTATTACAATAATCCAAACGTGAAGACACAAACGCATGAATGATAAGTTCCAGATCATTACGTGCGACCATATTCCTAAGTTTAGAAATGTTCCTTAATTGAAAGAAACAGTTCCTTGTTAGCTGCTTACAGTGCTGGGCTAATGACATATCTTTGTCAAAAATAACTCCCAGGTTGCGAAGACTTGGCTTCGCAGACTGGCCTAAATCGCCCAGGTATTGTTTAATCCCCGGAATTGCATCATCAGGTGCGATAACCAGTGTTTCCGTTTTGTCTGCATTTAACTGCAGATAGTTTTCACTAAGCCATTGTTTAATCTCCACTAGACAATGGAGCAGAGAGTTTAACTTCTGGATTTCAGACGGCTTAAAGGAACAATAAAGCTGGATATCATCAGCAAATAAGTGGAAAGAAACATCACTAAACCTTTTGATAATCTTTCCCAAAGGAATCAAATACAACAAAAATAAAACAGGGCCCAAAACAGACCCTTGAGGCACTCCACACAGCAAATCCACAGACTCAGAACTTATTCGGTTAGCTGAAACACTAAAGCTACGCCCTGATAGATATGAGGAAAACCACTGAAGGACTGACCCAGATAGTCCTACTTGATCCCTCAGTCTTTTCAGCAGGACCTGATGGTCAACGGTGTCGAATGCTGAGGACAGATCCAAGAGAACTAGAACAGTGCATTTACCAGAATCAGCAGCCATCATAATATCACTAGACACTTTCAATAAAGCCGTTTCCGTAGAGTGTTGTTTACGGAAACCAGACTGAAATGGCTCATGGATGTTATTTTGTTCCAGGAAGAATGTAAGCTGTTCACAGACCACCTTCTCAAGGATCTTAGACAGGAACGGGAATTTTGAGATAGGCCTAAAACTATTAAGATCTGTCGGGTCTAAGCCTGCTCTTTTTAATAATGGCTCCACTATGGCATGTTTAAAGGCACTGGGAAACACGCCAGTTGACAAAGAGACATTAACCATTTTGGTAACACAAGGGCCAATTACCTCAAACACTTTTTGAAACATGGCTGTGTCTTTGATGCACTTCATCGCCTTCTTTCAGGGAGAGGACAAAATCGTTGAAGTTGGTGAAAACCACAGGTAAGTCAACTTTATGGGGTGACGTCACATAGGCGACATGTAGTCTTTCTCGTTATGTCTCTTCCACAACTGCTAGCCGAAGAATCATACCATATACTGTCAAACTCGTAACATGGAGAGTTATATAAAAAATTCACAGACAACATATGTTCAATTCATGGCACAATTCAAACGGGATCAGAAAATAATTATTTTCTCCCATTCACTTGCATTGACGGTTTTTCAACTTTGAGGTCCAGCGGGGTTTTACGGAAGGGGCGGGACTTACCAGCTCTATATGGTCTTTAATGAGGCTATCAAGTTCAGCTTCAACTTTCTCTCTCAGCAAAAGGCAGTGACCTTGATTTAAAAAAAAATTAGGCTTTGCATCACTTGGTACATGAATCTTAGCAGTGGCTCCTTTTAATGTTCCAAGTTCCTCTTTGAAAACTGTTTCATGTTTCCTTAAGATGTCTTGCAACAACTCTGAGCTGTCTTTAATTTTACTCACTTTTTCCAGCTGAGTTCCAGGTCTATGAGCCATGATCGTCCTGATAAATTAGGCCCAGATCCTGCCACCACCACTGCTGTCAGTTCTTTGATAAGCCCTTTGTGTTTGACTTTAACCTTGGTAGTGCCTAGAACAGGGGTCTCGCCCAGGGTGTAATTCAATAAAGAACCGCCACTGCATCCCACCATGCCAGCCATGTTCTGTTCAGTCAGTACTTCAGGTGGTAACGTTAGCGATTAACTTTCATCAGCTCACCCAGTTGGCGTCTGCTTTTTATTTGCACTCAGGAAACAGCTGCTCCATAGTTCTGACTTTTATCCTCGTCACCATTTGTTGTATCGTAGATTAGGGCTGTGACGGTATGGGATTTTTTCTTACCGTGGTAAAGAAGCAACAAATCTCGCGGTTTGGCGGTTAATCGAAAAAAAATTTATTAAAAAAAAAAAAATCACCCGCGGCCGCGTCACACACTGCAGACGCGATCAAGAACGCATGTAGCTTAAATGACAATGGAAATGAATAACATAAAGCAGTATTCTTTATTAACAAATAAACAAATTAACATTTATATTAAATTGTAAGTATTAATAATTAACTATTAAGGCCGGCGACACACTGGCTGCGTGGTGTGAGTGTGGCGTTTCTGTTGCGTGTCAGCTGCGTGGCTTTTTTTTTATGTCTTTGCACACCAGAAACAGCGCTGCTGCTGCTAGGTGACATATAAGCCTCATTGGTGATATATTCGACATATGGGGAGAGAGTTGTGGAAGGCCTATACTTAATGTTAAACATAAATATATAACAGCAAAGACAGCGTCGGCAGTATTGATGGCAAAATAGGCTACAGAATATTTCGTTCTGTATTGACAGGTGCAATATTTGAAAATCGATAATATTTTTTTTAATTACATTTATATCTGCATTTATGTCAAAACCTAAACTTTCAAACATCAAAATGTAATTTATTAATATGTATTCATGTCAAAATGACATACAAAATTTGTTTTTCCTATTCTATTTTGCCAGGAAACGCTTCCAACAGGCTTGCATGAAAAATAGGCGTCGGTTCTATTTCTAGCATGCACGCTTTTTTCCGCGCGGCTCGTGCCGCAACTGAGACGCGCGTCTCACGCAGGCAGTGTGCAAGCTCTAACCTGTTAACATGGGAGCCGAAATAAAAACGGACACGCCACGCAGCCAGTGTGTCGCCGACCTAAGGTAGGTGTGCTGCACTTAAGTCCAGCAAACGCCACAGGATGGTTAATTTTTCTAAGATGTGGTCTTAAGTTAGTGGTATTTCCTCGCGAGACGGATACTTTTGTGCGACAAATACAGCATATTGCCTTGTCCAAATTCACCGGCTTCCCCTTAATTGTCACCTGCCTCAAAGGCGACACAGTATTTGGCTTAGACACTAGATTCGTGGCTATTTTTTAAATCATTCGGCTAGCGCCGTCAACTGTTATTGCCTATAGCCTACCACATGAGAGAGATCGCTGCTTGCAATTAAAATTTAACTCCAACTGTTCACGTTATGCTTGTCTTTTATGCCTGTGTTTGTTTGTATTTAATTGAACATTATCTGTAAACATCACAAGTACTGAAACCTAGCAGTTAATTAATAATAATCAGACACACACAAAAAAATAAATCCCCCATATGTTTAACGGACTGTCCCTCCCTTGCGCAGGAAGCGGTTTTTTTTTCTCCAGAAGCACTTGAACATGGGACTCGCAGAATACAGTAAATTATAAGCAAATATTAATGTGTTTATTATAGTTCATATCACACACCATATGCACTCCTGTGACTTTCAAAAAAAATAAATAAAAAAAAATAAAGTGCGGTGATGACCTCACACCTTGTAGGCATCTCATTAACGCGATATTGCGGTGATGCGGTTATCGTCACACCCCTATCGTAGATACCAATTAAAAACGGAAACTTCTGGATGGTCTCTTTTTTATTAGGGGTGCTTTTCAATATCCCTCCTCATCTCCTCTCTCCTCCGTCCTCCATCCTATGACCCGGAAACCGATCGAGCTCAGCCATCTTGAAGGACATCTCAATTCTCTAATTGCACCGCGAGGAGTCGAGGATCGAGGAGTTAGGAGGCTTCCTGAGGAGTCATGAGCGAGGATACACAGGTGTATCCTATGCGGAAGAGTTTTATCGACTTAAACGTGACGCACGTCTAAATTCTCCTCCCCCTTCACATCGGTCACAATCATTTTAATTTATACTTTA
The DNA here is from genome assembly GCF_965113295.1 of Leuciscus leuciscus. Lineage (NCBI taxonomy): Eukaryota > Metazoa > Chordata > Actinopteri > Cypriniformes > Leuciscidae > Leuciscus > Leuciscus leuciscus. The sequence goes on from NC_138739.1 coordinate 13,159,199, forward strand.
CCTTTGCAGTTTATATAAACCACACATCTCACATATTTCAACAGGGTATTTTGCTTTATTATTATTTATTATGAATTTCTTAAATAAACAAACTTCAACAACATAAGGGCAGATCCTTTGAGCGCTGCTGATGACGCGATTAAGTGACGCTTGAGTGATCAAGTATTCCAATGTTTAAAAAAAAAGTTACATTCGATTCCTCCGTCCTCGCGTCTTTTCCTTGCAGCCTTCCCTCGCATCCTACAGGGGGCGGAGCTGAGACGCGAGGAAAGGAAGCGAGGAAAGGAAACGAGGATGCACAAATAAGAAATGAGAAGCACCCTCTGACTCGTCTCTGTAGTCAGCAACACACACTGCGCGTTCTTCTCCAAAAGTGCTACAGCCCACAAACACAGTGCGCCACCGCCCCCTACTGGACAAACACACCTGTAGCCGTGTAAAATGTAAGGGATGATGCCACCCTTCTAGAACATTGTGCATTTACGTTTAAATTGTAACATATTTAATGGAATTACAGTGTAATTAGTGTTAGCTCACAGTTTTTGCCTTATTCAGTGCATTAGATGAGGGGAACTGATAATATTAATGATTCTCATTTCTTTATCAAAACACAAAAACTGGTACAGTTGGGGAGAGAAATTAAATTTGGTATTTTTAATCTCTCTATTTAACCCATCTCATGGTGTGTGATGCTAAACACTCATGTGAGTTTCTAAAGGATTTTGAATTCTTTGCACAGTTATGATGAACAATTATATTTTATGTGCAACAATAGCATGCTTAGGCTCAGTGGCTTTACGCCTAATATTAAATGTGTTTTTTTTTTAAACAATATGATTTAAATGGTGATGAGTGTACTGTTGTGATGTATTTTAAAAAGATGGATGATAGATATTCTTACATTTTTCTGACAAAGAACAAAAGATGTAAATTACAGTATGTACAATGTTTTTTTACTTTATTAATTGTAGTGCACAGTGTTTATTATAAGGGGGTAGAATCCGCAGCTCATTATAACTACTCACTACACATGAGTACTTTTAAATGAGCTACTTTTTACTCTTACTCAAGTAGTTTTTTGGACAAGTACTTTTTACTCTACTCACACTACATTTTTTGGAATGTAATGGTACTTTTACTTGATGTTTTTTCAGTAGTCTTTCCACCACTGATCTTAGTTAATGTTCATTTCAACATTTAATAATACATTATTAAAATCAAAAGTTGCGTTTGTTAACATCATTTAATGCACTGTGAACCATCATAAACAATGAATCACTATTTTTATCAACTAATATTAACAAGCTTAATAGACGATTTAACAGTATTGCTCATTGTTATTTATATTTGTTACAAATATAATATATGTTCTTTTTTTACAAATGAACATGAAAAGTACCCAAATAAGACTGAACCTGTAATTGGTAATTTAATGGAAAAGTGTTAACATTTCTTCTGACGTCTAAGATCTCTCTTTTTAATTTCTCTAATTGTCTCTGTTTCTCAGATTCCACTGGAAAAGGACTGAATGAATCAGCAAGTATAGTGATGACACAGATTCCTGATGGAGTACAGCAGGGGACGAGTTCAGTTTGATGAGATGAGACACACACACACACACACACACACACACACACACACACACACACACACACACACACACACACACACACACACACACACACACACACCTGTGTCAATCACTCTGACATCATCAACAATGGAGCTCCGTCTTTTTTATCAGCCTTTAGAATCTGTCCATTAAAGTGAGAAATGACCCCTGTGCTGTTGTTAAAAAGTGACGCGGAGGGTGCCAATACGTGAGTTGGGAGTGAGAACGTGTTGGATTGTAAGTGGAAATGCTCTTGCATTATATAATATTTTAGGCACATGTCAGTTTTTATCAAGGAAAATGGTTTGTTTCTTGTCAAAGCCTTCAAAACATTTGGAAAATATGCATGTTTCTAGTATGTTGCTAGCCTGTTTAGCACCTGCTGGCACTTTTTTATATGTTATTAGGAGACCACAACAGTGTTAAACATGTCACTTCCTGTTGCCAGCAGGTGGCGTTATGACTATAACTGAATATGAGCATGGTCATGTGTTCAGGACAGAACTCTTAAGTTTGGGGCAAATTGGACATTCCATGCCTGAGTTACAACAACTTCCTGTTTCATGGCATTAATAGCATGCTTTAGCATTTCTAGACATTTCTGCTGCAGTTCAAATTAGATTATTTTCATCTGCTGTGATCAAATCTCTCTTGTTGTTTCACAAGTTCCTCTGCCCATATAATTTTTAAGCTAATAAGGTTAAGTATATTTGGCTTGCTGTCCGCAGTGGAGGGGCTCGAGGAAGCAGCTTCAACTCGCACTTATAGATAACCCCCCAGTGGGACTACTAATGCTTAGATTATGAGTATGGTAGCTAGCAAGATGCCTAAATTATGTAGGTGGAGTTGGGGAGGTGGAGGGACACCAAAACAGCTGATGCCAGAGCAAGGTGAGCGGCTGCTTATGTGCTCCTTCAGTTAATTGAACGATTAGATGGGTTCACCCCTCCCGAAATTGCGTTGTGAACTTCACTTAAGGTATTTTAATTTCAATGAGTACAAATGCAAATGCAAATCATCCTAAGAAATGTCAAAACAAATTTTTTTAAATCATTTGAAATACTTCTGCAGTAATCATAAACAACTACAAAAGTCTTGGAAATTCAGCAATTAAAAATGTGTTAAATTCAGCATATTTCAAATTTCAAGCTGTAATTAATGTATGATATAATTTTTATTTGATTCTACAGCAGATCATTTTAAAAGGCATTAAAAGATGAAATTATATTGATTATATTGATTTTTATATAGACATTTATGTGACTTTTCATTTAGTTTGTAGTCTCTGCTGCAGTTAAAGTTTACAAACTGATCTCAGACTTTCTAAACCAACATGAGCATTAATCTGAAAACCTGTTCATGTTCATCAGGAGTGTTTGCTGCCGAAACAAATGATATACAGTCAGTGTCAGTGATGGAGGGAGATTCTGTCACTTTACACACTTCTGTTGATAAAATACATGAAGGCTACATACTGTGGAAATATGGAGCTTAAAAGTACATTATAGCTGAAACCTGTAGAAAATATGGATTCTTCACGTTGATGTTCCTGATGGGAGATTCAGAGACAGACTGAAGCTGGACGATCAAACTGGATCTCTGACCATCACAAACACCAGAACTGAACATACTGGAGTTTATCAAATTGAGATAATTGGAGCGAACCTGACATCAAAAACATTCAGTGTTTCTGTCTATGGTGAGTCGAGATATTATTACTCTTTTTCTTCTTGTTGTATTAGCTATTTAAATATTGAAATGTTTAATTATGTTATAGTTTGAGATGACAGACACAATCACTGCTCATACACACAATGAACCAAAAATAACACTGTAGATTTATCCATATTTCTGCTTATTTATCTCATCTTTCTCAGCTCGTCTGCCTGTTCCTGTACGAGACATGATTTGCCAAAATCACTTTAATTAAAACCAGTTAACAGTCAAGTGTTGTTCATGGTTTCTTTATTTCCTGTAACAAAAGACATTTGTATTTATTGCTTTAGATTTCATTCATCAACCAATGACAGATTAATGTTCACATACTTTTTCCCACCTTAAGCTGGTGCTCCAGCAAGTCAAGTCTGGCCTTTTTTTAGGTTAAGCCTTTTCTCCTCCATTTGAAGCTGTATAAGGTCCATGTCACTTTTTCTGATTTGCTTTTGAAGATGGACCTTATACAGCTCTTTGGCAGGCAACTAGAAAGACAGAATAATTAAACATGACTGATAAAGTCTGTAATACAAACACAGACCAAATATTTAAATGAGGAAGGAGAACTGCACAACATTTCTTACACTGCTAAGATTCTGTGTGGAGGTAGATGGACCCTCATCTGTATTAAAATCTCTTGCCATATTCTGTAAAATGACAATGACAATTTATTTATTCTCTTATGCAAAAAAGGGGGAATTCATTCTATGCATCATACCTCGATGGGCCTCCCCACATTTTCTGTTTCTGTCACAGCAGAAGTGGTCTCTTCATTGTCATCCTACAGTGAAAATAAGGAAGGATGCTTGGTCTAGCAAACAGAAACCTAAAGACAATAATCACTTACAACTGTGACAGAGTGTGGTGTTGCAGGAGGATCCAATAATACAATGTGGCCATCAGCAACATGATAATCATGCATATTCAATACTCAATGTATATTCTTAAACAAATACAACTAATAAAGAAGGACATTAGGAGCATCTAAGAGTACTAGTAATAAGATTACAGTACACAGCATATGCAGTCAAAGCAGCATGCATACTGCACAAGTGAATCAATGACTGTAAAATGCATTCAAAATGCCTATTTAAAATGGTGCTTTATTAAAACACTGACAAAAACAGTGAAAACATCAATAAATCATAAGTATTAATATGGTACACCTACATTTTACTAAGCCACTTGTCTTGGTAGCTGAGTCTGACGAACTGCCGCTGGAATCCCATCGACCACAGGTCGCCCTTTATTAAGGGACAGCGCCAGCTCCTCAGCTGGGGTGAGGGAAGGTGGAGGTGGACCCCCACCTGTTTTATGAACCTCAGCCTTCTTTCTATTGGCTACATAGAAAACTAAATTAGGCTACATTAAATACTAAACTACAGAATGTTTTTGTGTTTCATTTTGACTTAGCTCACACTTCTTCTGGCTCCAGAAGGATTACACCTGATAAAACAAGAAGCCAACATATTACTAGCCAATTATGTGCATTACTACTGTAATATTAAGAAATGTATGGAGGCCAACAAGTAAATACTTGTCTATTTTTACTACATGCCCCAAATATTTTTTGCGTCACAATGAAAGGGGAAAATAGCCCATTTATAATTTTATAAACTCTTGCATTTACTCTGTCCGTTATTTTTTGCCAAGCCAACTCTCTTTCTTTTGCTGATACAGCAGTATTGCTTTTTTTTTTTGTTGTTGTTATAATGGGCTTATAGTCTTCATAAGCAAGCATTAAAACCTGTGTTTTGGAACCGACATACTCATGGTATGCGGGTTTGGGGTAAATCAGCCCAGAGGTTATGATTTACCAAATGGTAAGTTAACCAAGCTTTCTGGAATACCCCCCTGATGTGATGTCAATTCGAACAAAATCAGGCTTAAAAAACGAAGTTCGTTTTGGGAGTTTGAAACAGCTTGCCAAAGCGAACTTCCGGCTGGTAAACACCTTTGTACTCCCATTGGTCAGTGGCGATTATGTAATAGGTGTGCGCTGAGGCTCCGCCTTTTACATTAAAAAAAATTCTGGTTCATATCTCCTGTTCAGTCTGTCGAGGTCAGACGTCTGCAAGTGAAAACATGAGCGCACTGGAATACTGCCATGGAAAATTAAGTTGTATTTCCGATGAAACAAGACACTGACACTGTTTTTCATGTTAATACGGTAAAGCTGCTTGATTTTAAGCAGTCTATTGTATAAAGTGATATATAAATAAATGTGACGAGACTTTAGTGTAGAATTGCAGAGCTTGTAACATATCCATGGTGCTATGATTAGATGTTTTTCTTATGCTTTATTAAAATGCTTGCTGTTTTCTCAATTTTGTTGTTTATTTGTTAGGAGGAAAGCGTACAGCACATATGTACATATTCATCTAACCCTTGCTCTTAGCAGTGTGAGCGGCGTCAGATGTTCATTTACAGTATATCACTCACGTATTCACTTCGTTTTACCCCTAAATGAAGAACGGAAATAAATTACCTTTATTCTTTAAAGGTAAAAGTCTTTCTAATAGGAAAACATGATTTAACTTGAACACTAACAAAAGTTACAATCACTTTAGCTTGCAACATTATCAGTGTAAAAGAAAAAGCATTAAAGTAAAGCATTGTTAAACATGTGGAATACCAACACCAAAACCGACCGACAGGAAACCAAAAGATACCCGGACAGCAACGGATCTGGGCCAACACTATGTTGCTGTCTAGGTATGGCAAATGTGTGGTGATCAAGAGGGGGAGAAGAACATTAACATTCTCCTCAATGCATGTTTAAGCAATAGTACTTTCAGACCTCTATTAAATTCATCACCATTCAGTTCAGTTTATAAGCTGTCAGATGAGACCAAACATGGCATAGTTACATATTGGAATACACTAGCAGATAAACAGTATGTAGTTGAAAGCACAGTACTGTATGTCCTGTGAAGCAAATGGTACAGACGTGTCATTGAGGTGCAAATAACTCCGTCTCTCCCGACAGAACCATCCTGTGCTTAGAGTGTCCCAACAGTCTTCAATCAGGGTATCCCTTGCACTAGATAGGCATTAGTAAATTGTGATGAAGGTCATTGTGGCACGTTTAATTCACATGTACTCCTTTAAAAGGATTTCTGAAGTTGTAGGGCAGTAAAGAGTTCTATTCATATTCGCTCAGCCCTACAATCTTATAGTGTTTAAGGTCAAAATTCTGACATTTCACTGGTATTTGTACCGACCACTGAAATCTTGGAATCGTGACAATTAGAGAGTTTCAGCTGATCTTCTCTCCATCATTTCCAAATTCTCTTCAGTGTCCATTTCAATGTATTAATGATGTTTCATTGTTTTATTGGGAGCCTCGGCCTGAGTCTGATTTAAGGATTTCCCATGTCCTCCAAAGGAATGTCATTGGGATCATGTGGCCCCGGCCTCCTGAATGTCATTGGGATCATGTGGTGGGTTATCAGCATCACCCTCCTGAATGACATTGGGATCATGTGGTGGGTTATCAGCATCACCCTCCTGAATGACATTGGGATCAGGTGGTGGGTTATCAGCATCACCCTCCTGAATGACATTCAGCTCATGTGGTGGGTTATCAGCATCATCCCCCTGTAAGAAAACACAGATTCACAGAAGGTTAAAGTAATGAGGAGGATAGATGTTTCAGATACACAAACACAAAAACTACAACAGATTTGTGTTTTCAGTTCCTTAATATTAAACACTGTGTTACGTGCCACATGCACAAACATCGAGAGCGGCACCCGTTAAAATGGATGACGCCCGGAGTTCAATCTCCTGCTCCCATAAACACAACGGCACACAGCCAAGATATCAAGAAAAGTGATTTATTTGTTTACAAAAGGGTCTTTGCTGTTCTTTAAAAAAAGGTATGTCACTGAGAGGTTCTCCAGTCGGCCAAAAAAACAAACAAAAAGGGAGTCTCTAACTAAGTTTTAAACCCTCTTACCTGGAATAAAAACTATAAGTAAAATACATTGTTCTTACCTCCCTTACTGACCAATAAACAGGAGAAAATAATGTTAAAGAAAAAGGGCCTCTTGTGTCTCTCAGGAATTTGTTTTACAAAGATAAGAGGAGTAAGCTAGATACAATTACCGGCCTATACCGCTACAACAGTTAAAGCTCCTCTATAGGAAAGTTCACATGAGCTGGTGAACGGACAGCACGAATCTCACTCTAGATTTACAACTCGTTTTGGGGAGCAGTCGTACACACACGCTCTACCATGGAAGCAGGAGGGTGAACTCGACGAAGAGACGGTTCACTCTGCTTTTACACACACGCTGACACGCTGAGTGGCTTCAGCCGCACCCACTTAGCAGCTGCACCTGTTGCACTCAAATGAGCGGGGAGAGAGAGAAGAACACAACAAGAAACAAGCATACACTCACATGTGGTACAACAATCATTAAACGACATTTACGTTCTGACACGTAACACACTGTCTATAAACTGCATCAAACTGTCATCTCCTGTATCTTCTGGATGATCCATATTGTATTACAAAATTACGTATATGATTTCAATATCACATCAAAACTGCTTAAACTGTTGTATTGCCGTTTTCTTACAAGACTTGCTATCTGACAAAAGTTGCACTTTATGTTTTAATATGAATTGTTATTCATTTAATTTTGGCGTTATTTGTGTTTTTGATAGTTTTGACTGCCTCACTGGTGAACTGTAGTGTTTAAAATGAAGGACAAAAAATTACTATTCATTCAGTTTACATTTATGTTTGTATATACAGTAGAATTAAATTAATATTCCTTGTTAACTCAGCTATTTGTAATAATTACGTGCTGTGGTACTGTTGCATGGGTCCTGCGGCGATAGTAAATCACACCAGCAGTTACAGCAGTAGCAGCAGCAGAACACCAACAACTATTCCTGCTACAGCTCCTGAAGACAGACCTGAACCTGGAACAGATGAAGACAGACAGACAATGTTAACAGCTCGACTGATAATACACCCAGTGTTTAACAATATCTTTGACTCATATTTACACCTTTCTACCTTATGCATACACCTTTCTGGTCATCAGTTGTATGATATTGATTTAACTTATAAATGGCACCGGCAGTTAAAATCACTAAGACACTCAACAGAAAACAATATTCACAGGAAAACTGCATTTTTTCAAGTTAATAACATTAGTCAAAGTGTCATTGACTTTTATTAAACTGTTCATACCCATCAGTTATTGGGTTGATTTAAAAATATTGAACTTTTTTTTTTGTCCTCAAAAGAAAATGCATTTAATGGCAGAATTATACACTCACCAATGAGAGTAAGGTTGAATCTCTTCACTCTAGTGATGCTGAAGCTGCTGTTGATGATGATGATCAGTAGTTTATATTCTCCAGAGTCTGTGTTTGTGATGTTCATGATGGTCAGAGATCCAGTCTGATGATCCAGCTTCAGTCTGTCTCTGAATCTCTCTTTACACTGATCATCTGTACAGATCTTACTCTGATCTCCAGTGATTTCAGCGATGAGAGTGTCATTAAAATACCACATCATCACATCATTTGGGTTTTTTATTCCACCAGGATCTAAAGTAACAGATTCTCCCTCCTTCACTGACTTTCTCTTCACTTCATCTCGTTTAGCAGCAGAAACTCCTGAAACACAAACCAACAGATTATAAAGTTCTAGACGAAAACAACAAATGCCACAACATGAGAGAACGAATGAAATTGCATAAACCCTTTCTTAACTTTCGATTTGAAAAGAAACAATTTTTGTACTCAAACCCATTTTACATATTTTAATAACAGAAGCTGATCAGAGATGGTGTGATTAAACGTTGATATGTCCCTCTGAGCTCAACTGCAGCTTCAGTTAACTGTTAAAACTAAAAACTTGTCAATGGAAAAACTGTACGAGATCTGAATACTGTAAGTATTATAACTGAGAAAAAATAACCGAATATCATTGGGGGGAAAATATATATATAGATTCATAAATTCAAAATAAAAAAACCAATATAGTTAACATATATAAACTGCATTCAAACATTCACTAACTCACCATGAACAGTAACATTGAAGATATTTCCACTGATGCTGCTGCTGCTGATGATGATCTTCAGTTCATAAACTCCAGAGTCTTCAGTTGTGGTGTTTGTGATGGTCAGAGATCCAGTCTGATGATCCAGCTTCAGTCTGTCTCTGAATCTCTCAGTGCCTTCATTACACTGAACATCTGTACAGGCCTGGTTGAGATCGCCATTGATTTGAGCGATGCGGGTGTCATAATAATACCATTTAAAATCATATTGTTGGTTTATTTGAACACCAGTGTATAAAGTGACTGAATCTCCCTCCATCACTGAAACAACTTCTGATCCAACATCGGAAACACCTGGAGAAGAAATGAACAGTTTTAATTTGGCATTACATTTTAATTTGGCAGAAGCTTTTTCTCATATTGCATTCAAGTTACATTAGTCAACACTTTAAAGTATGGGATTTATTGGTTCAGCTTAACTCATTACAAATATTTAACGCAGTTAATGCAGAATCTGTTTTGTCTTGGCATCCTTTGGCTAGCGTTACATTATTTGACGATACTATAATTCATTCAAGTGCTGTTAAAACATCCAAGCGCGCTAAGACAAAAAAGAAAAAACACAAATATACTGGCACATCTGTGAAGCGGCTCTCTATTGATACTGAAGCTTTTTAGGTCGGGCAGGATCTGTGATCTCTGACTCAGTTTGTTCACTGGTTTCCATGACTGCAATATACAGTATGATGTGTTTTCCACCAACTGGTAACCCGAGGTGTCGAAATACTATTGGGTAAATTGGCAACGGGCAGAATCCAACAGACCAAAACATAAACAGACATTCTGACACGGAACGCACAATTCAAAGAAGAATAAATGGCTGTCACATTATTATAAGAAAAAACTGTGACCAGCATGTTTTCTATACATATCTGCAAACATATTATAGTACTTTTATTCTTTAGTATAGTATAGTATTACATACAGCTGGTGCTCTTCGGTAATTTTTGGCCAAAAAAATTGTACATTTGTTTTGTTTTTTTATTTGTTTCTTCATTCGGAATGGTAAGAAACTTGGTAAAGGCTTTGGCACTTGCCATGTGAAAAAATAAACTTGGACATGATTCGAACAGGTTAAACCTGTTAACCCTCACCAGTGCGTCGGCGCACTGAAGCGTTTTTTTATTTATTTAGTTCAAAGTTACTATCAGATTAAATGTTTTACCTTGACAAACTATACATCATTAAAAAGATATGACTCAAGTTTCAGTATTTGACAACTATTGTATTCTGAGAAACTTATAGTGACAGTTATGTCTTATTTTGTGTCAGGAGTTATGAAATGGAAAAATGCGTTGATACCTTTTGATTTATGACCGTCAGCTGGTCCATTCAGAAAAAAAATCCCCGTGCTGTCGTCATGACAGTGCTTCACAAAACAACGTCCCTCGGGGCTTTTAGCTCAAAAATGTGCAGACTTGGAGAAATATTGATATATTCTCATAGATTCACATCATATTTCTATAGACAGGAATAATATTTATTGAATTTATACCCAAATGCGTCGATGTAATCATTATGAGCGCTTCTCAGTTCTTACTGAGATGTGCTGTGTTTTCAATTCATACCTATAGCCTGAGGGCGCTATATGCACAATAATACTCCATATATGGAACATGAAGAAGAGACATAATCATGTGACCTTCAAGGACGTCACTGATAGCAGCTACACACAAAGCTAACACAGAGATCGCTGTAATATGCAGATACAGACGTTTTGAAGACAATAAACATGATTGCAAATGATATTTGATATTTGAGTGTTCTTCAAGCAATGCCAGGTATTTTTATAATAATAGATTATATTTATAATGTAATGCTAATCGATATAGACTTTATCATCGTGCATACTATAAATAATATATTTTCTTTCTGATTTTTTTTTTATCTGAAGCCAAATTAGATCACAGAAGATTATTTAAAACAATCGACTTGCGTTATAAAATAAGTTTGAAGCACAAACATAGTTTTAATCTCATAAATGGTCGTGTATTGATGGTGTGCTAAGCTAACATGCTAGCTAGCTCAGGTGCACCTGTCACCTAGAAGTTATTCTTTTATGGGTTTTTTTTATAAATAGTAATGCTTTTCTGAAATGTTTTAGTGCATTTGATACAGTTTCAAATATAAGTGAGAACTTTGATAAAATAAATTAGGGATTGAAACCCTATGAATAGCCTGTGAATAGCCAGTCGTTAGTAACTATAATGCAAACAAAAGATATGCATATTTAGATCCATAACCAGGCTGGAGAGGTGTGTGAATGTGTACTGGGGAGACTGAGACTGAATGGGGCTCGTTTGCACCACAAAACAATAGAGACAATAGACTGAATAGATTACTTAGATGATGACTAAACATCAGTAGCATTTTTAGAGTCTAATCAAAATAAAGTAATTTGACATGATCTTGAAAAACATTTAACCAAATACAGAGTTTTAGACTTATCATTTTCAGATTTTAAATATAACATGGTCACACATATGGCTTTAGCTGCAGTGCATTTCTAGATTGCTCCAGGGCCCACTTCAATTTTATTTTCATGAATATGTTTAATAAAAATAAATTTCTAATAACTTTACAAAACTTTGAAGCTATTTAAAAAATGTTTTTTTCATTATGACAATAATTAATTCTACATTTACAATAAACTACCAGGTGTCAGCTTTCAAATGAGATCATACTTGTGCTTTTAGTGCAAAGGGTTCATGAACTGTATCTGTTTCAGTTTGGGTATGTCATTTCTGGGGATTTTTCAAAAGTGGCGTTGCAGCTTAACAGGTTAAATAGTCCTGAAAAAAAATGGTCTCTTGCTTCATTCGGGAAATGAATTGGAGACGAATTCCATCTAGTGAAAACTTTTGGTACATTTATTGAGAAATCAAGCTCAAATTTTGAACACAACATGTTTAGCTTTATGGCTTTGATTTTCTCACAGTTTTAGAGTAAAATATGTTTTTGAAAATATTATATTATATAAATATTATAATTTTTTATAACAATAAACGTTCAATTCTGTAACTTTTTTTAAGTTCACTTTTTAAAACTTATTCGCTTCAGCAATAATCGTCGTCTCTGAAAAGAGATCAAACTGAAGTCTGTTTAAAAATTTAATTTTCAGGTCTATGCTCAAAAAGCGAATAAATTGATTAAATACAGCGTAAATATAATTTAGTACCATGAAATCCCCTAGAAATACAAAATATCAAATAAAAAACTTTATCGAACTAAAATATAGTACATTAATTTCATTGAAAAAAAAAGGTCCTTTTTGACCGACATGCAAAGAGCACCAGAGAACAAAAACAAAGTAAAAATCACTCACAGCTCTTGACTGAATCACTTTTGTAGCTTTATAAGAATTAATCTCTATTCCGTTTAAATTTATAAAGTGAAGTCAATGTTTGATTATTCAATTTCTGTAGGTTTACCTGTTACACCATCCCAAAAATCTTAAAGTTCACAAGTTTATATGGGTCAAAACCAACAAAAGCTTTTCAATCTGGTTTCACCCATGCTCACCACAGAGCCTTTAATGTTCACATTTCATGTTGTGTTTTTGTGTCATAGTCAAATGGCTCAAGCGACTGGTCACTTCATGTGAGTTTCTGATGGCGCGGAGCAGAGTGAGCATTAGTTTTCAATTCATTCATATGGAAGTTGAGTTGGGCAGTTCTCAACTTTATGCATATCAAGCGAAAAACGCTGTGAGGTTCAGTCTGTCTTGTAGGGGCGAGAAATACGAAACCAAGTAAATACAGGACCAGTATCGCAGGTATTGATACTGATACTTTTCACATTTAAAAGCATGAACTAGAACTTGCATACCTTTGAACATGCAAACTGATCTTTAAAAATTACTTGTACGAATAAAATGGGTTATTATGACCACTTAGCATTATACTTGAAAGACATTTTTTTTTAACATTCAATTAGCCTTAACTGTAAATTATTACATTATGTTATTGTTTACACTGTCAAAAAAGTGCTAAATTGTTACCTTTAGCTTCTCACTGGGGCAGTAACCTCATAGCTACATGTTCTCTACCCCTAAACTGTGCATATTAGTACCATACGACAAGTACCCTTTAGGTTCAGTTATGGTACAAATGTGTAGCTTTGACGCAGTGGCGGCTGGTGAATAATTGTATAAGTGGGGCTGTGGCATATCAAACAATTTCAGTTGCAGAACAGGCAAAGTTAAAGAACATCTGCTTAACCTTGACTTCTGGTTATTCATAAAAACAGCTATGATGATTAAATTTACCAGTTCAGGTATTATTCAGAGTAGCATAAGCCTGATAAGTGATGTTTCAAAGGGAAAAACATCGGGGTTTTTTTTTTTTTATGAGGTTAAGTGCTCACGGAAGAGATGGGTTTTTAGCTGTCTTTTGAATGTTGTCAGGGATTCTGCATTCCGGATGAGGGTGGGGAGAGCGTTCCACCAGCATGGAACTGTGAATGAGAATATTCTGGAAAGTGATTTTGTGGCTTTCTGTGATGGAACCACGAGACGTCGCTCGTTGACCGATCGTAGGTGTCTGGTAGGGATGTAGACTCGTAGGAGTGAGTGAAAGTAGGAGGGAGCTGAGCCTGTGATGGATCTGTAAGCAAGCGTCAATGCCTTGAACTTGATGCGAGCAGCGAGAGGTAGCCAGTGTAGAGAGATGAACAGAGGAGTGACGTGGGCACTCTTGGGCTCGTTGAAGACAAGACGAGCTGCAGCATTCTGGATCATCTGTAGGGGTTTGATTGCACATGCTGGAAGTCCAGCCAGAAGAGCATTGCAGTAGTCAAGCCTAGAGATGACCAGGGCCTGGACGAGAAGTTGTGTTGCATGCTCAGTTAGGAAAGGCCTGATCTTCCTGATGTTGTGCAGTGCAAACCTGCATGATCGAGCTGTCTTTGAAATGTGGTCTGTGAAGGTCAGCTGGTCATCAAACGTTACTCCAAGATTTCTGACCGACCTTGATGGGGTGATTAATGATGATTCTAGCTGGATGGTGAAGTCGTGCTGTAGAGACGGATTGGCAGGGAGGACGAGAAGCTCAGTCTTTGCCAGGTTGAGCTGCAGGTGATGTTCCTTCATCCATGTGGAGATGTCTGCCAGACAGCTTGAGACCCGTGCAGCTACTGTGGGATCATCTGGTTGAAATGAGAGGAAGAGCTGCGTGTCATCAGCATAGCAGTGGTAGGAAAAACCGTGTGCCTGTATGATGTGTCCCAGTGATGTGGTGTAGATGGAGAAGAGGAGGGGACCAAGAACTGAACCCTGGGGAACCCCTGTGGTCAGCTGATGTGCTCTGGATACCTCACCTCTCCATGCGACCTTGAAGGACCTACCTGTGAGATAGGACTCAAACCAGTGGAGTGAAGTTCCTGTGATGCCCAGTGATGAGAGGGTGGACAGAAGGATCTGATGATTCACAGTGTCGAAGGCAGCAGACAGATCCAGAAGAATGAGGACTGAAGATTTGGAAGCAGCTTTTGCGATCCGTAGGGCTTCTGTGACTGACAGTAATGCAGTCTCAGTTGAATGCCCTTTCTTGAAGCCGGATTGGTTGACATCCAGCTGGTTGTTTTGAGACAAGAAGGATGTTACTTGGTTGAAAACAGCTCTTTCAAGTGTCTTTAAGACATTTGGAAACAACATTAAGAAACAATAATAAATTCTGTAACAAATGTAGGTATTGATAATTATTAATTCATGATAGTTAATACATTATCAAATGTTGAAAAATGAGACCTTATTCTGTAAAGTGTTACCAAAATAAATAAATCAATGTGTTGAAAAAACCTGCATGTTGGTCTGGGCTCAGCTCTTTTACCTTTAGTTTTTCTGCCAAAGTTCTCTTCTCAAACGGACATTGGAGTTTAGATTTTACAGGGTAAAGTCATCAAGGCTGTCGACTTTGGCTTTTGGTTTGCTTAGTTGAGGACATTTAATATTCATCAATAATATTGATGTGCCTGCATTGACACCTTTAAATGAGAACTGAACTGAGCTGGCGATGACATCACGGTTTTCTCCAGAGCGGCTGTATAGATAAATGAACTAAATTAATAAAAAAAAAAAAAAATTACTACAAAAATGAACCATCACTGAACTTACTTATGCTGGACTATGACGCTATTTTCTTCTAGATCTGCTTTACAGCAGAAACAAACTTTGTTGCATTATATTCCTGTTATCACTGTAAAGCTGCTTTGAAACAATCTGAATTGTAAAAAGAACTATAGGCCTATATATAAAAGTGACTTGACTGTGTCCGCCTTTGTCATTTAGTTAAAATTGCACCTAGATCAGTCCTGACTTCAGCAGTGGATTGTCATAGGCGATGAAATAAGCGCCCTTGTCAGATTATATTAGACAACGATGATTGGCAAAATTCATATCATGAATACGTTTATATCTTGAATCAGCAATCGGCTAAACTTCTTAAAAGTCCCGCCTCCTGGGAGCTCGCCCTACAGCCGAACTTGAGATGTACAGACAGGCAGAAGAGACATATGGGGAACGCATATATTTTACACAGATGATTTTCTACCATATTTATATGATGTGATATTTATTTAAATAATTTATAATAGAATTTTTTGTGTCCGTGTATGGTTTAGGGAGGGCGGCTATTGGCCAGCCGCCACACGTCATCCCTTATGAAAAATATCCATGGTGTTCCATTAGTAAAACTGTTGTAACCAAGTTTTTTTTTTTTTGATTGATTATTATTATTATTACCATGGTTTTACTACAAATATCATGGTTAAAATTTGGTTACTGCAGTGGTAACCTTGGTAAATTTGTGGTTACTGCAGTTTTACTGTAAATAGTTGAACTGTAGTAAACCAGATGGTTCATTTTCCAAAGGGACTGCCAGTGATAGACTGTAAAAAGCCAGTGACAGGCTGTTGTTGGATATTAGGTACAACGATTGCAACTTACAATTATAATTAATAACAATTAGCCTACAGAACATAGCATGATCCATGTGTACTTATAAAGTTGAATAAGTTTTAATAAGTCAAATAAAATTGAATTGCATAAACTAATTATAAGAAATGTAACATGTGCACTTTCCATTTGTTTATTGTGAAATAAGTCATTAGTCCCCAGTGCTTCTCTGTCATCTGACAAGGATTGTTCTGGGCTCCCGAAAGCATCGTAATCCTAAACTAATCACAGAATCTAGTGTTTGAAATGGTTTCTTATGACTGCCTTATGCTTATGATGTTTTTGAGGAACGCAGCCCTGTTTAGGGGAGTCAGCAGTGAACGTTCTCTGTGATTGGCTGGATATGTGTTTCAGAATTTTCATAATGATCTGATGAGCAAAATAAATACTTCTAGTGTAAGATTTGGCCAGGCTTCTCAATACATATGAGAAACATTATATTTGGGTTTTTTGACTCAGACCCCACAAATGAAAATATCTGTTTTGTTTTTAATTTAATTATTTTCCTAAGCAAATTTTACATTCACAAATGCAAATTTTCAAACTGTAAACCTGTCTTCTCGGTCTTTTTAAAAGAAATAGAAAATTATCTAAATGTGATTTCAGTATCTACTAATAAGAAAGCTATAAGGACTGTTAGAATCTGCACTGCCTTTGATCTCTTCCTGTGAACATCTTTATGTGATGTAATCTGGCCCTACCTCTTTTTTATTTATTTATTTTTTGTATTTTATATATATGTATATTTTTTTTGTCCTATTTGCTGTTGTCTCCTTTATTATTGTTTTGGTTAATATTATGTGATGTATACTTTCTCTTTTGTATGTTCCCATTCTCAGCATTAAAAAAAAAGAAGAAAAAAAAGAAGAATGTTTTGGGTTTTGGCGATCGGGTCCACTGCCCTGGTTACATCTAACTTTGTGTTTTCACACTCTACCAAAGCTAACCATAATACTAATACTGCGGTCACAGAAAACACCGGGAGAGATTGTAACAAGTTCTTACCGTTGTCGAGTAAAATCAAGATCACCGAGAGCGAATAAAAGAGAAGGACGTTCATTTGCATCACGTTTTGATTCTGATCGTAAAATCATTCTGTTCTTCTCCATTAAAGGCGACGCAGTGAAATGATATGGGAGCCTCGATAATGGAAGTAGGCCTAGATACGTAACTTACTAGTGAAATCACAATTTGAGCAGATGACAGTGCATACAGGCCAGTGTGTGTTTGTGTGTGAGAGAGAGTCTGTGGAACGAAAAAGTGTCATGTTTTCTTCTTCTCTCAGTGTAATCGTGGATTGCAAACCAGCACTTACCGCCACCTACTGTACAGGAGTGTGTAATATCAGGGTTTTACAGACTTTCAGGTCAAGAAAAAAAATATTATAATAGTAAGTATTCAATATATTAGGGTGGCCCTTAAGTGTGCAATTTTTTTTTTTTTTTCTGTTTTTCTGCAGCCTGACCCCCCAGAGTTGTTCCATTTATGCTAAAAACACCCCAGAAAAAAAATGGGGCAAAAATATTCATATTTAGAGGTAGCTCAAGCACATCAAAGTTTGCTGTTTTTGTAGGCAATTCTACAAGTCAGCAAAATTCTTCATTCTAAAACGTTTAGCATTGAGAATTGTATTCAATACTATACACAGTTTGCAGAATGCATCAAATCACGTAGCCTATTACTTGATCACAGTTCAATGTGAGTACACTATTACTTATTTAACCAAATATATCTTATACAACATACATTTGACTATTGTAAGATAACTGATGATACGCATCTTTTCAAAGTTTGCACAGTTCAAAGTCAATAGTTCAGAGTTTCTTAACACCAAGCAGTGTTGATTTCTTGGCATTTGGAAATTGTATTCGGTTTTGCTCAATGACTTGCAGAGCATACTGCAGCTGTTCTTCACACCTAAAGCACCCGGAATGTGACGCATCTTTCTTGGATGAGCGCAACACCACGTTCTGCGTGGTCGTTTGTTACCGCCAGACTATTGATTATTGCCTCAGCAGCTTTGAAATCATCTCTACTGTTCCATGATTCGGGATCTTCAGACAGGAATGCATCAGGTATACCCAGCATTGAAAACAGGTTTCTGCTGGACTTCGAGACAAAGTTGTCCCTCCTGTCGCCATTGGGCTCCTCTGCTCCTTGTGAAGTGCTTAAGTGCCGACGACTGCAAATCACAGCCAGTAATGACAAATACTTGAAATAAGTCACAAAAGTGGCAAAATAACAGAATTTATGCTTCTGCAAGAAATGCATAGAATATCTTTTGTGCAAAATAAGTGTAAATTCAGAATTGCCATTAAATAAGCAAGTATATAATTTAAATAGTTGAGATAAAATTAGGCAAGTGGTAATTATCACAAACTGAGCATAATAACTGATTATACAAAACTTCAACGTCATCGAGCCACCTCTAAATATTGTTCAAATGAGCTCATATTTTGCCTGAAATATTTTTTTCATGTATTGGAACAACTTGAGGGGGTCAGACAATTATAAATCAAAACTTGAAAAATAAGGGCCACCTTAATATATATATAATACATATACATTATACACACCCATATACATACACCCATAGCCTACATATTACTCACATGTATATGCTAGAGAAAATAACTCAAAATAACTATAACCTAATATATATATATAATGTGATCTAATCCTTTATTTCTTAGAAAATGAAAGAGAGCGTCACTCCCTTATTTTCTCATTCCTTCCTAAAATCCCTAAATCCCAAAATTCCATCCACGTTCTAATCCGTACATCTTGTCAAGTAAAATGATCCTCTCAGCACTTTATTTATTACACCCCAAAATGACATGCTCAACATTTTCTGGTACATTACAACTGTCACATTTATCAGAAACACATTTTGTATGTTGTAAAAGTGTTTCCCTTTGTTATCTGTGTCCCACTTCTTCTACCACAAATCCCTCACTACCTTTATGATTAATGGTGTACCGTTCACATTTTACCCTGAAAGTCGGTGCCGGTACAGTACCCTTTTTCAGTACTTTATTTAGTTATTGAGGTAAACATGCCTAAAGTCATTTGTAGAAGTGTTATTGGCATTAGAGCTGCCTTGGTCGCTGTCTGCCATTGTCTTTAATGCTTGAATATTAATAAAAACAACAATTTTAGCAATAAAATTAAATATTTTCCATGAAAGGTTTTGTTTTCCACAAATTCTGTGTTGTGAAGCAATCAAATTAAGACATAAAACATTAATTTAATTGATCTTATATGAAATTAAACTTTTTTTGTTAAACAACATGCGGCACAACTGAGCTTTACTGTTAAAATTCCAACATAGAAGAAAAAGTGTGATTATTCCTTAAATTTTTTTTGATGATAATGTACTATTATTATTAGTGTTAGTATTATTATTAAATTTACATATCTAAATTCTACTGTACAACAGTAATACATTATCACGTTAAACCAAACTTTTATTTTGACGGGTTGTGGTGAAGACCTTTGAATTTCTGTGTGTTAATGATACAACCACCAGGGTTTCAAATTAACCCAGCCCTTACTCTCGCGCTTAGATGCGATCTCACTTCTCAGGAACCGAAATTTGCCACAGATTGATTTAATGTCAATCGGTAGGCTACTCGGGTCTACCGACATTATTTGGTCGGTGGCATTAAAAGTACAGAGTTCGGTACCCAATTCTATTCATCTGATAATTTTTTGAAGGCAGAATAGATGTATCCTACACTTTGATTTCCCACAATCCTGTGCTTTCCATTCTGTGACAGTCACGCACAAGCCCTGAAAAGTGAAGCCAAAGCTTCTCGATCGCCCCCCGATGACTGGTCCTAGTATAGGTCATAAACCCCGCCCTCTCCATGTTAATTAATGGGACGTGAGACAAACTAAACAATTAAATTACACTTCAAATATCTTTTTTCCAAAGATGCTTTCTGTCATTTGCTGTAGTTTTTATCACGCTGATTTAAGTTCAAGTGTTTGTTTTTAAAATAAGTTTGTTTTTAGTTAGTTACTCGATGCTGTAAAAACTGTGGTGTAACGTCATGATTGACAGCTGTGATTGACAGGTTATATATTAACTTAGTTTTCACGAAATCAGTTTTGTGAGTGGATTTCATTCACTAAAGCCCCTTTCACACAGAGCGATGATCCCGGCAAATTGCCAGAACGCCTTGTGTGAACGCAAACACGACCCGGGATTGATGCCGGCATCAAATTCATGATTGAATCAGAGAAAGAAATGCACAAGCATGGTTTCTTGAGAGAGAAATCGCAGCTCATAAGCAAACTTAAGACGCTGCTGAGACATTACATGTCACATCGATGTCATGTGTCTTTACGGGATTTTTACGGGTTGTGTGTGAACACACTCTCTGATTCCGGAAAATCACTGGCAGTGTGAATGAACCAAAATCAAACGATTTTGATGTATTTCCCTGAATCTCTGTGTGAAAGGGGCTAAACACTGCCTGCAAAGTCATTGCCTGATAGTGCAATGAGCCAACAAGTCACTGTCTACGTTTTCTGATGCAGCCATTGAGAGCGGTTCACTCATATCTGTTCTCTTTCAGCTCAGCCTATAGCGAGAGCTGTGGGCGTGGCTACTGAATCAGGGCGGAGCCAGAGGGGGTTTAGCCGGTGTGGGAGAGTCTATATTGAGCTCTGAATCTGACTTGACTGTTGATAGGGTTAGTGTTATGGATTCAGTATTTTATTTGTATGTAAAGTTGTTCTGTGAGGATATTAACTGTGAGGTTCATAAAAAGCAGCTGATTTTATTTCAGCTGATGACCCCTAATTGCTAATTTACCAACAAAAGGGTGAATGTTTGTTGCAGAGTGAGCCATAAGATGCTCTTATTCATTTGGTTTAAATTCACTTTGCACTTTATGCACTACAGAATTTTTTTTTTTTTTTTTTTTTTTTTTAATAGACTTCTGTAGTCTGTACTGAATTCAGCATGTGGCCAGACACCTTCTTGCTCGTTTTTATAAATAGCAGGGCAGGAAGAAACTTTTCACCTTAACACACATACACTGAATACACACTCTCACCTAGAGCTGATGGTCCAGATCAGAAAAAAAAAAAAACACATTTCTCAAGTTCACCGACCAAGGTTTCAGTCTGACTCAGAAGATGACCTTCAATAAAACTTGTACTATGAGATCAGACACGGTTTAACTTTTTACTTTGGTTTTTAAATACACTAAAATTGAGAACTGAATAAATATGCATAACCATCTTAAAATCACTAGAATTCGAAAAGTTCACTAGATATTCTTCTACTTTTGCCATTTAACACAGTCAGACACCTACTTTTCAAATAGTATGTTAAATGATAAGAAATAAAGAATATTTCACAAATTAAGAACAGTTTAAGTCTTAATAAAGGCCAGATGAACTAGAACATTATATCATGTGTAAATGCAGCGAGTGAAACTAGGAGGGTCAAAGGGTTGTGGGAGGATTCACATATAGACTGAGTGTTTTCAGTGGATAGTTTCATCAGACACTGATCAACTGAGGAAAATGTTTCACGTGTTTGTTTTATTCTGTTTGTGCTGCTGGAGTCTGATTGGTAAGTATTTTTTATTTTTTTTATTTAGAGTAATACAGTGGCTGCTACACGCTCAGTAAAAAGTTTCAAAAGCTGTTTTTAGAAACCCATTTGCTTTGAGTTCATATCTGGGTTAATAATGGATTAATTGTATTAATGCAATAAGTAGCCTGGAATATTTAGTATGAAAACCAGATGTATTACTGTGTGTTTGGTTATGTGCTTGTTTAAACTGACATTTGCGAAATCAAACATTGTTGCTGTTTAATTGCAATGGCGAATCAGTCGTGGTGGACAAAATAAACTGTAGATGAACTTAAATCCCAGGTTAGAATTATAATCCCTGATTTGTTAATCTGTGTTTAACATTAAGTGATGCGACAAACTCTACGTGGTTGTTCATTTAGTTTTGGTGTTTCTGCCGCGGTTCTGGATGTTCTCAACTTGTAAACTATAAAAACTACAGCTGATTTCAGGCTTTGTAAACCATCAGAAACCTTAATCTGTGTAAATCTGTTTGTTCATCAGGTGTGTTTGGTGATTCAGTGTCAGTGATGGAAGGAGACTCTGTGACTCTAAACACTGATCTTACTGAAATACATGATGAAGATATAATGTGGACATTTGGAGCTGAAAAGTCTGTCATATTTAGAATGAATAAAAAGAAGCAAATCTTCTCCACAAATGACGATGGTCGTAATGGGAGATTCAGAGACAGACTGAAGCTGGACGATCAAACTGGATCTCTGACCATCACAAACACCACAACTGAACATACTGGAGATTATGAACTACAGATAAATGGAGCGAAAAAATCATCAAAAACATTCAGTGTTTCTGTCTATGGTGAGTAGAGATGTCATTTCTCTAAACATGCACATATTCTATTTACATACATTCATAGATTAAATAATTGAATAGTTTGAGCTGACAGACACATTCAGTGAACGTGAACACACTAAACACTCACTCCACACAAACTACAATTCACAACACCTAAAATAGACTGATTGTTGTGTTCACATTTCTGTTTATTCTCTCATATTTCCCAGCTCAACTGCACACTCCTAACATCACCAGAGACTGTTCCTCATCATCATCCTCATGTTCATTGGTGTGTTCATCAGTGTTGAATGTGTGTGATGCGACTCTCTCCTGGTACGCAGGAATCAGTGTATTGTCCAGCATCAGTGTGTGTGATCTCAGCATCAGTCTCTCTCTACCTCTGGAGGTGGAATATCAGGATAAAAACACCTACAGCTGTGTGCTGAACAATCCCATCAGCAACCAGACCACACATCTGGACATCAACACACTCTGTCACACATGTGCAGGTACCACAGCACTGATGATATATGTGTGTGTTTACTGACCTGATCTCTGTCTTCTGTTGGAGATCAGACTGATGCGTTCACTTCTTTCTTTATCTTTATAGAGCTGGACACACAGTCTTCTTCACACTCTCCAGTGTCTCTGATAGTGTTGATCTCTGCTGGATCTCTGATGACTGTAGTTGCAGTCGGGATCTTCTGGATCTGCAAAAAAAGAAAAGAAAGCAAAACAGACACAGAAGGCAAGAGTTACAAACGTACTCGGTTACTAACGTAACCTCGGTTCTCTCTAGAAGAGGGAACGAGTACTGCGTAAGATATCTTACGCTAGGGGAAAATCCTTTTCCGCGAGATATTGAAGCCAAAAATTATCCTTAATTTTGTAATAATGCAAAACGCGTTGCAGCAGCAATGCAGACATAGGCGAGACAGCTCGCGCGCCTATTGGCTGCTCTGCGGCAACTGCAGCAGCCTATCGAGCGAGGCCTGGCGTGACGCCAGACCCAATCAGGGCACTTCGCGCCCGCTGCGTCACGTCCCGCCGAAATGGGCGTGGTCTAGGCCTATAAATATCGCTCGCAGGCAGCTATTATCTGGTTTTTAATCATCGAAGCAACCAGAGCGTGTGCATGCACGGCAAGATACGCAGTACTCGTTCCCTCTTCTAGAGAGAACCGAGGTTACGTTAGTAACCGAGTACGTTCTCTTACGAGAGGTCTCTCGTACTGCGTAAGATATCTTACGCTAGGGGACCCAATGTAAAACGCCGTGCATGCTGAGATCTGACACCAAAGACCCAAGGGCGAAAGCCCGGGGTACATATAGTGCACAATCACTCAGTGAACTCACAGAGAGTCCGGGAAGAAGGAGGGGTGCAGCCTCACTTTTCCACATAAAGTAGCGTCGAAGGGACGCGAATTTCATCATACAGACAGGGCGGGGTACGGCCTGAACTGATGGGAAAAAATGTGGGTCTTACACAGTTTGCCCAGCTTTAAACTGTCGAACATCGAGCTGTGCTCAGCAAACGCAGCATTCTGAGCTGAACGCATCAGGTCAGATAATACTGGTAGTTTAGACCGACAGCAGCCTGGCCTGCAGGGCGGGAACCTCTAGGTTATAAAACCTTATAAATGTAGACGGGGAGGCCCAGCCTGCCGCCATACAAATATCTTGCAAGGCAATCCCACTTGACCAGGCCCACGAAGAGGCCATGCCTCTCGTGGAATGCGCTCTGACACCCAAAGGGCACTGCATGCCCTTGGAGGCGTATGCCAGCGCTATAGCATCAACTATCCATCTGGATAGGCTCTGTTTCGACGCGGCTAGTCCCTTAGAACGTCCGCTAAACGAAACAAAGAGCTGTTCCGTCTGTCTGAAAACAGACGAGCGAGACACATAAGCTCGTAATGCCCTGACTGGGCAAAGGAGGCTCGCGTCTCTTTCCTCATCAGGGACCGGTAGGGCTGACAGAGAGATAATCTGCGCCCTAAACGGTGTGTTGAGGGATTTTGGAACATAACCGTGCTTAGGTTTGAGTATAACTTTTGAGTCATTGGGCCCAAACTCCATGCACGCCGCGCTCACAGAGAGCGCGTGCAGATCCCCTATGCGCTTCACTGAAGCGAGAGCCAGCAAAAACACTGTTTTGAAAGACAGGTGTTTTAAATCGATTGACTGCAAAGGCTCAAATGGCGCACCCTTCATGGCTTCCAGAACCGTAGAAAGGTCCCATACGGGGACTGAGGGAGGTCTGGGAGGATTCAGTCTCTTAGCTCCTCTAAGGAAGCGGATGACTAAATCGTTCCTTCCTATTGACTGACCAAGCGTTGTTTCTGAGAACGTTGCTATAGCCGCCACATAAACTTTGAGCGTGGAGGGGGCCCTGCCCCCATCCAACAGCTCTTGTAGGAAGGAAAGCACCTCCGTCACATCACAGTTTGTGGGTGACACACCACGGGCTGTGCACCAGCCCGAAAACACTGACCATTTCGAAGAATAGAGTCGTCTTGTAGACGGAGCTCTAGCCTGCGTGATCGTGTTTAATACTCCTTTAGGGAGTCCAACATGTACCCGTTGATGGCCCAGACATGAAGGGACCATAGTTCCGGGTGAGGATGCCAGATCGAGTCGCGGGCCTGTGAGAGGAGATCTCTCCTCACTGGTACTGGCCACGGGGCAGTACTTGCTAACTGCATCACGGCTGGGAACCAAGGTTGGTTTTTCCAGAACGGTGCTACCAGCAGTACTGAGCATCCTTCTTCCCTGATCCGTTCTATCACCTGAGGCAGGAGAGAGACGGGGGGAAAAGCATAGAGCGGGCGGCGGGGCCACACATGGGACAGCGCGCTCCTGCTCTTGGAGAAAAATTCTTGACAGTGAGCGTTTTCTTGAGACGCAAACAGGTCCACTTTCGCTCTGCCGAATTTCTTCCACAGCAGTTGGACTGTCTGTGGGTGTAGAGACCATTCGCCTGCCGGAACATTGTTCCTGGACAGTCTGTCTGGTCCTATATTCATGATCCCTGGCACGTGCGCTGCTCTGAGCGAGCGCAGGTTGCACTGAGCCCATACTAGGAGGCGTTCTGCCAGCCTGTACAGTTTCTCGGATCTGATGCCGCCCTGGCGATTTATGTAGGACACCACAGACATGTTGTCCGAACGGACCAAGACGTGGTGACCTTTTATTTGGGGACAAAAACGCGTCAGCGCGTTGTCTACTGCCAGCATTTCGAGGCAGTTTATGTGCAGGAGCTTCTCCCGTTCTGACCACTGGCCGAAGAACGGTCTGCCCTCGAGCAGCGCTCCCCATCCCGAGGTGGACGCGTCCGTGGACACCACTTTCACCCTCGAGGAAGTCCCCAGGCTTACACCTGATTGGTACCAGTCGTTCGCTTTCCAGGGTTTCAGAGCTGTAACGCATTTCTGATTGACCCTGAGGCGAAGCAAACCGGGTGCCCACGCTTCGCGTGGGACTCGCGCTTTCAGCCAAAACTGCAGCGGGCGCAGGCGTAGCAGACCCAGCTGGAGCACTGACGATGCTGAGGCCATGAGACCTAGCATCTTCTGAAATCTTTTGAGCGGGACAGACGCGCCGCAGCGAAAAGAGTTCGCTGTGCGTCGAATGTCTACCGCGCGCTGTTGTGATAGTCGCGCTATCATGGACAGTGAGTCCAGTTCTGTGCCCAGGAAAGATATTTTCTGACTGGGTGACAGGGAGCTCTTCGCCCAATTGACACTCAGACCCAAATCCTCGAGGTGATCGAGTAAAATGGTCGTGTGTTCTATGAGCACTGCGCGAGATTGCGCTAGAATCAGCCAATCGTCCAAATAGTTCAGCACTCGCATGCCTCTCATTCTGAGGGGTGCGAGCGCCGCGTCCATGCACTTCGTAAATGTACGGGGTGCTAGGGACAAACCGAACGGCAGGACTGTGTACTGATATGCCTGGCCCTCGAAGGCGAATCTCAAATATCGCCTGTGACGTGACGCTATCTGTATTTGAAAATACGCGTCTTTCAGATCTATTGACACAAACCAATCTCCTTGGCGAATCTGCACAAGGATTTGCCTGGTCGTGAGCATCCTGAACTGTCGCTTCACAAGCACTTTGTTCAGCTGCCTTAGATCTAGTATGGGTCTGAGACCCCCGTCTTTTTTCGGTACCAGGAAGTATCTGCTGTATAGCCCTCCCTCGCTCTGATCTTGAGAGAGAGGTTCTATGGCCCCTTTGCTCAATAGTTTCGTCACTTCGGCTCGAAGTAGATGTGCTACTTCTGTTTTTACCGTGGTCTCGACGCGCCCCACATAGCGGCGAGGGCGTCGGCGAAACTGCAGCGAATAGCCTCTTTCTATAATGTTCAGCACCCACTTCGAAACCCCGGGTAGCTTTGCCCATGCGTCTGCATGGATAGCTAGGGGTCGAATACGAAGCGCGCTCCGCTCGCTCAGCGATGGAGAAGCTTCGGTGTGCTGTAACACAAGCATGTCGCTCGTGACATTTGAGGCATGGGGCGCGCTGATGACAGCGGGCAGATTGCCCGCGCTCGACTCCTCTACGGTGGTTAACCGCGAGGGGGAGGGCTGGGCGGTTCCCGTGGGAACTGTCATGTCTATGTGTGGATGTGGGCGCGGGACAGCGGGCACATTTATCACACTGAAAGCATCGTTCGCTTGCGTGAAGCGAGTGCACGTTGGTTTCGTTTTTACAGAAACCGTGAGACATGCATAACGTGGTGTTAGTGGGCACTGGGTAGTGGGCACGTTCACCATGTTTGAAGCGCAACCGATCTGAGTCGGTTTTATGTGCGCGAGCCCTGTGTGACAGGCTGTGCTTATGTGTAGGGATGGGCACTGGGCAGTGGGCATTCTTACTACACACGAAACACCATCGGCCGTGGCCGGGACACCAGAAAATACACTCTTTTGGGGATTTATCTGGGTAGCCGTGAAAACGGCATTTGTGTGCAGGCAAGCGGGTGACAGAACCGACTTGTTGGCTGCAGAAAACACTGGAACAGTCACATTTTCTGGAACTGGACGAGCGAATAGCTTTGGTGTGAGTCCGGCCGCAGCGGGACTGGAACACCGTCGTTTTCCT
Source organism: Leuciscus leuciscus (assembly GCF_965113295.1). NCBI lineage: Eukaryota > Metazoa > Chordata > Actinopteri > Cypriniformes > Leuciscidae > Leuciscus > Leuciscus leuciscus. The sequence continues at coordinate 13,187,063 of NC_138739.1, forward strand.
AGCTGTGCTAGGACGACTTCGGGGCCTCGGGCTTCACCGTGATCCTAGGTCGCGAGCCGCGTCCTGCGGGGCGGCGACCGGATGAGCGGGAGCGCGGTCTCGCGCTTCTGGCCTGGCGGCGCTGTGAAGTGGAGGCAGTGGACGGTGGCTGTGGCTGTGAGCTCTGAGCAGACGGTTTCGCACGGCCTGCTGCAGAGCTGGAGCGCTTCGGGAGGAAGTGCTTCATGGCCTGAGACGCTTTCTGTACCTCTGCGAATCTCTCCGCGAAATCTTTGACGGAGGATCCAAAGAGGCCTGTGGCGGAAAGCGGGGCGTCGAGGAACGCGGTGCGTTCAGACTCGGCCATTTCCGAGAGCGTCAGCCAGAGATGTCTCTCAGACACGGTGAGAGAAGCCATAGTCCGTCCAATGGCTTGCGCTGCGGACTTAGTAGCACGAAGAGCGAGGTCCGTGGCACTCCTTAAGTCCGGCACACAGATCGCGTCAGGTCCTTCCTCATCCAGCTTACGGAGGAGATCGGCCTGGAAGATCTGGAGCGTTGCCATGGTGTGCAACGCTGACGCAGCTTGCCCGGCGGCGGAGAAAGCGCGGTGGAGCAAGCTCGACGTCGTGCGGCAAGCTTTAGAGGGTAGGGCCGGCTTAGCGCGCCGTCCAGCGGAGGGCGGGCATAAGTGGGCCGCTATCGCCTCTTCAACCGGCGGCAGCGAGAGGTATCCTCTGTTCTTGGCATCGTCAACGGCGGAGAATGCCAAAGAAACAGCAGGACGCACTCTAGCAGAATAGGGGGCGCTCCAGGAATTGGCGACTTCTTCGTGTAACTCAGGAAGAAAAGGCGCCGGTCTGGACACAGGCGAAGCGCGCTCCCCAGGCAGGAAAAATCCATCCAGCCGGTTGTGAGCGGGCTGCTCAGGCGAAGACCACTCGAGGCCGAGGCTCGCCGCGGCCTGTGCGAGTACTCGCATGAGTTCCGTCTCAATAGAAGCTCTCTTGCCTGACGAAGTGCGGGCAGGGGGTGCGGGGTCCTCAGAGCCCGCCCAATCCTCACTGCCTGACGCCAGGATAGAGCAGGAATCATCCTCTCCCAGCAGGGCTTCCTCATCCGCGATATCAACGGAAGCGGCGGCAGACGGCGGCCGCTGTCCGTCAGGAAGCGAAACAGAAGAAGCCGGGGAAGCAAGCGGGCGAACCGGCGAGCTTTGGCGGCTGAGGGAGGGTTCCGGGGCCCGCTGGGCACGGCGCTTTTTACGGCGCGACGCCGCGGCGGGCGGGGGAGCAGTCTCGGTGAAGACGGCTAGGCGAGTCCTCAGAGTCGCCATTGCCATCAGCTCGCAGTGAGGGCATCCGCCGTCAGCGAGCGCGAGAGCTGCATGTTCCTCACCCAGGCAGGAAACGCAGATCACGTGGCGGTCCCCGTCGCTGAGTGTGGCTCTGCACGAGCCGCAGGAAGGCATCTTTAAAAAGACGCTAGCTCTTTTAGAAATGTGTGTCGCGGCGGCGACACACACACACAGAAATACAGTGCAAATAAAAGAGAAGGATATAAGCGCCGGAAAGCGCAGCAGGAAGGCAGGAAGGCGGCGCGGCCAGCGACTTCAGTGACTCGTCCCGCTGAAGGTGCTCTCTCTCGACGGCGCGGCTTCTAATCCAGCTCCAGCGATGCGTGTGCTTCGCTTGAAGGATGAAAAATCAGATAATAGCTGCCTGCGAGCGATATTTATAGGCCTAGACCACGCCCATTTCGGCGGGACGTGACGCAGCGGGCGCGAAGTGCCCTGATTGGGTCTGGCGTCACGCCAGGCCTCGCTCGATAGGCTGCTGCAGTTGCCGCAGAGCAGCCAATAGGCGCGCGAGCTGTCTCGCCTATGTCTGCATTGCTGCTGCAACGCGTTTTGCATTATTACAAAATTAAGGATAATTTTTGGCTTCAATATCTCGCGGAAAAGGATTTTCCCCTAGCGTAAGATATCTTACGCAGTACGAGAGACCTCTCGTAAGAGAACTGACTTTAACAAGTATTTTAGTAGATTGATCGCCTTTTTAGCCCTAAATTATAATTTAAACAATTATTTTCATAATTTTGTAGTAAACACCTTCTAGATAAATATAAAACGAAACCAAAATTGTATGTGTAGTGATTGTGTTTGGCAATTTTAGTAGATTACATTCATCAGAATACAAGTCTTTGTGTAATGACACTAAATGTCACTCTTTACTGGATTTCATAAATGATGTGTAAAGAATGTCTTTCTAAATGTAATGACGAACACATACTCTCTTCGTAACTTTTTTCTTTGTGAAAAATGCCTAATGACAAATTAAATTAGTTGATTCTTTATTTAAAAATGGCAGTGCTAAACATTTAATGAAATGTGCAATGCCTTATTTCTGACAGTCCTAATAATAACACACACACATGTTGTGAAGAATCAGTCAGGATTGAGTTTTGTTGTTTTAATGCATCTATTATTGTTGTTGAAACAGTTGAGAGTCGTGAAGACGAGATCACTTACGCTGAACCAGCGTTCTACAAAAGAAACGCACAGCAATCGGTAAGACTATTTATTTTTTGTTGAGTGTGTTTGTATCATTTCAGCCAGATGGAGATGGAAATCAGTGTTTTTGTCTGCATAATCATCCATCACATCACACATAACAGCACCATATCAGATATTTACAAGAGCCATGAGAGCATCATTCCATGCAAGAAACACTTGTTACTTAGAGAACAATAACCCTATGTATCACATTGCAGTCTGTAGGATGAACCTACCACATTCATTATTATTATCTTCTTTTATGTGTTTTTACAGAAAGTAAAAGAGGAGGATCATGTGGTTTATGCACCGATTACAATGAAGTATCAAGACGCAACCATGTGACCAGCGACAACCTTCAAGTCTGAGTCTGTGGTTGAGCTTTTGGTGAGAATCAATCATCGTTTTAAAGTGTGGTTAAAGATGGATTCATGAAATGGTCTCCTAAAAACTGCCAAAGAACTTGACTTGTATTACAAGGACATTTAACAAATGATCTCAATCGTTTGGCCCATTGGATAATTTTATGTTTGGCTCTTAAAGTATTAAAGAAATCATGTGTGTAGGTCAAAAAAAAAAAAAAAACCAGAGATGGAAAACACTCATCAAAAGGTGTGAACCTGCTGTGGTCTCAATCAATGTGGTTTGGTCTGCCGGATGGATGGAGAGCTTGCTCATGAGTGTTTCTGCTGCTAGACGTGTGTGTTTGATGTCAGTTTGCGTGCATCTGATATGAATAGTGTGTCTCTAAATAGCAAGTGGTTAAAGGACTTTTTCCATTCCTGCTCACACGAAACCGTTTGACCTCTGCTCTACAGAAAACCTGCTTTAAAAATACTGAACTCGTCAATGCTGGTGTTTGACAAAAGGTCTTAAATTATGCAGAGATATTACTTCAAAATATGAAAATATGATATAATTTGTGTGCATATGCATATACTTATACTCACGCTGTGACCCTACACTTCCTTTTAAAAAGAATTATTCTTGACACCTTTTTGATACCTTGATAGGTCATTTCCTGTTTTTTTCTGTCAATGTGTGGGAGTCATTTTAAGAATAAATGCAATGTATGACTTTGTAAATGTAAATAATTTCTTTAGTTTTCATCAGTTTTGATGAGAAACTAACTAAAAGCAGCAATGCTGACAGTTTGGCATAGAGGTGGGTGAACCAACATCTTATTTCATGATATGAGTAATTTTATATTTTGTATGTAATTTTATATAACAATAAAGTTATTTCATTAAAGTATTTATCTTTTATCTTTAAAATATACAATGATGCACATTACAATCAATATGAGAAATACAATATAAGAAAGATACAAATGAAATAAACAGTGCTTTAAATGTTGTTTGATTATCAATGACACAGACAGTAGGTTTATTAGACTGCCGTCTCTTTAAGACCTGATGCATGGATCCAATGCATTAAAAAACATTAGTGACACTATTACATGAATAGGGTGCTCACTCCTATTATAGTTGTTCCCGGGCTCCATGACATGTATCCCCTGTAATGTTAGTATTGTGTTGTCACAAACGCGCTCTATCGCCCCAGTAATAAGCGGCGATGAAGGTAACTTTCAGGACTGTAGCCTTCAACTTGCTTTTGAATTGGAGGAGGGGGGATGGGCAGTTTCATTTTTGAGAAACAGTGACCTTGTTTGTGAAATAGTAGGCTACTCCCGTTCTGATTCTCCCCTCGACCTCAGTCTGTTCGTCATCTTGTCTATCAGCTTCCAAAGTTTGTAACTCCTCGTCTGTGTATTCCAGGTCAAAACGATATGGTTCTGGATCTTGGTTTGATACCAAATAAAAATCCTCTGACAATTCCTCAAAGTCAGCCATGATCACGAATCACGTTCGCTACTAGCTAGTTGGTTAGTTAGTCACGTTGGTTTTGTTGACGGAACGGTGCTTCTCGGGTGCTGCGCTAATCACTCCGCCCAAGTAGCAGTGCTTCGCCTTCTGAGAAAATAGTTCCCAGTATTTAAACGTTTAAAAAATGGCTGTGTCTCATATGACCTTGTTATTTGTACACACTGTGACTATACAAATCACAACATGTAAATAGGAAAATGTTGGCATTATTTTGTCACTTATTGGGAGCAGTATGCTAGCTGTAGCCATTTACATCCAGTCTTATCTAACTCTGGGGGATACGGTGAATAAGCTAAAGTCCCCAAAAGTCGATGTGTTCCTTTAAAGAAAAAAAATATTGTATATCTTGCTGAGCAAAGTTCTTAAGCCCTTAGAAAACACTGATGAAACTTGCTCCAAACACAAGTTTAGACTCCACTGTTGTCCGTCACTATTGCTGGAGTTTTTATTTTCAAACCTAATGTGACCTTTAAACACTGGAAAGGGCAAACATGATCTTGATTGATGGGAATTTCATCACCATTATTTGTTATTTGCAAATATTCAAAAAGGAAAACATAATGAGTCCAGTTTCTACCACACCTGAGCTCCTTTATTCAGTTTTTTTTTTATTATGTCAAATATCATGTCGTGATTCACACTGTTGATTTGATTGTTTTACTCTAAATTGGTGGTTGTCAGATAAAGTAGCACATATGATCAAATTGAAGTGTCACTCGCATGTAAACAATCAATTCTTGCCGTTCACAATCAATGTAAGAACGCAGACAATGCAGTAGGGTCTAATGATTAGACACACAAGGCTATAATAAAACTTTATAATCAGAAAGGAGATTTAGAACATCTCAAATGTAAAATATTTTTTACACAGTGGGGTGATGTACCACATGAGGGCGCTCCACATTATGAGAACCATTTGCTCTAAATAAAAAAAAATGTGATTCTTAGTTATAAAACAATTCTGTTCATAAATATTGATTTATCCATGTTGATCTCAATGTGTGGACATGAAAAAGAAACAAAATATCTAAGTGCTGGCATGACTGTACTTCTCACTTACACTTTTAATTATAATAAAACTAAACAATAATATCAACTTGCATGCAGCCTCGGCCTCCTGGGCGGGACCTCGACTGCAGTGGCATATCGATTGCCTCGACTTAATAGCAGTATTCCTTGCCCTCGGTCGGTTTCTGCCATTGCTGCAGGACACATATACTGGTCCGGACGGACAACACATTGACCATTGCGTACATCATTTGCGAAGGTTGTCTACACTCCCGTCGCATGTCGTAACTCGCCCACCATCTCCTCCTCTGGCTTTTGAGCTCAAATGTGCAGCTGACGTGCTCACATCAGCTCACACTCCCAGGAGAGTGGAGACTCCACCCCCAGTAAGGTCGCTTAAAGGCTCTTCGGAGTTGCTCAGGTGGACCTGTTTGCTACTCCGGACACGTCCCACTGCCAGTTGTTCTATTCCCTGACTGAGGGGACCCTCGGTATAGATGCACTGGCACACAGCTTGCCCCGGGGCCTGCGCAAGTATGCGTTTCTCCCAGTGAGCCTTCTCGCACAGACCCTGTGCAAGGTCAGGGAGGACGAAGAGCAGGTCTTGCTTGCTGCGCCGTACTGGCCCACCCAGACCTGATTCTCAGAACTCAAGCTCCTTGCGACAGACCCTCCTTGATGGATTCCCCTGAGGAAGGACCGGCTTTCTCAGGAATGGAGCACCATATGGCACCCGCGTTAAGACTTCTAGAACCTCTAAGTGTGGTCTCTGGAAACTACGTTTTTTAGTGACCTACCCTCAGTGGTAGTAGACACTCTCACTTCAGCTAGAGCCCCCTCTACGAGGCGCGCTTATGCTTGGAAGTGGAACCTGTTCGTTGAATCGGGCTCTTCTCACCAGGAGGACCCCCGTAAATGTCCAATCAGAGTCATTCTTTCCTTTCTGCAAGAAGGGTTGGAGTGAAGGCTGTCTCCCTCCACCCTGAAAATGTATGTTACTGCTATCGCCTTACATCACAACGCAGTAGAAGGTAAGTCGGTGGGAAAGCACGACCTGTTAATCAGGTTCCTGAGAGGAGCGAGAAGGTTGAACCCTCATTGACCTCGCCTCATCCCCTCTTGGGACCTCTGTCTTACCGGCCCTGCAGAGAGCTCCCTTTGCAGTCAATTGAGATTCATATCCAAAATATAAGTAATACAAATGTTTGTAGTTAACTACATGAGACAAGTTGACTGTTGATTAACCAAGCTCTCCATTAAACGACCCTAACAGCCCTAAAATTGAATAAAATATAAAATATTATAAAGACACTTCATATTTAATAGTTTTAGATGATAATTGCATTTAACAGATTACACCTTCAATAAAACATTTGCAATTGTTTTGTAAAAAGTGTTTTTTATGCATGTTTGGACTGAGTTTTCCCTGCATTTACACTGTTCTGACCAGCAGGGGTCACCAACAGTGAATCATTTTGTGAAGCAAAATGAAAAGCTTTGTTTCTCCCATCATAGCAACAGATGGCAAACTGTCTGGGGCAGGACATAATGAGAAGAGAAACCTCCAAGTCTCTGCTTGCTGTGCTTCTTTGGCAGCAGCACAGAGGAAAACAGAATAGAGAGGGAGAGAACAGACAATAAAACAAACTCAGCCGCCCATCGATCATGACATTACAAGACGTAACAACAATCATTATAAAGTTGCTATAAAGTAGCATCAGTGTTGAAATCATTTATAACGCAATGATTCAATATTCTCTTATATTATATATTATATATCAATATTATCAACAAAAATATTTTAAAGAAATACAGATTCCAGCCATTATGAATGAATCATGTTTTAAATAAAATGTATCACATAAACATGCAAAGATTTTCAAGTTAATTTCCTTGTTTCAGAAAAGAAAACCATCCTCTATTAATTATATTTACATATTTACAATGAGCACCAGAAAAAAGAAAAGAAAAAAAAATCCAAAATTAGGGACAAGAATGCTGCCAAAAGAAAGAACCAAGAAAAACTGTAGGTCTAAAGCTAAATGCTAGACTGAACAGAGTATTTAAAGGTACAATATGTAAGAATTTTGCATTAAAATATCCCAAAATCTCAAGGCCAGTGTTATATATTTTGTTAAGTTGATTACTTACAATATCCCAAATGTTTCCAACTATTTTTAAATCGTGAGAAAATTGCGATTTTAACCAAGGAAACGGGGCGTTAGAGCAGGGGGGAGCTGGGAGTCGCCAGTCAATTGCGTCATATCCGCGTCACCCTCGGTTTCCGCTCGTACTGCGTGGAGTCCTGGACAAATGCGGAAGTTGTAGTTGTAGCGTCTATCAAGCTACAAACTTTAGCTTGTTTCTTGCAGTCGTTATGGGACACAATTATTCTTTACCGATTGCTGCTGGTTCTGTCGACAAAGCATGCTTAATTTTATATTTTCCAAATGTAGCATTCGGTAATAGTTATGTTTATGTAAGGAAAGTATTATTGCTTTAGATTTGTGTTTAGTTTATTGACATTGTTTATCACGTCTGGTGTTTATGGCCATGTAAATAAACATAGCATGTGTTATACATAAAGATGAATCAGTATTTTGGCAAATGATGTGGGCATGTTCGAATGTACTTTTACAACAATTGTTTAGAACATGTAAAACTGCGCAGCGTTATCACAACAATGAATTCAACAAATACAGTAACATCTATGAAGTATTAAACCTTACTTTTCTTGCGGTTAATTCATTTTAATGAAATAAAAGTGTGATGAGGTTTAAGAGTCAGGAAGGAAGAAGACGCGTCGTCGTGACTGGGACTCGTACTTTATTAAAATAAAGCAAAACAAACAAAAGCCGCGCACAACGCGCATTCACCGTGGCAACCGCGACGGCACAAAACAGTTCAAAAATGAGAGCTCGGATCCACCGGTTTTCTTCCTCTGCGTCCAATTTTCTCTCCAGTCTCTCTCTCGTTCCAGCGCGGCTTATAAGCGGTCTCTCCACGCCGATCACTGCAATAAGACACAGGTGCATTTGCACTTGATCTACTTGCTCGTCTCTTTTCTCTCCCATCACAGACCGCGCTGAACCACGCCCCCCTCGCCACAAAAAGCATGTCATTAAACGCAACATTTATAAAAATAGAACTTAGCCTCATCCATGAACATGATTTTTCGATTCCCGTCTGACTGATTTACATCCACGGTGGAGTTTAAAACGACAGTTCCCATCATTCCACGCTCCTTCACATCGTCATCAAGCTACGCCGTTGTTGTTGTTTGGAATGTAGCGCCCTCTAGCGGCAAAAATTCTTGCATATTGTACCTTTAAGTGAAGATCGTCTCAAAACAGTGATAATAGTCTACAAGACAAACACAAAATACAATATTTAAAAAAAACAATCACATGTCAATCTAAACACAATAAAACAGCACCTCATAAAATTTCACGTTATTTTCACAACTTCAGGTATAGGAAAACGGAACGTTGCACATTTCAACAAACAAGTCTATATTTCTACCAAATAAAGACTATAATTTAATTACATTCTTTTATCAAGTATACAAACATTTGTATGTTACTATATTGCTGTAACACTCCTGACAAACGTCACATGAAGTAGGCCTATGTTTCAGGTTTAATGCCAGAGACATTAAACTTTTAACAGTCTGTATCATATATGCATTCAATTACAGGCATTTATCAGAATAAATACATTTAGTGTTTTACCAACTTTTAAATAAACCAATGAATTTCAAAGCTTATTAAGTCTGTTTTTTTTGGTTTCAGTGTAGCTGCTGGAGAGTGTTTTCTGATGAAGGTAGATAAGTACGAGTTAATGTTAGTGTTTAAACCATAAATATTAGCAACATTTTACGTCAGTCTTTTCCAGGAACAGCAACAATACCAGTAAAAACCCCTACAGAATCAGTAGTTGAGAATGTCCTTGTGTTATCCTGGTCATAATGCCCGCCTTGAGGTAATTGTTAAAAAAACATATGCAAATAGCCCCGCCTCCACTCACTCATTCACACCAGCTCACAGATTCTCTCTGCCAACTTACTGAGGTAAACGCTGCACAATGATATCGCTCTCTACGTCGGACACATAAGAGTCATTTATATGATTCACCTTTTGCTTGACTCTGTTATCAAACAGCTAATAATGTGTTACTAATGCTACACAAACCATGTTCCCGTTCGCATCTCAGAGTCAGAAAGCTGCCTCAGTATCCGTACAAACGCTTTGAACAACTCAGAACATCAGTGGAGAACGGCATATAGTTCATCATAACATCATAATATACATCATATACCCGCTATATTGCTAAATCTATCCGATTTTTTCGATCATCAGAAAAATATACTGGGATAACCTGGCATCTCTCTAGTCTAGACTTCCCTGCTAGTTTGCTGTTAATGATATGCTAAAGTCCGCCGGAGCGTTGATCTGATTGGTTACAAAGTAGTTTGTCATGTCAGAAGCACCAGCGATTTCCATCCGTTTTTGTTTACAGCTTAACAGGTTAATTGGTTACAAGGTAGTTTGTGATGTCAGAAGCACCAGTGATTTCAAACTGCGTTTTTGCGATTGTCTTTGGTTCACTGCAGTTTTAAGCAGAAAATACTCTGCAATGGTGTTGACTTATGAATTTACACATGTTTTTTCTTAAAGCACATTAAAAACACCACATAGACATATAAACAACATTAAAAGCTCACTACGTGAGCGACGAGAGTTTCAGCTGATCATCTTTACTTTACTAGTATGAAGTTTAGGAACTCTTTACTAGTGAAGTTGTGGAATCTTTGACGGCTAACATTGCAAGGATGATTGATTCTAAACTAGAACTGATTTTGGAGAAAATTCAGGATGTTTCAAAAGAAGTGCAGCGTACTAATAACTGAGTGAAAGAAGCGGAGCAAAGAATCATAGTTCTTGAAGATGTGGCTACTGGGACTCAGAGGCGAGCTATACAGATTGAAAAAACGATCGCTTCCCAAACCGAGTGATTAGATGATCAGGAAACAGAGCGACGTCATAATTTGAGGATCATCGGCCTTCCAGAGAAGACAGAGGGTCTGGTTGTGGTTAACTTTACGGAAAAATGGATTCCTGAAATACTCCATCTGGAGACGCAACCCGGTCACACTAAACGTGTGTCTATAGCACCATAGGCGTAATTTGATGGGTGGGACAGGTGGAACGGGTGGGACATGTCCCCACCAGCTGGAACGAGCACACAGGATCGGCGCCATAGGGCCGAGAGGTATAAATTAGGAACTTTAACCATTTCCTAATTCTCTTCAGTGTTCCTTTCAATGAAAGTATTAAAGAATGCATTATGTTGCACTGTTTTACTGGCAGCCTGAGCCTGAATCTGAAGTATGTGTCCTCCTCCTCAAAGGAATGTCATTTCGGATTATAAGCTATTGTTATCATCACCCTCCTGTAAGAAAACAGATTCACAGAAGGTTAAAGTGATGAGAAGGATTGATGTTTCAGTTACACACTTTAGTTGTTTTCCTGTTGTTTGTTCAGAGGTTTAAATTTCCTAAATATTGTGCAAAACACTGTCATAAGATACATCACATCTCTTGTACTACAGTAATATAAACCTGAAGTATTATGATTTCAATATGACATCTTAAATGCTTAACCTGTTGTATTGGTGTTTTGAATAAAGTTGAAAAAAGTGCATTTTGTTTATTTGGGAGTTATTGATTGTTTTGTTGTTTCACTGGTGAATATCTGCTTCTGTACTGTTAAAATATATAACTTTTCAGTGTACATTTCTGCTACACACATAATTATAATAATATTTAAATATATTCATACCGCTGTTCTTTTAAAGGCATTTTTGCACAGTAAATCTCTTATATCTTGTTAAGTCAGCTGTATGTACACTGTTAGACTTTTCAAGGGTTTTTTACAGTAACTTACTGGCAACACTGTTGCCAGTAAGTTACTGTAATTAAGAGTTACAGTACCAAACCGTATTTCAGTTTTGTGTAATACAGTGCATTACTGTAAAAACTAAGCTAATCAGTACAGTGCATTACTGTAAAAACTAAGCTAATCAGTACACTACTGTAATTATTTTTATTTGTACTAAATATAAATTAGATTAGATAATTTTGATATATGATTAATTTTATTTTTATCCTACATAAGTACTACTTTCATACAAACCAATTAGACAAAGTTATCACAAAATACCATTTTTTTATTTAAAACATTTCATATATATCACAAAATAAACATGCCAATGCTGGAAATGATGTGTGAAATTTTTACACATTAATGGGTAAGTTTAGAGACAACATTTTTTGTGTTAATTTTAACTCATTCATTGTGTTAATGATTTTAACAAAGTAAATATGTCAGAGAGGTTAGCACAAAGATGTGTAAACGTGTTAAATTAACACATTATGTGCTGTCCTTCACTGCAAACATTTTTGAAAACATACATAAAATCATAAACAAAACATTAGCATTTGACTAAATGAATGTAGAGTCATTGGTTGTTTAGCTTATACAAGTATTATAATGAAATATCAACCATTACATTCATAAAACTGCAGAATATAAATACATTTTTAAGCATTCAAAAAGGAAATGTCCAAAACAGGACAAAACACAGTTCTTTTCACAATACAAGACACATAACCCCACCTTAAAAATAATTTCACTTATTTCCAAAAATGTGTTGGATTCATGTACACTGGAGGCCAAAAGAAGTATTTAAGTGGCGTAATGTTTTTGAAAGAAGTCTCTTTGATGCTCAAGAAACATTTATTATTATTATCAATGTCTGACTGTCTACTCCATCTTTTCTACAGCATAGGAGTAAAAGTCATCATCAAAATAATCTTTAAAAAGCCAACACAATGTTTTTGTCCACCTTTGTGAATAAATGAACTTCTCCAAAGATTGGTTCCTGTTCAGAACTTGATTGACAACATCAGAGTGTTCCCTGGTCTGCATGCGTGCCCACAAACACAAATGTACTCAGTCCTTCAGAGGAGATCCCGGTTCCAAAACTATATGAGAGAGAGAGAGAGAGAGAGAGAGAGAGAGAGAATATTAGTGTCACATTATTTTTAACCTCCTTTTTTGTTAATTTTTATTATTATTTTCACAAAAACTTAAGAATATCAGTGATGGGTAGTAACGCGTTAGAAGTAACGCGTTACTGTAATCTGATTACTTTTTTCAAGTAACGAGTAAAGTAAGGGATTACAATTGCAAAAGCAGTAATTAGATTACTGTTACTTTCCTGTAAGCAGGCTGCGTTACTGCGTTACACTGCGAGACTGTCTCGCGAAGTGAGCCGTGACTCGTGAGTGACAAATGACATGAGCGCCGCGAAGTCAGTGGTAAACACTATGGCAAGCGATCGCGTTCAAAAGTCTTTAAACGAAACGCGTGAATTTTGACGCGTCAACACGCACCGTTTGTCCGTGTTCAGACGTCATGTTTATTCATGAATGATGTCGTAATGGTAAACTGGTATGAACGTGCAAACACGTTATATTTGTTCATGAGGGATAATAATGCATTGGTACGTTGTGAGTGATGTCAGTCTTTATGTCATGATTTGTCATGCCTTTTTAAGTTGTTCGTTTAACATTATTTCCCAAGGTAGAAAAGACAACAGCTCTTAGAATGGGTCTTTTATTTTAGCAAACTGCCAAAAAAAACTTTTCAGACTGTGTGCAGCTGAACCAAGAAAAGCTTAAGATTGCATGGAGCTGATAAGCATGAATGGCAGAAGAAAAAGACTGCAATTAAAAAACAAAACAAGAGAAAATTATTTTAATGCAAGCAATAAAAAACTGCACACATCAGCTGTGGAATAAAAGAAAAGAAATGCATGATCAACTAGATTAAGGCAAACTCCTGTCTTAATTTAAACCCTGTCCACCACCCCCAAAGGTTTCACAAAGTTATTCTTGCCACTGTAACTTATGGCTTCCTAAAGACAGGTTTATGGGTAAATAAATGAATAATAATTAGAAAAATATACCAGGGCTTTGCATTTGTCCTTCGGTCGGTCATTCACTTGTCTGAGTAAAAACACTTGTTAGAACAGGAATTTTTTTTTTTTTGTGTGTGTGTGTGTGTTGTAAATATCATTTATTCCGAATCAGTATTCTCATCAGTTCAGTCAGCTTTAACACATATAAATCGGCATATTTATGATATTTTAACCTTTATAAAGGGCATTTTACCCTAATCGTTTGCTTCATCTTTCATTTAAAATTCTTAAATTTGATCAATAAATTACAATAGAATAATAACATGCTAAAGGGCTGTTACCAATCAAATAAACTGCATTAAATAATGTAATGAGATTATTTAAAATATTTTTTGAATATACAAATAAGAAATATTATTTGTGCATAGAAATAATAGTTATAAACCGCCAGTAGGAGGCGGCAGGCGACCATCTTAATGAGTGAGTCATTGATGCAATGTGCATAAAGTTAAAATACTGAAACTAATAAAACAAGTTTTAAAAAAGAATGTTTAATTTGATAAAATTTTAGATGATGAAATATGCAGAAAGAATAGAATTAAGCAGAAAGGTCTATGGCTTTACATAGCTTATTCATTTCGTGCATCATGTTTTTGAAAAGTAACAAGTAAAGTAACTAGTAAAGTAACTAATTACTTTTGAAAATAAGTAATCAGTAAAGTAACTGGATTACTTTCTTGGAGAAGTAATCAGTAATCAGTAACTAATTACTTTTTCCAAGTAACTTGACCAACACTGAAGAATATATATTTGTAAACAGCTTTTGTCAATAAATAGCATACAAAAGAACTAAATTAAATTATGCCAGATTAAATTTTAATACTTACAAATCCTAAATTCTGTCCAAAAATGCTGAGATGCATAGAAAGAAGTTGAACGACTGAAATAGATGATTTTAGCCCATTTCAGCTTGTCTGCAGTGAAGGAGTACCTGTTTGAGACAAATACACAGTAAGATACATGCAAGAAATCACTGTGTGATGATCGTTCTCCTTCCTACAGTAGTTAACCCACCTGTGCGCTGATATTAGGACCTTCCTAGTCAGGTGGAACTGCAATGGTAGAGTCGCTGGCTAATAAAATATAAAAATAATGCAAAAATATAAACTTAAGTTTAGAATGCTAGATTTGGTCTTAGTGAGAGTTTTACTGCAGTGCTTACCTGGATACATTTAATCTGGTGAGACTGAACAAAGACAATGGTCCATCTTCTGATTGGTTCATTTGCTGTGTAATAAAGTTAGACATAATGCAAAGGTCACTTATTTGATATAAAGTTAGCCAATTTTATAGAGATTTTATAAGATATTGTTAGCTACCTAGTCTGCACCAGTGGCTCAAAAGCAATTTTCACATAGTGTATGCTAATCATTTCAGCAAACTTTTCAAAATATATCACAAATGGGCTGGCCTACCTCTGGAATCTTGCTAAGTCACTGGCGCGAATTGGCGCTTTGTTGCAGTTGCCTTTAAACACAAAAATGGAAGTAAATATTAAATTCCATAAAAAAAAAAAACACTATAATATGGTATAGTTTGCAAACTAATGCTAAAACTATAAAGGTTCTCATCAGTAGGCCAACATTAAGATATAAACAGAATTTCACATTAGTTTATTCACATTTATTGTTAATGTAAACGCGTTGCTCGTTGGCATATTTTAACTCGACAATTCAATAATCTAACAAAGTGTGTAAAATGAAACGTTAGCTCAGTTTACCATGGTAAAGTTCGTTACCGCCATGTTGACGACGAGTAACGTTATAACATACGTTAAACTGGGCACAATCCTGTCAACATATACACAGAATGTTTTTTTTTTTTTTTTTATTTTTTTTTTTACCTTGCTTGCTGATCTCTCTCTCTCGGTGAAGTGAATTCCGTCTCTTCCCCGGGCCAGACACGAACGTCGCGATCCAACAAAAGACAGACCCCATTACCTACACTGGATGTCTGTCTGACGCGACACGACACGACAAATCCCAGACAGTGTAGTGATGCGCCGCGGGCCGTTATATTTCAGACGTAGTCCGATACGAGTCCAAGCGCTCGCACTAGTTCTTACAAGGGATAAACAGGTTTGCATTTAAAGGTCCGGTCGCTTCAATGTGTCCAATATAGACAGCCTCTGGCTATTATAGCGTTGTAGACACGTGGTGTAAGGCAAAAATTAGGAAATAAAAAGCACGGTGGAATGGTGCCAGCCAGAGAGGCAGTTACGTCAAATACAGTAGTATACAGCAAATTTAAAAAATACAGTAAGTCTCTGTATGTGGTGTTAGACGTCACAGAAAATTCCCATGATGCAATTGGAATCACAGTTATTTACTGTAAAGAGAAATAGCAGTATAATACTGGGGGATTTAAAGTAAATAACTGTAGAAATTACAGAAAAGTCTAACAGTGTACTTACTCTCTGTGGTACTGGTGCATGGCTCATGCGTTGTCGATAGTAAATCACAGCAGCAGCAGTTACAGCAGCAGCAAACACCAGCAGAACACCAACAACTATTCCTGCTACAGCTCCTGAAGACAGACCTGAATCTGGAACAGCTAAAGACAGATATTCATTATTCCTAGAGAGTGAATGATAATACATCAGGTATTTAACAATACTGTATGATAATGATTTAACTGATAAATGGCACCATCTGTTTCAGCAACAGCTGTTAAAACCACTTGAAAGCACTGAGAGATCAACAAGAAACACCGTTCACACCAGTAAATATTTTGATATTATACATTTTTCATGTTAATAACATTAGTCAAAGTTTTATGGAGTCAAAGCTCCCTTTTTTAAACAGTCCAGTGCCCAACAGTTATTGGGTTTATTTAAAAAATATTCAACCATTCTTTAAATTCCTCAAAGGAAATTGCATTTAATGGCTGAATATATTCTCACCAGTGACAGTAAGATTGAATATCTTCACACTTTTGCTGTTGTTGTTGATAATCAGTAGTGTATATTCTCCAGAGTCTGTGTTTCTGGTGTTTGTGATGGTCAGAGATCCAGTCTGATGATCCAGCTTCAGTCTGTCTCTGAATCTCTCTTTACACTGAACATCTGTACAGATCTTACTCTGATCTCCATTGATCCGAGCTATGCGAGTATCATTAAAATGCCACGTCATTGAATCATTTGGGTTTTTTATTACACCAGAATTTAAAGTAACAGATTCTCCCTCCTTCACTTCATATAGTTCAGCAGCAGAAACACCTGAAACACAAACCAAAAGATGCTGGAGGATCTTTTGCTGATAAAAACAATGACAACAAACCCTCCACAACATGAACGAACTGTGATCATGGATGCGATTGCACAAGCCCTTTCTTAACTTTCTTTTTGAAAAGGAAATGTGTGCTTTTAAACTCATTTTACATTCTTACTTTATATCTGTTACGTCTGGTGCCGTTTTGTGTTGTTTGTTAGCCGAAGTCAAACTCTGACAGTTAATGTTATTCCCCATACCCCTTAATAACTGCAGGGGACGTAACAATATCAAATCCTCATTTAAACAAATAATAAAGTTGGCCAGAGAACGCATGGTTATATTTGAACTTAACTGAAGCTTCCTGTGAACGCTAATATATTTATCAACATAGATCTTTAGTTATCGTTCTTGTGTGTAAAGTGAGATAATTCTATAAACTGCACTTATGCTGCAAGTTTGTAAAGATTATCTGTATACTGTATGTGAATTAATACAGGCAAAGAAAATAACTCTTAATATCAATGTAAAAGAATCAATAAACACTTAATGTGTTTTCAACATATTTAAATGCATTTAAACATTCATTAACTACTCACCATGAACAGAAACATTGAAGATCTTGTCACCGCTGTTGTTACTGCTGGTGATATTCAGTTTATAGAGTCCAGAGTCTGTGTTTCTGGTGTTTGTGATGGTCAGAGATCCAGTCTGATGATCCAGCTTCAGTCTGTCTCTGAATCTCTCAGTATCTTCATTACACTGAACATCTGTACAGTTATCACTGAGATCTCCATTGATTTGAGCTATACGAGTGTCATTAAAATACCATTTAATAACTTCTTGTTGGTTTGTTTGAACACCAGTGTCTAGAGTGACTGAATCTCCCTCCATCACTGACACTGACACTCTGTCTGATCCAACACCAGAGGCACCTGGAGAAGAAACACAAGCCACACAAAATATTCAATAGTGCTGTGATTTTTTTTTCTACATATGAAGATTTTGATTAAAGAAATACGCCTGAATAACTTCAGTCCTGCAGAGTTTCACTCCAACTCTGATAAAAACTCACCTGCATGTAGCTTTCTAACCCTTGAGAGTGTTTAAGTGTGTTTATTAGGGTTGGAAACCAGCAGGTTTTGAAAACTTGGTGGGGCAGTTTTATTTTGTAGTGTTGGTTGGTCACAATTTATGATTCACAGGCTTTTGGCAAATAACAAAAAAATGATTATTTTTATTTAATTTATTTACAAATTTAGAATGATTCACTTTTATTTCTAATGAAACTAAAGGTGCTCTAAGCGATGTCACGCATTTTTTAGGCCAAACCATTTTTTTGTCACATACAGCAAACATCTCCTCACTATCTGCTAGCTGCCTGTCCCCTGAACACTGTCGTGGAAATTCTTAATACGAATCTGACTTCTTCACCACGGACAATTTAAACAACTTGCAGTTGTTAAAAATACAATACTTCCCTGAAGTAAGGTGACAGCGTCCCGTCAAGAAGCTACTATCACTACCTCAATCACACATGAGCACACAGGTCTTTAGCATCTATACACTCTCACCGTCCTTCTCAGGAGTACGCTGGTCCGACACAGGATCATTAATACTAACTCAGAGTATTACAGCCTCACCCCGAGGGCGGCTCTATAGTCTTCCAACACTATCACTGTCTCTGCGGTTGTCTTTTGAGCATAGAATCTTTAGTACTTCTATTACTACCTCAATCACACATAGATGTTCTTTTGTTTTCTTTTGAGCGTAGAATCTTTAGTACTTCTATTACTACCTCAATCACACATAGATGTTCTTTTGTTTTCTTTTGAGCGTAGAATCTGTTTCTCAGCTGCACAGCAAATACCTGACACGACTCCTAAGTTGCTTTTTTTCAAAGTTGTATTCATGGCCGGGAGATCACTGGTCACAACAACCAAGTGAATCTCCTGAATAGAAAGATACATGTATATTTATATCATACAGTTGAGTAAAAATCAATGCTACTCAAGTCTTCTTCACTGTGATTTGTTCTGGTGATTGGTTTGTAATGATCTGAGCTAGTCATATGACTGTTAGTTCTACTGTGTTAAGCACTTTTTGGTTAAGTATATATGGCCTTTGACCTGAGCATCCTTAGTCTGTGTTTCTCTATACATTTAATGTTGAAAATACCCATTACATAAAATATTTCTATCACAACACACTGTAAAAAGTCTCTGTAGACAGCCTTAGGCTCCACAACTGGCAAGAAAAACAAACTGGGCTAACCCACACCACAAAACATAACAAACTGTTCCAGCCAATAACCGACAAGAAGAATTTGGGGTGGGGTTCAACATAAGCTACTATCAATGAAGTGATAAAAGATGAAGTGACTGTTTTAAATAATCAGTTTTAATTTGATAAACATGACACAATATAACATCGCAACTACATGAAAAGAGTGTTTACTGCTATAAAAAACTAGAATGACTACATCAGACTTCGTACTTCCGCTCAATTTCAGTTCGCTTCTGTACTCAGTCTGAGATAGCGACCTATCTCCCAGTTTTCCTCCGGCCTCAAAACAGCCGGCCAATCAACGAACAGAGGCGGGCTGAGAGCCGTGACGTAGACGCTGATTGTACCGTGGATGCGTAGATTTACTTCACATAATCTGCAAAAGTCGTTCACAGTCATAATAATAATAATAATAATAATAATTCGTTACATTTATATAGCGCTTTTTCTGAGACCTCAAAGCGCTTTACATAGATGGGGGAATCTCCTCAACCACCACCAATGTGCAGCATCCACTTGGATGATGCGACGGCAGCCATATTGCGCCAGAACGCTCACCACACACCAGTCATGTTCACTCCGGTATTTCGCTCGATGGTTTTGTTTTCGCATCATACATGTGTTTACAGTGGAAGTTAGATGTGGCTGAGCCGGCGACGCCATAACCAAACATTATGTGATTGGCTTACGGGTAACCAATGATTTTAAACTTCAGACAAGCAGTCGAACAAGCCTAATACTTCAAACGTCAACAATAAGTGACGTCACCCAACATCATTTAGAGCACCTTTAAATAATAAATAAAATGCATTGAACATTTTTATTTTCTTTGTCTTGCAAGAAAAATAAGCATTTTTAAGTATATATATATATATATATATATATATATATATATATATATATATATATATACTTAAAAATGCTTATTTTAATTATTTTAAAATTAATACTTTTATTCAGCAAGGATATGTTAAATTAATATAAAGTGATAGTAAAGACTTATAAAATGAATCCTGAAAAAAGTATCACAGGTTGACACTTTTGGAGTAATGATGCTGAAAATTTAATTTTGCATCACAGAAATAAATTATAGTTTAAAGTATATTAAAGAAGAAAACCATTATTTTAAATTGTATTTTTTTTTTCTTTTTTTTTTTTCTGTAGCCTATTTTTGATCAAATAAATGCAGGCTTGACTTCTTGAAAAAACATAAACATAAAAAATAGTAATGTGTCCAATTTTTTGACCGGGTACTGTACACACATACACACACACACATATATATATTGGTGCAATATATACTATTTCTGCATAATTATCCTTTTTTTTTTAAATAATACGTTTTTCGCGAGTTATTATCAGCCCACACTTCACATAATAGGCCTGTTGGTGGCGCCTGGCCTTCATTTAACCAGCTATGATAGTTTTCAAATGGTAAACGGTGTATCAATCCACATACATTATTTTAAAATAAATACAATATTTTAATATTTTAAAATGTTATATATTGATTTTTAATTTAACCGACACACTACCTTTGATTATTGAGACAAAAAGTTACAAAATTGTTTATTTTGTTTATTTATTTATTTTAATATAGGCCTACTCACTGGAATAACCATTTTTGGCTCGAGAGCATCGGTTCCGAGCAGACTGTGGATTACTTATGCTTACAGTAGTGCATTTTCGCTTACGGAAAAAACAGAGACCCCTTCATTCAAGTCCGAAGCACGACGCACGCGAGTGACGCAACCGCAACGCGTTATGGTAACGACGCCTCACACCTTGTACACATTGTCATGTTAATTATAATCAAATGCATTTTGTTTCATTGACCACAATATATTATCATTGATATTTGTTTGAGAGGTGCAGTTGATCGTTTTGAAAAAAGGCAGGGGCTAGCTGTGTTCGAGTCCCTCAGTTGTCATCCGTGTGAAAAATCATACAGGGTTAAATTATGCAGAAGATGCCTGAAAACCAAAGAATGTGCAGGAGCTGGTGAATTCTTCTGAAGAACTGTGTGGGCAGAACAGGACTGCTTACAAACATGGACTTTTCATAAACAGTGGCTCATCTAGGAGGTAATGATATTGAGAACCAATTCAGTGTATGCAAACTTTTCGTGTTGCAGTGCTAAACAAAAAACGTAATCTATATATATATATTTTTTAATTATTGATATTTTTAAGATTCTACAAGGTGTAACTTATGACTTCAACTATTAGGAGAAACAAAGTGCTGTATGCTGATAAAACATTATAGAGCTTAGCATGTCTGGAGAGCAATCAGTTAACAGGTGTTACACCCCATTCTGTGACTTTAGGCGATGTTTCCAGTAACCAGATCCATAATCCCATCAATAACCTGAATCCTTCCATCTCTCCATTCACACAGACACCGGAAGAAAGATTGTAACAAGCAAAGGTCTTACCATTGTCGAGTAAAAACAAGATCACTGCGAGCAAATTAAAGAGAAACTTCATTTTCACAACTTTTTCCCCCAGAAAATGAATGCAGATTCTGATTCATAAAAGCGTTGCTCTTCTGCTTCACTGGAGACGCTGTTCTTTCACTAATTCAAGAGCGATGACGTGTAGTGAACGCACCTGCCGCTATGCAAAATAGGTTTTCGCTGTGTATCCCATTGCTTATTCCTAACTGTCAGGAAGGCAGAACTCAAACAGGTGAAGAAGTCAGGTCTTCTTTTGCTGGTAGGTGTTTTAACACACTCTCAATGTCACTGTTCTGTTAGCCTGTCCAATCAAGCTTAAAGGTTAATAGTAAACTAACTTGGCTTGCTGTCCTTGGAGGAGGCTTGAACCCGAGGCTCAGCTTGACCTCCGAGTTAATAAAATCATAAAAATCATAAAACTTCTTTATCCCTTGAACTCGTTTCTATCTTCACTTGGAGAGGAATAAAGTCAGCTTTGAGTAGGGTAACAAACCACCAGACTCAGCATAATATAAAACAGGGAAGCCACATGCAAATTTACATCAACCCAAAAGTAGATCATTATAAAGGCAATACACAAATGAATACACAAAAACTCCTGGTGTTGGAGTGGCCTCAAGGTCAACTGGGGAAGAAGGACATTTTATCAGTCAATTCATCACATATAACCCACAGCATCTGATGCTCCACAGAGAGAGAATAGATTATTTGAATAGAAAAATGCAAATAGGGGAATAGAGGCTAGGCAGGATTGTAACAGTGATACAATGTAACAATGATATTTTCTGACCCTTTAGATACTTTTGCAGTGAATTCAGAAGATCTACAAAAAGATATTCAGATAAATGGCCTGCATGAAAGAAGCAAAAAAAAGTGAAAATATATTTCAAGCGAAGTTCTTTTTTCATTCTTCATTTTTAGGGGTAAAACGAAGTTCAAAGTACAAGAGCAGTGATATAATGTAATCGAACATCTGATGCCGCCCACACTCCCGAGAGTGACGGTTAGATGAATATGTAAATATGTGCTACCAGCTTTCTTCTCAATAACAAAATAAACACAACAACAAAATTAAGAAAACAGTAAGCATTTTTTTCATTAATAATATGTAAGCATATACATTAATTTATACATTAAATAAGCTACCATTGTCCACAGTTTATGAAATGAACACCCGCCATCCCACGGTAATGTGTGTGCAGTAATGTGAATGCAAAACTGCAGAGTCACTTTATTTCCACATTGTCTAATAATCCAAATGTAGTTGTATAAATTACTATTATACAAACCAAAGGACAGGCAATGATTTTCGGGCTACAGATGACAGAAAAAATGCTTGTCTCTTCTGTTTTTGTTGCAAAGATAGTAATTATGATAATAATAATTGTCATTTAAATAAAAAATATCTAAATAATATCATGTTACTTTTCATTAGTTTTTTTCATTGGATGCTTTTTACTCTTAATCAAGTAAATACTGAAATTATTACTTTTACTTTGAGTAAATATTTATATAAGTACTTGTACTTACTTGAGTACAGTTTTTGGATACTCTACCCACCTCTGGTTAATTGCCTTTAACAGATTACACCTTCAATAACGTTTACAATTGTTTTGTAACAGGTGTTTATTTGTCCAGAGTTTTCGCTGCATTTCCACAGTTCTGACCAGCAGGGGTCACCAGTGTGTGGAAATTCAAGCACTTCAAAACAGAGAATATTTTTTACTACTATATTTTTTATATATTCTATTATATTATATTATTATATTTTTTTCGAAGCAATTGGTTCAATTGATTAAAAGTTTTGAAATGCTTTGTTTCTCCCATCACTATAATAAACTAAATAAATGAGACAACTAACTGATCACTGCACTGCCTCATGATGCCTGTTTATAATAACAACAATAATAATAACAATGACAAGCTCAATTAAACACAGATTAGGCCTACTTTGGTTTATTGGAATTGCATTGGCTCCCTGAATTGGCTCCCTATTAAACATCGTATACATTTTAAAATATTGCTGATTACTTACAAAGCACTAAATGGTTTAGCTCCGCAATACTTGAGCGAGCTCTTAACGCATTATACTCCTTCACGTCTATTGCGATCTCAAAATTCCGGCCAGTTGATAATATCTAGAATATCAAAATCGACTGCTGGCGGTAGATCCTTCTCCTGTTTAGCACCAAAACTTTGGAACAGTCTTCCTAACATTGTCTGGGAAGCAGACACACTCTGTCAGTTCAAAGTTAGACTAAAAACACATCTCTTTCTTTAAATCTGTTCCTTTCTTAACAATTTCACTCACTGGTGTCTTGTTTATTCTGTGTGTAAATATAGTTTTAGTCCTGTAGTTTATCTGAGCACGTGTCACAGGGTGTGTGTTTTTTGTTTGTTTGTTTTTTACCCAATTTGATAAATACCACTTTGAAAATAGATCCACGCTTCAACTCTCTCCCTCCAACCAAGCTCTGGCAGACTGTTTTTTTTCCCCCACAGGTGGAAATAAAAAAATAAAAAAAACACATTCTAAACTGTTGAAAAGTTAAATATGATCATTGTGTTACTGTTTCTCTCCCTCTGTGTCAAACAGTTGCTCATCTTGTTTGTTAAGTGTCTAAAATCTGACAGTATCAGGACAGGAAGAAGCTCTTCACCTACACGCTAAACACTCATGCACTGAAAACACATTCTCACCTGCAAGATGTTTGTCCACCAACAGACAAAACCACATTTCTGTAGAAAACCGACCGCAGGAGTTTCAGTCTGACTCAGAAGATGAACTTCAGTGAAACTGCACTGTGAAGTGGCAGACGATTTTATCTATGTACTTTGGGTGTTTCCATTCACTAAAAAAAATTAATAAAAAAACATCATTTTAAAATCACTAGAGTTAGGCTTTCTGGCATTTCCAGAAAAATTGGGACCTTTCGTAAAATGCAAAAAAAGTTAGGACAGATGCAAGTTTACTGTCACATCACCTTTCCTTGAGTAACAGAGATTCAAGTTGCATTTCTTGATGCATTAGCAGATCAGGGGTCAAAGGTCACACACATTCAACAGAGGTCTCATGCCTTGCACTACACGGACTGAGATTTCTCTGGATTTCCTGAATCTTTTCACAGTATTATGTATGGAAGATGGTGAAATACCAAAAAAAAAAAAAAAAAAAAAAAAATTGTAATCCTGCATTGAGAAAAGTGATTTTAGAACTGTTGGAGAATTCTCTCATGATATTTGGCACAAAGTGGTGAACCATGATCCATCTTTTGCGGATGCTTCTTTTTATACTCAAATATGGTTACAGTACCCTCAACTACCAGTTCACCTACTTATTGTGGGCTGTCTCAAAACAGTTTAACTCGGATGTTCTATAATCTTTTCTCTTTCATTTTGCATCTCTCCTAACTTTATTTGAAGTGTGTGCAGCCATCAAAATCTAAATTTGTTTATATTTACAAAATACACATAAGTTGGTCAGTGAAAACATTGGACTTCTTTTCTTTGAAAGAATTTCTTTGTAATATGTACTTAACTTTTCGTCAATTAAAGGTGAAGTAGAATTAACAAATCACAGACTCTTGACTTTTTTACAAAATGTCCCAACTTTTCTGGAAATGGGGTTGTACCATGAAATGTTAATCCACAATTCACACAATATTCTTTTACTTTTATCCATTTAACACAGTCAGGCACTACACTGTCAGAAAAGATACAAAAACGCACAGAAGCTGTCACTGGGGCCGTACCTTTGCAAAAGGTACTAATATGTACCATGTCCGTAATATGTAACTGTACACTTTAGGCACTTACAGTATATGTACATTTACGATACTAATATGTGCCCTTAAAGGAATAGTTCACTTAAAAATCAAACAGTTTATGTACCCCATTGACTTCCATAGTATGGGAGAAAAAAAATAAAAGCTGTCTGGTTACCAGCATTTTTCAAAATATCTTATTTTGTCTTCAGCAGAAGAAAGAAATTCAGACAGGTTTGAAACAACTTGAGGGTGAGTAAATGATGACAGAATTTTAAAAGGGATGAAAGGGTACCACCCCAGTTAAAGCTTTTGTACCCTTTTTTTTTCCAAAAGTATCTTACAAAAAGCAAGTTCAATGACAAAAATTTGGAATATTTCACCCATTAAGAACAGTTAAAGTCTTAATATCAGCAAGATGAACTAGTATAGTATATTGTGCAAATGCAGGGTTGTGAAACTAGGAGGGTCAAACTGTGTCGTGGGAGGATTCACAGAATACATAACACTTCTGCTGTATGTTTAGCAGGTATTTAGCGGACACTGAATAACTGAAGGAAATGTTTCACATGTTTGTTTTCTGGTCATGCTGGTGTAATCTGATCGGTGAGTTATAAATCATTTTCATGTCTTATTTTTAATTTTTTTTCATCTGCTGTGTATCATGTGAATCTGATGAATCATAACTATTGTGAAATCTACTTACTTTAAATTCAGTGTCTGTTTAGAATTTTAAACTGAAATAAAATGTTAAAAGTTATAGAAAATAATGGAAATCTCTACAGTGAATGCAGATGTCTCTGTTTATGCTCTGGAGGCTCAGAAAAAAAAAGCAAGAACATTGAGTAGCTTTCAAATATATATATATATATATTTTTTTTTTTTATGGATTCACGGAAATATCCAGCACAATTAAACTTGTACTTTCAATCTGCAATGATTATCATGTATTTATTTTTCATAAATAATGTAACTTTATACAAAGGTTTCCTCTAAAACAAACTAAAGATTAAGGATGTGTTGCACTATAAGAGAATTCGTCTTAAATCATGTTTTAGCTAATTCTGTTGTGCCAAACTGTAAACTTTGAAGAAAGGAGATTTACATCACACATTGGTGTTCATTTACATTTAAGATTAACTTTGAACCTGTTTTTTAATTATATTAATTAATGAAGTCGCATGACAAAAGTTGTTGCTCTTTTTGGAAACCTGTCTGCTTTGAGTTCATATCTGGAATAATGCATTTATGTTTTAGCGTATTAAATAGCCTGGAATATTTATTACTTGTTAGGTCATGTGCTTGTTTAAAATTGACATTTATAAAAGTAATAATAATAACAAAAATTATTGCATAAGAAAAGTAGCCATAAGATATCATCTCTCCTATTTTCAGAAAAGATGCTTCCATATTACTCCATTCATTGCTACTTTAAATATATTTTCAGGCAATTCGTAAGCGGTTCTGCAATGTTTTCTCTGTCTGCTTGATCTCTGTCTCTCTGTTACAGTAGCAGTTTATAAATACAGTTGACAGTTGACATTTCACACTTGCAGTGATATACAGCTATAAGATATACATTTAATTGAATCCTTATTTGTGCAAAAGTTAAGTGATCCAACCAGTCCTAAGTGCTTGTCTGTCCGTTTTGTGTTTTTGCTGCTTTTCTGAATGTTCTTAACTTTACATTTTAAATGATAAAATCTACAGCTGATTTCAGGCTTTATAAACCATCAGAAACATCAATCAGCATAACATCTGTTTATTCATCATCAGGTGTGTTTGGTGATTCAGTGTCAGTGATGGAGGGAGATTCTGTCACTCTAAACTCTGATCTTACTGAAATACATGAAGATGAAGATATACTGTGGACATTTGGAGATGAAAACTCTCTGATAGCTAAAATCAGCAAAGAGAATCAAATCTTCTCCATATATGATGATGGTCCTGATGGGAGATTCAGAGACAGACTGAAGCTGGACGATCAAACTGGATCTCTGACCATCACAAACACCACAACTGAACATGCTGGAGTTTATCAACTACTGATAAATGGAGCAAGACTGACATTAAAATCATTCAGTGTTTCTGTCTATGGTGAGTAGAGATCATTTGTCTAAATGTTCAGATATTCTTTTTTTATTTTACTGAAACTATTAACATTGTAAAATATTTTAAATTTCACTGTGTGAGATGACAAACACACGTAGTATTAAACATTCACGCATTAAACAAAGCATTTTTTATAAAGTTTATCCATATTCCTTTTTATGCTCTAATGATTTCCAGCTCTTTTTTTCTCTTTATTCTCTTATATTTTCCAGCTCGTCTGCCTGTTCCTATCATCAGCAGAGACTGTTCATCATCATCATCATCATCATCATCAAATTGTTCATTGGTGTGTTCATCAGTGTTGAATGTGTGTGATGCGACTCTCTCCTGGTACAAAGGAATCAGTGTATTGTCCAGCATCAGTGTGTGTGATCTCAGCATCAGTCTCTCTCTACCTCTGGAGGTGGAACATCAGGATAAAAACACCTACAGCTGTGTGCTGAACAATCCCATCAGCAACCAGACCACACATCTGGACATCAACACACTCTGTCACACATGTGCAGGTACCACAGCACTGATGATATATGTGTGTGTTTACTGACCTGATCTCTGTCTTCTGTTGTAGATCAGACTGATGCATTCACTTCTTTCTTTATCATTACAGCACCGGACACACTCTCTCCTTCAGTTCCTCCAGTTCCTCCAGTCTCAGTGTCTCTGATATTGTTGATCTCTGCTGGATCTCTGATGATTGTTGCAGGATTCGGGATCTTCTGGATCTGCAAGAAGCACAGAAAAACTGACTCGAAAGGCAAGTGTTTCCTGCTGCTTTTAACAAGTGTTATAACCAATAACAATAATAACTAGAAAAAAAAGTTTGTTGAGAAAGCCGGACCACTGAGTTTGAAAAAGTTTAAAGTAGTTTGAAGTTTAAAGTACTTTGAAGTTTAAAGTAGTTTAAAGTTTGATAGATTAGTTAGAAAGAAAGAATAGTTAGAAAGAAAGAAAAAGATTAGTTAGAAAGAAAAAGAAAGATTAGTTAGAAAGATAGATAACTAATAGATAGATAGATTGATTGATAGATTAGTTTCAATGAAAGAACTATTAGTTAGAAAGAAAGAAATAAAGAAAGAAAGATTAGTTAGAAAGAAAGAAAGATTACTTAGAAATAAAGAAAGAAAAAGAAAGACAAGTAAGAAAATGTGTTAGAAAGAAAAAGAAAGATAGATTAGTTTGAAAAAAGATAGAAAGAAAGAAAGAAAGAAAGAAAGAAAGAAAGAAAGAAAGGTTAGTTAGAATGAAAGAAAGGTCAGAAAGAAAGATTAGTTAGAAAGAAAGAAAGATTAGTTAGAAAGATAGATAGATAGATAGATCGATCGATCGATCGATCGATAGATAGATAGATAGATAGATAGATAGATAGATAGATTTTTAGGAAAACTGTAAGCCTGAAAAGATATAGCAATTCGAGTCAGAACAGTCTGAAGGTCTGAGCCAAGTTTGGTGGATGTAACTTGAAAAGTCTAGCAATTGAAAATTTAGTCTAAGGAGAATAATAGTAAGCTTGAGTACAATATCAGTAAGTTGGCTTTTTCAAGACAACTTAATGATTATTATTATAGTCGACTTTAAAAAAAACGTTGACAGCCCTAAAAAACACGTTGTACAAATTTTTTTAAATATATTTTGTATTAACTTTTGTTCAAACAGTTCAGATTTGTGAAGATGAGAAAACGTACTCGGTTACTAACGTAACCTCGGTTCTCTCTAGAAGAGGGAACGAGTACTGCGTAAGATATCTTACGCTAGGGGAAAATCCTTTTCCGCGAGATATTGAAGCCAAAAATTATCCTTAATTTTGTAATAATGCAAAACGCGTTGCAGCAGCAATGCAGACATAGGCGAGACAGCTCGCGCGCCTATTGGCTGCTCTGCGGCAACTGCAGCAGCCTATCGAGCGAGGCCTGGCGTGACGTCAGACCCAATCAGGGCACTTCGCGCCCGCTGCGTCACGTCCCGCCGAAATGGGCGTGGTCTAGGCCTATAAATATCGCTCGCAGGCAGCTATTATCTGGTTTTTCATCATCGAAGCAACCAGAGCGTGTGCATGCACGGCAAGATACGCAGTACTCGTTCCCTCTTCTAGAGAGAACCGAGGTTACGTTAGTAACCGAGTACGTTCTCTTACGAGAGGTCTCTCGTACTGCGTAAGATATCTTACGCTAGGGGACCCAATGTAAAACGCCGTGCATGCTGAGATCTGACACCAAAGACCCAAGGGCGAAAGCCCGGGGTACATATAGTGCACAATCACTCAGTGAACTCACAGAGAGTCCGGGAAGAAGGAGGGGTGCAGCCTCACTTTTCCACATAAAGTAGCGTCGAAGGGACGCGAATTTCATCATACAGACAGGGCGGGGTACGGCCTGAACTGATGGGAAAAAATGTGGGTCTTACACAGTTTGCCCAGCTTTAAACTGTCGAACATTGAGCTGTGCTCAGCAAACGCAGCATTCTGAGCTGAACGCATCAGGTCAGATAATACTGGTAGTTTAGACCGACAGCAGCCTGGCCTGCAGGGCGGGAACCTCTAGGTTATAAAACCTTATAAATGTAGACGGGGAGGCCCAGCCTGCCGCCATACAAATATCTTGCAAGGCAATCCCACTTGACCAGGCCCACGAAGAGGCCATGCCTCTCGTGGAATGCGCTCTGACACCCAAAGGGCACTGCATGCCCTTGGAGGCGTATGCCAGCGCTATAGCATCAACTATCCATCTGGATAGGCTCTGTTTCGACGCGGCTAGTCCCTTAGAACGTCCGCTAAACGAAACAAAGAGCTGTTCCGTCTGTCTGAAAACAGACGAGCGAGACACATAAGCTCGTAATGCCTTGACTGGGCAAAGGAGGCTCGCGTCTCTTTCCTCATCAGGGACCGGTAGGGCTGACAGAGAGATAATCTGCGCCCTAAACGGTGTGTTGAGGGATTTTGGAACATAACCGTGCTTAGGTTTGAGTATAACTTTTGAGTCATTGGGCCCAAACTCCATGCACGCCGCGCTGACAGAGAGCGCGTGCAGATCCCCTATGCGCTTCACTGAAGCGAGAGCCAGCAAAAACACCGTTTTGAAAGACAGGTGTTTCAAATCGATTGACTGTAAAGGCTCAAATGGCGCACCTTTCATGGCTTCCAGAACCGTAGAAAGGTCCCATACGGGGACTGAGGGAGGTCTGGGAGGATTCAGTCTCTTAGCTCCTCTAAGGAAGCGGATGACTAAATCGTTCCTTCCTATTGACTGACCAAGCGTTGTTTCTGAGAACGCTGCTATAGCCGCCACATAAACTTTGAGCGTGGAGGGGGCCCTGCCCCCATCCAACAGCTCTTGTAGGAAGGAAAGCACCTCCGTCACATCACAGTTTGTGGGTGACACACCACAGGCTGTGCACCAGCCCGAAAACACTGACCATTTCGAAGAATAGAGTCGTCTTGTAGACGGAGCTCTAGCCTGCGTGATCGTGTTTAATACTCCTTTAGGGAGTCCAACATGTACCCGTTGATGGCCCAGACATGAAGGGACCATAGTTCCGGGTGAGGATGCCAGATCGAGCCGCGGGCCTGTGAGAGGAGATCTCTCCTCACTGGTACTGGCCACGGGGCAGTACTTGCTAACTGCATCACGGCTGGGAACCAAGGTTGGTTTTTCCAGAACGGTGCTACCAGCAGTACTGAGCATCCTTCTTCCCTGATCCGTTCTATCACCTGAGGCAGGAGAGAGACGGGGGGAAAAGCATAGAGCGGGCGGCGGGGCCACACATGGGCCAGCGCGCTCCTGCTCTTGGAGAAAAATTCTTGACAGTGAGCGTTTTCTTGAGACGCAAACAGGTCCACTTCCGCTCTGCCGAATTTCTTCCACAGCAGTTGGACTGTCTGTGGGTGTAGAGACCATTCGCCTGCCGGAACATTGTTCCTGGACAGTCTGTCTGGTCCTATATTCATGATCCCTGGCACGTGCGCTGCTCTGAGCGAGCGCAGGTTGCACTGAGCCCATACCAGGAGGCGTTCTGCCAGCCTGTACAGTTTCTCGGATCTGATGCCGCCCTGGCGATTTATGTAGGACACCACAGACATGTTGTCCGAACGGACCAAGACGTGGTGACCTTTTATTTGGGGACAAAAACGCGTCAGCGCGTTGTCTACTGCCAGCATTTCGAGGCAGTTTATGTGCAGGAGCTTCTCCCGTTCTGACCACTGGCCGAAGAACGGTCTGCCCTCGAGCAGCGCTCCCCATCCCGAGGTGGACGCGTCCGTGGACACCACTTTCACCCTCGAGGAAGTCCCCAGGCTTACACCTGATTGGTACCAGTCGTTCGCTTTCCAGGGTTTCAGAGCTGTAACGCATTTCTGATTGACCCTGAGGCGAAGCAAACCGGGTGCCCACGCTTCGCGTGGGACTCGCGCTTTCAGCCAAAACTGCAGCGGGCGCATGCGGAGCAGACCCAGCTGGAGCACTGACGATGCTGAGGCCATGAGACCTAGCATCTTCTGAAAATCTCTTGAGCGGGACAGACGCGCCGCAGCGAAAAGAGTTCGCTGTGCGTCGAATGTCTACCGCGCGCTGTTGTGATAGTCGCGCTATCATGGATAGTGAGTCCAGTTCTGTGCCCAGGAAAGATATTTTCTGACTGGGTGACAGGGAGCTCTTCGCCCAATTGACACTCAGACCCAAATCCTCGAGGTGATCGAGTAAAATGGTCGTGTGTTCTATGAGCACTGCGCGAGATTGCGCTAGAATCAGCCAATCGTCCAAATAGTTCAGCACTCGCATGCCTCTCATTCTGAGGGGTGCGAGCGCCGCATCCATGCACTTCGTAAATGTACGGGGTGCTAGGGACAAACCGAACGGCAGGACTGTGTACTGATATGCCTGGCCCTCGAAGGCGAATCTCAAATATCGCCTGTGACGTGACGCTATCTGTATTTGAAAATACGCGTCTTTCAGATCTATTGACACAAACCAATCTCCTTGGCGAATCTGCACAAGGATTTGCCTGGTCGTGAGCATCCTGAACTGTCGCTTCACAAGCACTTTGTTCAGTTGCCTTAGATCTAGTATGGGTCTGAGACCCCCGTCTTTTTTCGGTACCAGGAAGTATCTGCTGTATAGCCCTCCCTCGCTCTGATCTTGAGAGAGAGGTTCTATGGCCCCTTTGCTCAATAGTTTCGTCACTTCGGCTCGAAGTAGATGTGCTACTTCTGTTTTTACCGTGGTCTCGACGCGCGCCACATAGCGGCGAGGGCGTCGGAGAAACTGCAGCGAATAGCCTCTTTCTATAATGTTCAGCACCCACTTCGAAACCCCGGGTAGCTTTGCCCATGCGTCTGCATGGATAGCTAGGGGTCGAATACGAAGCGCGCTCCGCTCGCTCAGCGATGGAGAAGCTTCGGTGTGCTGTAACACAAGCGTGTCGCTCGTGACATTTGAGGCATGGGGCGCGCTGATGACAGCGGGCAGATTGCCCGCGCTCGACTCCTCTGCGGTGGTTAACCGCGAGGGGGAGGGCTGGGCGGTTCCCGTGGGAACTGTCATGTCTATGTGTGGATGTGGGCGCGGGACAGCGGGCACATTTATCACACCGAAAGCATCGTTCGCTTGCGTGAAGCGAGTGCACGTTGGTTTCGTTTTTACAGAAACCGTGAGACATGCATAACGTGGTGTTAGTGGGCACATTCACCATGTTTGAAAACGCAATCGGTCTGAGCCGATTCATGTGCGCGAGCCCTGTGTGACGGGCTGTGCTTGTGTGTAGAGATGGGCACTGGGCAGTGGGCATTCTTCTTACACATAAAGCACCATCGGCCGTGGCCGGGACACCAGAAAAAATTCACACTTATGGGATTTATCTGGGTAGCCGTAAAAACGGCGTTTGTGTGCAGGCAAGCAGGTGACAGAACCGACTTGTTTACTGCAGGATACACTGGAACAGTCACATTTACTGGAACTGAACGAGCGAGAAGTTGCCATAGAAACAGAGAGTGTCAACATGCTGGCGTTTATTGCAGGCCTGCGTGCATTACAACAGGCTTGTTCACTGCAATATTGACATTTCCAGTCGCCTGAATTCCAGAGGGGAATGGGAAATGTATAGGAAAAAGGAGGTTGGTCCGTCCGCAGCGGGACCAGAAAAACTCCCTTTTTTCCTTACGCCAGTGACGCACGGAACACCATAGAAACGGTGTTTGGGTGCAGGCGAGCGGGTTGTACAACGCGCTCGTTGGCTGCAAAATACACATCTGCAGTCGCCTTTTCAGGGAACTGACAGAGCGAGCATTGACGGCATAATTTTATCTGCCGGTAGACCCGGGGATCGAACGCGGGTCTCTCGCGTGCAAAAACCTGAGAGTCTGCCACTGGGCCACAGGGGGAGACACATTGAAACTCAGTTAGCGCGAGTATTATAAGAGAGCGTCAACGTGCTGGCGTTTGTTTGCAGGCATGCGTGTATTACAACAGGCTTGCTCACTGCAATACAGACATTTCCAGTCGCCCGAACTTCAGAGGGGAATGAGAAATGTACGAGAAAGAGGAGGTCGGTCCGTCCGCGGGGGGACCAGAAAACGCTCTTTTCTCCTTTCGCCAGTGACGCACGGAAACCATAGAAACGGTGTTTGGGGGCAGGCGAGCGGGTTGTGCAACGCGCTCGTTGGCTGCAAAATGCACGTCTGCAGTCGCTTTTCAGGGAACTGACAGAGCGAAGCATTGGCGGCATAATTGCCAGGTGAGTCCTCAGAGTCACCGTAGGCAGTACCTAACTCGCAGTGAGGGCAGTCGCCGTCAGCGAGTGCGAAAGCTGCGTGATCAGGAAAAGGGGCGTCTTGAAAAAGACACCCAGCTCTTTTAGTGCAATGGGAGTGTGTGTCGCGGCGGCGAGCACACACACATACATAAACACAGTAGCAGAGAAAGGATATAATGCCGGAAAGCGCAGCAGGAAGGCAAGGAAGGCGGCGCGGCCAGCGACTTCAGTGACTCGTCCCGCTGAAGGAGCTCTCTTTCAGACGGCGCGGCTTCTTATCCAGCTCCAGCGATGCGTGTGCTTCGCTTGAAGGATGAAAAATCAGATAATAGCTGCCTGCGAGCGATATTTATAGGCCTAGACCACGCCCATTTCGGCGGGACGTGACGCAGCGGGCGCGAAGTGCCCTGATTGGGTCTGACGTCACGCCAGGCCTCGCTCGATAGGCTGCTGCAGTTGCCGCAGAGCAGCCAATAGGCGCGCGAGCTGTCTCGCCTATGTCTGCATTGCTGCTGCAATGCGTTTTGCATTATTACAAAATTAAGGATAATTTTTGGCTTCAATATCTCGCGGAAAAGGATTTTCCCCTAGCGTAAGATATCTTACGCAGTACGAGAGACCTCTCGTAAGAGAACTTCAGTTGTTATGTTACTTCATCCATCGTTCTATGAAAGAAACACACAAACATCGGTAAGATCATTTATCATTAGTTTCTGTTGTGTGTGTTTGTATCATTTCAGCAGTGAGTCAGATGGAGATCAGTGTGTGATTGTGTTTCTATAATCAGCATCACGCATCAGATATTTTCTTTCTTTAATTTTTTTCCAAAAGAAGCTAAATATAAATCCTAAATATATTTTTGATATTTGAGTAAAAGTAATAGTTGATTTATTGTCTTGTGGCTTTGATGTAACAGAGTTAAATTAAAGGAGTCAGATTATGGTACTTTCATATTGTGATTGATCACATTACATATTATATTTTTAGCAAATAATTGGTCATTTGTACTGGAATACATTTTTAAAGCAACTGAGAAACACTAAAATATATTTTAATATTAAAATAAATAAATAAAATGTTCTAATAGTGTTGCAGACAGCAGGGAAATGTGAATAAAATACAACTAACCATTTAGTTGTGCAAAAGAAAGAACAATAAACAAACACATTAACTTTTAAAGGGAGGAAGAAACTCAAACTCTTCTGTATTCAGACACAAATTCATTCATAAAACTCTTTTATATATATATCTTTTTTTTTTTACACAGATATAGTCTAATTATTATTATTTTTTTATTTTTTTATATATGTTATGTTGTGTGATGTCTTTTACAGAGAGCAGAAGAGGAGAGTATTGTGGAGTATGTGTCTGTCAGCATGAGAAGATGATTCATTTTCAGCAGGATTGAGTCTTTCCCTCTAGTTTTCCTTTGAGAATAATCAGAAAATCCCAGCGGACAAACAGCCGGATCATTCTGACGGGTTTGAAGTGAGATATTCAGAGATTGATTGATGAAATGATCTCCTAAAACTTCAGGAGACTTTGCATTGTTTGTAACACAAGGACTTATTATGTAAATGTTCTGTCCTTCTGGAGCATTTTCATGTTTGACTCTTAATTCAGACCATGTGCGCAAAATACTCATCAAAAGAAGTGAAACAGAGCCCTGAAAACCTTAAAATATATGAAATTGAACTGTGATATTACTGTGAAATATGAAATAGTAAGGCTATTGATATTCAAGGGAATACACATATTCATGCTCTTATACTCATGCTTTGATACGCAGTGCTACTGTAGTTTTAGTAATTATTTCCAGCAAGAGAAATAATCTGATCAAACCGAAAGAAAGAAAGAAAGAAAGAAAGAAAGAAAGAAAGAAAGAAAGAAAGAAAGAAAGAAAGAAAGAAAGAAAGAAAGAAAGAACCCGCTGCAGGTTTCAGTTTGACTCAGAAGCTGAACTTCAGTAAACTATGAGATCAGACACGGTTTTAAAGTTGTACTTTTCCCCATACACTATAACTGAGAACTGAATAAATATATACAACAATTTGAAAATCACGAGTTACTCTCTATTTTACCATGAAATGTAGTTTTTAAATGATGTTTTGTTAACAAAGTTCAGGAGGAGCACGTTCAGATAATTAATACTCTGGGTTCGGACAAAAAGCTCGGAGCCTCCCCCCGGACAGCACGCCAAATCCGCATAAAGTGTGAACTCGTGAAATGGCACTGTACTGTGTGTGTGTGTGTGTGTGTGTGTGTGTGTGTGTGTGTGTGTGTGTGTGTGTGTGTGTGTGCATATTCAGACTCTGTCGGGGGAGGATTCACAAGCTTGTGTTTGTTAAGATCTGTTCTGCTTTCATTGATAGTCTTATTAGATCAGGCGTTTCACTGAACAGCTGCAAATGTTTCACATGTTTGTTTTGTTCTGTTTGTGCTTCTGCCGTCTGATCGGTAAGTTATAAACATATTTGTGACGTTTATTCACATCTCAGAGTAATAAACTCCTGCGACGGGTCAAATTAGATTATTTTCATCCACTGTGATCAAATCTCTCTTGCTGGTTTAGAAATCATGATTTCAATGAGTACAAATGCAAATCCTCCCCAGCAATTTTTCAAAATATAATTTAAATAATTTTCAATTCTTCTGCAGTAATCATAGACAACTAAACGTAATGGGAATTCAATAATAACAAATGTATTGAATACTGAATGTATTGATATTAAACTTTCAAGCTGTAAATAATTTATCATATAATTTTTATTTTGCTCTACAGCAAATCATTTTAAAGATCACATTATTGATTCCCTCAAATTTGTCTGTTTTTTCATATTGTTTTGTGTCTTTGTTGCTGTTAAAGGTTACGAACTGTTTTCAATCTTTCTAAACTAACAAAAGCTTTAATCTGTTATTTTTCTGTTCATGTTCTCCAGGAGTGTTTGCAGCCGAAACAAATGAAATACAGTCAGTGTCAGTGATGGAGGGAGATTCTGTCACGCTAAACACTGATGTTACTGAAATACATGAAGATGATGATATACTGTGGAAATATGGAGCTGAAAAGTCTCTGATAGCTAAAATCAGCATTGAGAACCGAATCTCCTCCACATATGATGATGTTCCTGATGGGAGATTCAGAGACAGACTGAAGCTGGACGATCAAACTGGATCTCTGACCATCACAAACACCACAACTGAACATACTGGAGATTATAAAGTAGAGATAAGGGGAATGAAGCTGACAATAAAAACATTCAGTGTTTCTGTCTATGGTGAGTTGAGAATATTTGTCTCGTCCTTTACAAATTTACAAGTAAAACTCAATCCACAGCATTTGTAGTATTGTGTCGATTACCACAAAAAATGTTTGACTCATCCCATTTGGAGGTTACGGCGAGACACATACAAATTAGGCCAATATTTGGAGGATATAAAGGAAACTTCAGCATTTTTACAGTCATTTTACAGTTTATGGTATATTGTCGTGGCAAAAGGTTAGCGATTTTTGATAGTGATTTTTCACACTAAAACCATGTTAACACAAACATTGATCACATCATTTGGCTGTACTATTGAAACAGTGAGTATTTTAACATTTACAGATCGGCCCCATTCAATGAAAACTTGTTTCCGCCACTTAATAAAAAAATTTAATGGTAATTTCCCCGTTTTATAGCACAATTTTTTATTTTATTTTATTTTTTTGTGGCAGAAAGAAGCTTCCACACCATCAGCGCTTCACTGTAACATACACTGTAAAAAAAAAAACTGTGAAAAAACGGTATTATTCCGGCAGCTGGGGCGCCAGAAAATTACCGTAAAATAACGGCAAAAAACAATCTCGTTAAAATACAGTAATTTTCCATAATTAAATAACAGATTATATCTTTAATATTACATAAAATCTTATGTAATTATTGGGATTTTTAACGTTTAAAAAAAGTCATATACACCTTTAAAACAATTAAATACTGTAAATTTAAGGTTTTATACAATTATTTTATATAATAATGCTGTCTATCTACAGTAATTTTCTTTTAATATAGTTTTTCTGTGTAAAATAACAATGAAATTATGTATAAAAAATGCACACAAGTACATAAATTCAAATACAAATGTTTGTAAATTTACAGTTTTTATTTTTATTTGTACCGATCCAATTTCACAACATCTCTAATTAAGTTCTTAATAATAGCAAATGTACAGTCAATTTCTTTTAAATTAACTAAATGTATGAGTACAGAATACCTGCATATTTACAGTATTAGTAATTGAACAAACACTAAACATCAAGATAAGTGATTGATAGGAAATAGATGCTTAGTATATAATTTAGAACATGTAAATATATCCACAATAAAAAGCAACTACCGTATACCTTTACAGTATAACTTATTTTAACATTTACAATTACATTTTATCCAAAGTGACTAACCAATTAAGATAATAATTAAAGATAATAAAAAGCAACAAGTGCAGTGACAAGTCCCAGTTAGTCGCACAGTACACATAGCAAGGTTTTTTTTTTTTTTTTTTACAAAGATATAGTATTATTGGGTGAAGTGTTTATGAAAAAGATGGATCTTTAGCAGTTTCTTGAAAATGTGTTGAGTTGCGCCGGTCATTCCACCACCAGGAAACAGTCCAGGTAAATGTCAGTGAAAGTGGTTTTGTGTCTCTTTGGGATGATGGCACCACAAGGCGCCGTTCACTTGCAGAACACATGCTTCTGGAGGACACATAGATCTGAAGCAGTGAGTTTAGGCATAGGGCTACCTTTAAAGACAACTCTTGCTGCAGCATCTGGATCAGTTGCAGAGGTTTTACTGATACTGGAAGAGCTGCCAGGAGAGCATTACAATAGCCCAGTCTGGATAGAACAAGAGAGTTGTGTAGCTCCGATAGGAAGGGCCTGATCCTCCTAATGATAAGGCAAATCAGCAGGATCACAGCAAGTATGTTTTGGCTGAAAGTTGAACCATAAGCAGTTCTGTCTTGGCAAGGCTGATTTGAAGGTGAAGGTCATTCATCCAGCAAGAATTTTCCATCAGGTAGGCTGAGATGCGAGCAGCAACCGTCAGATCATCTGGCTGGATTAAAAGGTAGAGATATGTGTCATTAAGATATTAGTGATAGGAAAAGTCATGTTTCTAAATGACAGAGCCTAGTTAAAAAAAAGAAAGAAAGATGGGTGGAATCTAACACAATCGTAATATTGCTGTAGCAAATCCAAACCTTGTGCATACTTTTAGTGCAATCATATGGAATCAGAACCATTATGATTTTTATGTTTTAATGAATTCTTCCCATACCTTGTTTGCCATGATCATCTGCTTTCCACGTGACCTGAAATCACACACACACACGTTATTTTAAAACTCAGTATTAGATTTACACATGTCAGAATATGTTCCATTGGGACAATGCAACAACTCAACTGACTATGATCTTGAAGCTGAGCTGGAAAGGCCAGCAGTAATATTTTGAGCTGCCATGTGATTTTAGCTAAGTTACATTTATAGAAAGTAACATTAAATGAATATGATTTACTGTGACCTAGACCTAGATACACCTAGGGGTTCATCATGTTGTATTCATATTCTAGTCTTCCTGTTCTAGGCTTTCCTGTATCATCAACAAGTATGTTAAGTTACAGACAGTATTTCGATTACTTAACGGTCTTAATAAAGTTAGTCATGTTAACTATTACGAAATAAACAAAAGAAACACAGTAGGCCTATTTTTAGTAAAACTGTGGCTATTACAATGGTAAAAAAATCAGCTAAAAACGTGTTTACTACAATTTTACTATAATAAAATAAAGTTAAAAAAAAAGTTGACAAAAAATTGAAAAATAAAGTTTTCAGCTTCCAGACATGGTTTCAAAATGTAGGTATGTGGACATTTCAATAAATAGCGCCCGCCATTTTGTCCCAAATCTCTGTGCTGGATTTTCCCTCATCACTCTGAGCGGGTCTCCTCAAATGCGTTGTTTTCATTGGCTCACTGTGGGAATCCTTGATTATTTTTAGCCAATCATGTCATTAGGGTTTTCGGCTGAACATTTGTTTTACATTTTTGCTAGTCAGGCTGCATTTTCCTCCTGAACGGCGATTTTAAACAAGACGGAAGAATTCAACTGTCAAGAAATTATTTTCACCCATTTTGGACACTTCTCAGAGGTAGGTGGACATAAAGAACATATCCCAGATAGCAATGAGTCGGCGGCCCACCGTCGGCAGTAGAAGCGGCAGAACGGCGACATCGCAAACACGTTGGACGGCGCACCGCCGGCGGCAGCCGCTTTTTAAAAGCGGCAGCCGCCTTCCTACCGCCTTCGTTCCGCGGCCGGCCCGCGGGCCAACCGCCGTCCCGCCGCCTTTATATTGAAGGCGGCCCTTCCGCGGCCCGCCGGAGGCAAGCGCTATTTTCGAGCGATCTGCCGCCGCTTATTCTGGCTATATATAATATTTAATATTTATAGCATGCAGTTTATCAAGAATAATGATTGCTCAAACCAGACAAATATCCATTTGGCATTTTTATTCCACATTTCAAAGTACATTAACTGTCATTTAAACAAGATGTGTCAGATCACTGAAACATAACAGAAAAATAAATAAATAAATCAATATACTAACATGCAGGTTTCTTATTAAATTTTGGTAAAAAAAACAAAAAAAAAACAGCCTTACAAGCAAATTACAACTCTTACAATAATTGTTCATATAAAGAGGACAGCTCTAGGGTGAAAAAAATTACCTGTAAACATTATGACAAGTAAAGAGAATACTTGATACGAAATAATGTGCAGGATACCAAATAAATCAAAGTATGACATCACATTTACAAGCCATTTCTAACAATAGGTTAAGTGGTAGTAATTTATAGTAAAGCTCTGGAGTAGAATAGACCATTATAGCTGCAATGCTGACCTGTGGCACAAGGACTTACAAGCATTATTTGAAAAAAGAAAAAAAAGAAAGTAATTTCCACAGTTAGTGAGTATAGTGTGACACTTCTGACTTCTTTAGGGGTCTTGATGTTACTGACTGCAAGATAAAGAAAGGATTCCAGTTGTCAGTGATTCTGGGGTGTCAGTAGTCAGCCTAAGTGGTCGGCTGTGGGTCCCTCTCAGCTGTGCGGTGCCTTTTTCTGCCTTCACGGTCAGATGCTCCTTTCAGGTAACGCGAAACATTAACCTAGACCGCTTCATCAGTGGCATCCTGGGTTGCCAGGTTCTTCCGGATGGCTAATTTAGAAAATACAGATCTGTCATTTCATTTGAATTGCATGAGGCCATACACATCTACTTAAATATAATAAAAATATCCAACTTACTTTGAACAATGGTCTAAAGCAGTGGTTCTCAAT
Source organism: Leuciscus leuciscus (assembly GCF_965113295.1). NCBI lineage: Eukaryota > Metazoa > Chordata > Actinopteri > Cypriniformes > Leuciscidae > Leuciscus > Leuciscus leuciscus. Next base: position 13,228,477 of record NC_138739.1, read on the forward strand.
TCCAGTCCTCGTGACCCACTGCTCTGCACATTTTGTATGTCTCCCTTATTTAACAGACCTGAACCAGATCATCAGCTCATTAGGAGAGACTCCATGAACTGAACTGAGTGTGTCAGATAAGAGAGACATACAAAAAGTGCAGAGCAGTGGGTCACGAGGACTGGAATTGAGAACCAATGGTCTAAAGGAACATGTCTCTAAAACATGCTTTATCCCCTACACCAAAGCTGAAAATCCAAAAAAGTGTTACAAATTACATTTCTCTGAAGCTTCTCATAAATAAATAAAAAATGTGAAAGGCTAAGGATTCAGACTGTAATATATGCAGCATACAATCTTAAATTTTACTTTTTAGATTACTCTATGGCGTTATAATCAGCAAACTTACAAATTGTTCCTGGAGCTTTTTATCCTGCTTCAAACTGTTGTCAAGACACGGCAAATCTTCCTGGGTGTGTAGGGGTCAGATCCCCTGACAGGGATAACTCCAACATCGCCAAACTCTGCAAGACGTCACAGCATAAGGGTCTGATCTGCACCTACAGGGTTTCCCAGAATAAAATAGTCAGTCCTGGTCCCTCAACTACTAAACTATGACATTTATATCTAGGTCTACAACATGTACAGGTAGCCCCAGTGGGAATTAAACCAACAACCACAGGTGCTGTTTGCAAGTTGTACCTGATTGCCCAGTGCAAGCAAACGTCTTCAACATTGTTTGTTGAACTTGCTTCACCTGCTCTTGAAGTAAGCCGCTGTCACCCAAAGCTACAAAATGAAAGGCATATGGTCATTTTGGACTTACATCACACACAAAAAAGTACAATTTAAGAAACAGTGCAAGTTCTCACCTGCTCGTGCATTGCTTTCCCTCAGGGCTTGGTTCTACATTTTAAAAATAAAACAAACAACTAAAGGCACTATTTGCAATACTGTTAAAACACTGGACATTAAGACATAGGGCTAGAATATACCTTCACAGCTGAAAACTTCATGCTTGACACGAGATGCCATTGGAGTACAAGGGCCAACAATAGAGCAATGACTTTCTCCCTCCTATTGATAATCATTGACATGTAAAAATATGTTTGAAGTTATTGCATACATTTAATGAATTGGACTTAAATGTAACACTTAGTTAAGCGCAACGTATTACATACCTCCAGAGTTTTCACCCATATGCTGCCAGGGTAAATTTGCTGCCGGGGGTGTAAAGCTTAGTACTTGATGAGCTGGGGGAGCAAACATAACAGCTTTAATTTCAATGCAGAGTATTGCATATTCAGTAATGAAACAATAATTGAACTGTGCAAAGCTAATGGAATGTACAACACACCTCAACACCTTTCATCCAGAAACTGCTGCAGCGAATCCCATCAAGTGTCCTAGTGAAAAACAGATTATGATTAAAGGATTCATCATCTTAAAGTCAGCATGAAATCAAATTTTACAATTTGTATTTTTATATGTAATATTGTAGGGTTTATGTAAATGATTCATCTGTGCACTTCATTTTTTATTCATGTACCCTTATAATATTTAATCAAATACGTTACCCTTCCCTCCCCCCTCGAAACGACTTCTCTTCCGGTCATGTGCAATGGCGTGAGGGCGTGGCAACTCCCCTCAAACCATTAGTCTGCTATGAGCAGAGATGGAGAGGAGGAGCGCTAGAGTAAAACCCTGCTCCTCTATTCAATATTCCCTTTCACTTGGAAATACGTCACAACACTGGAGAAAAGTCGTTTGTAACTTCCAGTTCATGCCAACTTTAAATAGAAGCAATAGTTTCCAAGACAAAAAAACTTCACAAATAACATCACTTACTTGTACTCAAACTCTTGGCAGATTCTGGATTACTGGGGAGAAACCTGGTTCTAAGAAAGAGGAAACAGAAATTCGATGATAATAATAATAATAATGAATGAAACATTCCGCTATCCACAATAAACAGACAAATAAATTACACAGATGAAATAAAGGAAAATCAAATGTACAAGTCAGACCCATTTACCTGCTCCCTTCATGGACTTAAAATGATGTTTCTCCCAGGTGCTGTGTGGAGGTGTGCAGCGGATGGCTAAATTGTTCCTTTGTCTTTTTTGCGGAGGTTAAATGGGGGCCAATGGCACATGCCCTTCGCTGAGCCACTCTTGCGGAACCACTGCAAATGGCAGATCCTCCTTGTTGATAAACTGAACAATGTGAAGCATCTAAAATAGAAGACACATTAGCATAAAGTATACTTTTTGATAAAAAAAATTCAGGCAAAATCAACAACATTAAAATGCTCACACCTTCGAAAAAGCAGTAATTTTCACAAGTGGATCAACAGAAAACCATGTTCAGACAAACAAAATCATATAAACAACCTATATACATCGTTATTTTTGTAAGAAAACACCAAAAGTTAAACTAGTCTTTCTAGATGTAAAGTTTGGCTACCTACTGTAGCTAGATACATTTAACATGTAACGTTAGAACATGCTTGAACTCAGTGTGTAAAAAAGGTGAAACAGCATGTGGTAGCGAACACTGTAATATAGACTAGCAGCATAATCATGTTTAGTTAGAAAACAACACAAGTTATACTGATCAGTCTTTCTTGTCGTGAAGATTTTGCTAACGTTACCATTCCCACCGTAGTTCAGGAACTGTAACGTTAGTTAATTCGACTGACCAATACTATCTTAAACCACATGTACTCACACTTGTATAAACATACATAACAGTTAAACATACTTAGAAGAAGAAAAAAACTCAACGCCAGGAAGAAACTAAGTAACGTTAGCCTAGCAATGGCGGAAGCATGGCGGAAACTTTGCAAACAAGGCTAACTTACTTTAGCTTGACTAGTTAGGCAAGAACAGATTTTAAGAAGAAGAACTAAAAACAATGTCAAAAATAAACATAGTAATATTGCGTTAAACAAAAAGGAAAAATTTACTTACTTAAAAGATCGTATATTTCCTCTCTCCAAATACTGATACGTGTGACGAGACGAGTAAATCTGCTTCAGTTTTTTAGGTGCTGCCCCTCTCGACCGGTGGAGGTACTTCTCTGTTTGTGCTTTAACACTTTCTTAAAAATTTGTACAGGTCGCAAAACTCGCAATTGCAAACTGCAAAGTAATCCCTTATACATGTAAAAGGTAAAATAAATTAAAAATTGAGCTTGTAAAACAATGAAAGACATAACCACAATTTCCTGGAGTGACAGCTAGAGAGACAAAATATTTATAAATATTTCACTTTATCCTTCAGGTCAAAACAGGGATTTTCATGTTTCTCATAGACATTACCATGGTTGCAAATTAATAAAAAAAATATAAAGCAAACCCAAGATTTTGGCCAAGTTGCAGATGTCTTTCACTGTTCACTGATTTCAAGCATTGGTGATTTTGACTTATTCTTTCAGAAAACAAGACAATTTTTACGTGTCTATTAAATGCTTCTTCATGTAAGAATTGTAGATATCTGGACTGGAAACAAAATAAAAACACTAATTAAGAAAAACATATTTTGCAGTGGGGTGAGTAAATGATGGCTTTTCATTTTAGGTTTCATCTACCCCTTTTATGTTTACATACCAGGAAATAAGTCGTGGACTTTCTGGCAAATGTAGATTGCTGGACATCAGCGATGCAAATTCCTGAAACAATTTTTATGTATACTGATTTACCTTACAAATATTGGATGTTACATTATAAAGCATTAAAAGCATTGCAAGTGTTGTGGTTAATATGCATTTACAACAAATATCACTTTAAAACTATCAATACTGAGGTAAAAGCATGGTCAGTTTTGTGATTACTGTCCTTTGCTACACCAATTACAGTAAAACTAAGGTTACTGTGGTAAAAGTGTTGTGGTTACTGTGCATTTACAATAGGTATCACATTAAAACTACCAATAGTGTGGTAAAAGCATGGTAAGTTTTGTGATTACTGTCTTTTTACTACACATATCACAGTAAAACTAATGTTACCTTGGTAAAAGCATGGTAAGTGTTGTTTTTACTGTGCTTCTACTACAAACAAAACTTTGGAACTAATTGTACTATTTTTAATCTGATATGAACATCTAGGCCTATAGCACGTCACGTGACAGGCAGTGTTTAATCACCCTATTTTGAATTAGAAAGCAATGAAACGCAAAGTCTCCGTGGAGATGGCAGATATAATGGCAGATTAATATCGACAAACAGAAAAGACATTATATCACACATTATTCGGACAGCGTATTTAGGTATTTACTACTTACCAACATCTGACACACGTGAACTGATGCCAAATATCGCGATGTGTTCGGAACGAGACTTCTTCAGCGCGATTTTCTACTGATAAAATATAATTTTAAAAATATCAATAAACAGCAAAGCAATCCAGCTTCCCTGGCAATAAGACCTAAATAATAACATTAAAAAATACAGAGAGAAGGAAATTAATACTGGAATAAAGTCGTTATTTTTGTTTTTGCGCACAAAAAGTATTCTCGTCGCTTGATATACTTAAGATTGAACCACTGTAGTCACTTGGACTATATTAACGATCTCTTTAATAACTTTTCTGGGCCAGCAAGTTTGGGCCACCTAGCAGCCTATGGAGAAGTGATCAGCTCTCAGATTTCATCAAAAATATCTTAATTTGTGTTCCGAAGATGAACGAACGTCTTACGCGGTTGGAACAACATGAGGGTGAGTAATTACTGACAGGATTTTCATTTTTGGGTGAACTAACCCTTTAAGGACCAACATAATAGCAAGCTGCTTATATGTTGGCATGTAACGTAATTGTGATTTGCAAAATAGTTTCCTCAGAACGTATTTCATGTGATACAGGATTGCATATTACTGTTAAGCCTACTATGAATATTAAAATACGCCGAACCATGTGTCCTGTATAATAGCTACATGAATGACCTTTGCAGCAAAAAAACCCACGTGAAAATCAGTTCGGTATTCAGTGAGGTATGATTAATTAAATGCGCTGACAGCTCATTGCACCTGCCATACAGATTACACTGAATGGAGCGGGTGACCGGTCTAAGATGGCGGCCCCACGGCTCGCCCGCGCCAGTAGGCAGTAGCGGTCGATAGGGCGTCTATCTATATGATGTCTATGCTCACACAGACATGCACTGACAATTTCAAAAACTTTTAGCCTTTTATGTTCAAACTGGAGTCAGACAATGATGGAGAGACTCAAGAAGAACTGACAACAGTAGAAGCAACAGGACATTTCTGAATTGTTAGTTGATGAATTTATGTAGCTTATGTGTAATTATCTTCTAGTCATTAATTAGCATTTTCTATCTTGATAATCTATAAATCGAGTTCCAGGGGTGGGGTTTATGTCAATTCTAGGGTTGGTGATGTCACTAACTAGTCCTTAAAAAAGCTATTTCTTTAAAAGCAAATATCTCCCTTTGCTTTGAACTTTGAGCGTTGTAACTTTGCAGATGTTGTTTATGCTCAAACAGCAACATAACACACTTACTAAAGTTAGAAAAGTGAAATCATAATTCAACCACCCCTTTAAGGGACTCTATATAAACACAGAGCTCAACGCTAAGGAGTTTATGGTGAGGCCTACTTGCCCTTCCAAAATTTTCACTTGCCCCAATAATTTAATAAATAAATAAATACATACACAAAATAGCACAAATAAATACAACAGAACAAATAAGGTCAGATCAGGTATGTAGTAACAGTATAGGTACAAAATACTATATGCATTAAATATATTAATCCTTATTAAAGCTAAAGAAGTTATTCAGTCAAGGTCAGCAGCAGGTGTATACTGTCACTTTAAGAACAAATGCACTGATCTGACACATTTCAGATATTCTCTCAACTGTTTACGTTCATTAAGACCTTTTATTTTACATCAGTTAAGATTGTTTACTCGGACACAAGCCAAATTGGGCATTTTGACGTAATTTTGTGTGTACTCATTCGTTTAAGCGCGATAAGACACAAAGATCTCAGTTCAGACTTGTGAGTATGTGCAGTGAAAACAGCACGCGGTTACCAAATTGAGTTTCTTTCGAGTCTTCTTGCACGTCAATTGTTTAAAGTCGTTTGAATGTTTATGAAGACTGTGGTCTCGTTTTAATACTGCTTTCTAAATAACAAGTGGAATTTTGATATCAAGCAGTCGAAAACCCAATCTCACTCAAAATCTGGAGCTGAATTGAACATCACACCAATTTTACAATCAGTCCTTGTTTGGTGTGGGGCCAAGGTGGGTCAAACTCCTGATTGGGTGGGCCATGCCAACTCTTGCCCCCCTGTGGAGCTGGGCCTGATTGAGACACAGCCTATATGTGTGTTGGAGTAGGGCTGGAACTAAACTCTTCAAGGCTGTGGCCCACTAGGAATTGGGTTTTGCACTCCTGCTCTTTATCCTTGCTATTATTAGCAAATTAATTATTTTACAGACACTTTAATAAGGTCTTGTTTTAAAGGTTGGTCTGCAATTAATGTTCACTTTGTATCAGCAGTTCCTGATTGTGTTTTTGTTTCCTTGCAGAAATCAAAGAAAGAGGATGTGTAAGAAAATATCCCTAAACATTGATGATCAAAAACTGGATCTACTGGATCTGATGTTAGAGCTCATACGGGCCCTGACTCACAACCTTTGGTTTCTCACAGAATCTCTGTTTTGCGTTTGATCTTTCTATGACATTGATTGATCACATCTGTTTTCAGATGTGATTGATCACAAGTTTTTTTGTGATGTCTGATATTTTGTTGCTCTGTATTAGTACTGTAATGTAGTGGTTCACAAATAGTACAGCATCCAGAAACAAAATTTAGGTTTTTAGCTTAACATCACATGGAAATTTACTAACTTTATTGAATATTGAACCCACCCTCACTTTGAGCTTACCTTTGTCACTTCTTTTTAAATTGAATATTGAATGCGTTGCACAGTGCTGTACAGTAGTCTGTAAAGGCAAGATTTTTTGTATCCCCCAAAAAACAAAAGGAAACTCTGCCCGCAGCCGATTCTAAAGATTTAATTGGTCACGTCAATCACAGTGCTGATTGCCTAATCTACACCTAACGCTTATTTGAGGCCTTGATATAGGCCTACTTCAAGTGAAATTGAAGAACGAACTGATGTGATGTCAATTCGAACAAAATCAGGCTTAAAAAACGAAGTTCATTTTGGGAGTTTGAAACAGCTTGCCAAAGCGAACTTCCGGCTGGTAAACACCTTTGTACTCCCATTGGTCAGTGGCGATTATGTAATAGGTGTGCGCTGAGGCTCCGCCTTTTACATAAAAAAAAATTCTGGTTCATATCTCCTGTTCAGTCTGTCGAGGTCAGACGTCTGCGAGTGAAAACATGAGCGCACTGGAATACTGCCATGGAAAATTAAGTTGTATTTCCGATGAAACAAGACACTGACACTGTTTTTCATGTTAATACGGTAAAGCTGCTTGATTTTAAGCAGTCTATTGTATAAAGTGATATATAAATAAATGTGACGAGACTTTAGTGGAGTGTAGAATGGCAGAGCTTGTAACATATCCATGTTGCTATGATTAGATGTTTTTCTTATGCTTTATTAAAATGCTTGCTGTTTTCTCAATTTTGTTGTTTATTTTGTTATTGAGAGGAAAGCGCACAGCACATATTTACATATTCATCTAACCCTTGCTCTCAGCAGTGTGAGCGGCGTCAGATGTTCAATTACAGTATATCACTCACGTATTCACTTCGTTTTACCCCTAAATGAAGAATGAGAATAAATTACCTTTATTCTTTAAAGGTAAAAGTCTTTCTAATAGGAAAACATGATTTAACTTGAACACTAACAAAAGTTACAATCACTTTAGCTTTCAACATTATCAGTGTAAAAGGAAAGATTCTTAAAGCCTTTAAAGCAGGTAAAGTTGTTTAAGTTAGGCTACATGTTTAAATGCAGACAGAAGAATGAAACAACTTACTGTATAGAAAACTTAGTTGTAACAAATAATGCACTGTTGTGCAGAAGAGGCCGTAAAAGCCTTTCTCACAGTGTGAGGTTATGTGTGCGGGAGTGACTGGGTTAAAGCCTTTCTCCCAGATCAAGTTACCTTTACTTCTTATACCCTGAGTAAAGCATTGTTAAACATGAGTGAAATAACAACACCAAAACCGACCGACAGGAAACCAAAAGATACACGGACAGCAACGGATCTGGGCAGACACTATGTTGCTGTCTAGGTATGGCAAATGTGTGGTGATCAACAGGGGCAGAAGAACATTAACATTCTCCTCAATGCATGTTTAAGCAATAGTACTTTCAGACCTCTATTAAATTCATCACCATTCAGTTCAGTTTATAAGCTGTCAGATGAGACCAAACATGGCATAGTTACATATTGGAATACACTAGCAGATAAACAGTATGTAGTTGAAAGCACAGTACTGTATGTCCTGTGAAGCAAATGGTACAGACGTGTCATTGAGGTGCAAATAACTCCGTCTCTCCCGACAGAACCATCCTGTGCCTGGAGTGTCCCAATACTCCTCAATCAGGATATCCCTTGCACTAGATAGGCATTAGTAAATTGTGATGAAGGTCATTGTGGCACGTTTAATTCACATGTACTCCTTTAAAAGGATTTCTGAAGTTGTAGGGCAGTAAAGAGTTCTACTCATATTCGCTCATCCCTACAATCTTATAGTGTTTAAGGTCAAAATTCAGACATTTCACTGGTATTTGTACCGACCTCTGAAATCTTGGAATCGTGACAATTAGAGTTTCAGCTGATCTTCTCTCCATCATTTCCAAATTCTCTTCAGTGTCCATTTCAATGTATTAATGATGTTACATTGTTTTATTGGGAGCCTCGGCCTGAGTCTGATTTAAGGATTTCCCATGTCCTCCAAAGGAATGTCACTGGGATCATGTGGCCCCGGCCTCCTGAATGTCATTGGGATCAGGTGGTGGGTTATCAGCATCACCCTCCTGAATGACATTGGGATCATGTGGTGGGTTATCAGCATCACCCCTCTGAATGTCATTGAGATCATGTAGTGGAATATTGACTCGGGGTAAATGTGAATTAGTTCAAGAATATAGGGAATTTTGGCAATATTCATAATTATAACTCATGGTCATAATTCATAAGTCGCATGTACATTTATTTTATTAATTATAGGAAATGCCTTGTTCTGTAACTGGTCTAATCACCGTTCGATTCGTCCCGCGAATAAATGTAAGATCATCACAGTTAAGAAGGGGTATTTACAAACTCCCGGAAGGATGCTCTGGCCGCGAGTATCCCTTCCTGAGTTTATGAATTAAGAATTACTCAATGTATTCTATAATAACGAGCTTGTAGCTTTAGATCTTTTTAGCTTCATTGACTTATAAGGTGGGTTTTCAAACACAGAGACAGTTAAAAGTATAAATGGGTTTATTAATAAAATGGCACACGCTAGAGATTATAAGCTACAAATATAAACGTACGTAAAATGCAAACAATAAAACAAACAAACATTTAAACAAACATGACGTGATCGGAATGAATGACAAGAAAGAAAGAAAGAAATAAAGAGTTAAGAGATAGAGGGTAACTTAATTCACAGACCTACAAGCTAAACACCAGGAATCAGCTGTTAGAGAGAAAGATACTTGCGAGATGTGGTACTCTTTCAGTGTGATGCTGAAAAGGGGACGCGCGCGTGCGCGTGTCCGGCTGGTGCTGAGGCGTTGCTGCGTCTTCCCGATGCCGCGGGAAGTTTGAAAAGGTTCACTGAATGTAACGTTACCGAGAAAGTTCAGATCATTTCCCGAGGGGAAAGGCACGGAGGAGCTTAGTTGCAAAGGCACGGCAGCTTCTACATGACGCGAGGCATGCGTCCCACAGGGCCAAGGCCGTCCAGCTGGAACGGCGCTGCACGTGGAGAACGGAGGAGGTCCGGGATGGGAGAGACCGGAGCAGGATCAGAGTTGAGGGAGAAGAGAGCGATCGGAAGAGGAAGAGAGCGATATGAGGGGGCTTCTGCCGTTTTATCAGACATCTGTTTACGCCCCCTTCCCGAGGCTCAGCGAATCAGATTGTCTTTTTATCTGAGGCGGGAAGAATTCTGTGTGTTAATGCAGCCCGACCCCACGTGTGGAATCACGAGGGGGCAAAATATGGTATTATGCTCGGGGAATTAAAAACGCATGGAACAATAACGTTTATCACAGTCCCTTATCAAAAATCTCCTTCGTCTTGCGACGGGGATTAAAACAACACCAAAAACGAATAGTGACAAAGATAGCAACACAGAGATACGTTCATATGCAACATTACACACAAATAACTTTGGATTAAACACACTAAAATTGTCAGTGTTTCCATTATGGCCAGTGACAACACTTGCGAAACACAGGAATATGTATCAAACATTTAGTGGCTTGTTATGTGGAAGCATATCTGTTTCCAAAGTTCCAGAGTGTGTGTGTGTGTGTGTGTGTGTGTGTGTGTGTGTGTGTGTGTGTGTGTGTGTGTGTGTGTGTGTTCTGGAATGCCTTTGAGGCTTGGTTCGTAAAGTTTTATGGTCTGAGTTCGGGTTGCCAGACACTATGGAGTGAATATTCTTTCAATGAATCTTCAGAATTAAAGGTTTTACTCTAGCAAAACACACCTCTATTATAAGGCAAAGCTAATCACACACATACATATCAGAAGGTATACATTCAAGAGCCATATTTCTACATGACGTTGCACTTTAGTGGCTTTCGTGTGTGTGTGTGTGTGTGTGTGTGTGTGTGTGTGTGTGTGTGTGTGTGTGTGTGTGTGTGTGTGTGTGTGTGTGTGTGTGTGGAATGTCATGAGGCTGTAAAGTTGGGGGATACGAGTCACATGGGTGCTGGTAAATTGGTCCTCGTGGGGCAATTATTAACCAGCAAGGACAAAGACGATGTGTTTTGCCATCACATGATCCACTTAATGCGAAAAGCAGATGCCATTGTTGTTACAGTTATCAACATCACCCCCCTGAATGACATTGGGATCATGTGGTGGGTTATCAGCATCACCCTCCTGAATGACATTGGGGTCATGTAGTGGGTTATCAGCATCACCCCCCTGAATGTCATTGGGATCATGTGGCCCCGGCCTCCTGAATGACATTAGGATCATGTAGTGGGTTATCAGCATCACCCTCCTGAATGACATTGGGATCATGTGGTGGGTTATCAGCATCACCCCCCTGAATGACATTGGGATCATGTGGTGGGTTATCAGCATCACCCCCCTGAATGACATTGGGATCATGTGGTGGGTTATCAACATCACCCTCCTGAATGACATTGGGATCATGTGGTGGGTTATCAGCATCACCCCCCTGAATGACATTCAGCTCATGTGGTGGGTTATCAGCATCATCCTCCTGTAAGAAAACACAGATTCACAGAAGGTTAAAGTAATGAGGAGGATTGATGTTTCAGATACACAAACACAAAAACTACAACAGATTTGTGTTTTCAGTTCCTTAATATTAAAAACTGTCTGTAAACTGCATCAAACTGTCATCTCCTGCACTTCAGTATTACAAAATTACGTATTATGATTTCAATATCACATCAAAACTGCTTAAACTGTTGTATTGCCGTTTTCTTACAAGACTTGCTATCTGACAAAAGTTGCACTTTATGTTTTAATATGAATTGTTATTCATTTAATTTTGGCGTTATTTGTGTTTTTGATAGTTTTGACTGCCTCACTGGTGAACCGTAGTGTTAAAAATAAAGGACAAAAAATTACTATTCATTCAGTTTACATTTATGTTTGTATATACAGTAGAATTAAATTAATATTCCTTGTTAACTCAGCTATTTGTAATAATTACATGCTGTGGTACTGGTGCATGGGTCCTGCGGCGATAGTAAATCACTTCAGCAGTTACAGCAGTAGCACACACCAGCAGTTACAGCAGTAGCAGCAGTAGCACACACCAGCAGAACACCAACAACTATTCCTGCTACAGCTCCTGGAGACAGACCTGAACCTGGAACAGATGAAGACAGACAGACAATGTTAACAGCTCGACTGATAATACACCCAGTGTTTAACAATATTTTTTACTCATATTTACACCTTTCTACCTTATGCATACACCTTTCTGGTCATCAGTTGTATGATATTGATTTAACTTATAAATGGCACCGACAGTTAAAATCACTGTAACGGGGTTCAGATGTTACGGGAAGAAGGAGGCGGGAACCGGCGAACATTCAACATTTTAATAAATAAATAAACAAATACAAAAATGAAAGTAAAAGCCAGCAGCCCCTCACGGACGACTGCTGGCAGCACAAACAGAAACAAAACATGAACTAAAAATCAGGCCTGTCCTCTCTCGCTCTTCACTGTCGTCGCTCCTCCTTTATGCTTCCGCTCCTCCGTGAGAGATGCGAGACCGGTGCGTCGCGCATGTGTCGCTCATTATCAATCGCGCCACCGGCCTCGCGCCGTCCTCCCACGGCCCTCGACCTCGTCGTGCTCGCCACATACCCCCATCACCCCTCGCAGGCCGGGGGGCACCCACGCGACTGCGCCTACTCCCCCCCCTCCCCGGGGGGGACCGATAACGGCGGCTGCTGTACCTGGGCTGGGGGTATGGATAGACGAGGTACGAGAGAAAGGAAACGGAAGCACGAGGAGCGACAGAGACGAGAGAGGGGAGAGAAAAAAAAAATAAAAATTCTTGATCCGGTTCCCGGACACACTGCCGCTCGGTCCTCAACCGGCTGAGAGTCACTCGCGGTGCCATGCGATGGTACTGGACATTCGTTGGGGAACGGCTCGACGCTCTTCCGCCTCCTGGCGGCCGGCGGTGACTCCTCCTGTCGAGGGCAGCCGGCAGCGAGTTTCCCGTTCCCTGCTCCGCCCCCATCATGGCCGACGGCAACAGGCTCCGGCCCACGGCGAACGGGAGCGACTCCTCCACTCCCTCTTGGACGGCAGCCACCCCTCCTCGATCCAGCAGCACGGTGTCGAGCTCTCCGTCCCACCAGATCTTCCATCGCTCCAGCACCATCGCCTCGGGCAGCAATCGGCGGCCGTCGCTCCCTCGTGCTGCCCGACCTCCTCAGCACCGCGATCCCCCCCAGCAGCGAGGGCTCTCCGACAGCGTGTCACTCCTTCTTCCCGGGTTTCGGCACCAATGTAACGGAGTTCAGATGTTACGGGAAGAAGGAGGCGGGAACCGGCGAACATTCAACATTTTAATAAATAAATAAACAAATACAAAAATGAAAATAAAAGCCAGCAGCCCCTCACGGACGACTGCTGGCAACACAAAACAGAAACACATCAAATCAAATTCAGGCCTGTCCTCTCTCGCTCTTCACTGTCGTCGCTCCTCCTTTATGCTTCCGCTCCTCCGTGAGAGATGCGAGACCGGTGCGTCGCGCACGTGTCGCTCATTATCAATCGCGCCACCGGCCTCGCGCCGTCCTCCCACGGCCCTCGACCTCGTCGTGCTCGCCACAATCACTAAGACACTCAACAGAAAACAATATTCACAGGAAAACTGCATTTTTTCAAGTTAATAACATTAGTCAAAGTGTCATTGAGTCAAAGTTTGCTTTTATTAAAGAGTCCATACCCAAAAGTTATTTGGTTGATTTAAAAATATTGAACTTTTTTTTGTCCTCAAAAGAAAATGCATTTAATGGCAGAATTATACACTCACCAATGACAGAAACACTGAATCTCTTCACTCTAGTGATGCTGAAGCTGCTGTTGTTGATGATGATCTGTAGTTTATATTCTCCAGAGTCTGTGTTTCTGGTGTTTGTGATGGTCAGAGATCCAGTCTGATGATCCAGCTTCAGTCTGTCTCTGAATCTCTCTTTACACTGAACATCTGTACAGATCTTACTCTGATCTCCAGTGATTTCAGCGATGAGAGTGTCTTTAAAATACCACGTCATCACATCATGTGGGTTTTTTATTACACCAGAATCTAAAGTAACAGATTCTCCCTCCTTCACTGACTTTCTCTTCACTTCATCTCGTTTAGCAGCAGAAACTCCTGAAACACAAACCAACAGATTATAAAGTTCTAGACGAAAACAACAAATGCCACAACATGAGAGAACGAATGAAATTGCATAAACCCTTTCTTAACTTTCGATTTGAAAAGAAACAATTTTTGTACTCAAACCCATTTTACATATTTTCAGGCATGAAAACAGGTCAGGGGTAAAAAAGGTGAGAAGGATGCGGCAGCAAAAAAATCCAATCCAATCAACTTATATATATAGTGCTTTTTAATGTTAAATTCATCCATCTGGTGCAAATTAAACAAAGAAAAAATATTTTAGTTACAGTGTCTGTCTACATTACTACTACATAATAATAGTTACAATATTAATCCCATGATAGTAATAGCCATATATTGTAAAACAAATGCACTGAAAAATAAAGGAAACTTTCATAATTAGTTTTGTACTAATTTCTATACTTGAAAGAGTATATTTCTATACTTCACATTAAAGGTGTGATTGGGCTAGCCCAGTGTCAATCAAGAAAAGAACCAAATGGGCCGCTGATCTACGTGTTTCATGGGGTGTCAGAAAAAAAAAAAAAACTAACGCTGACTTTTTATTGACCAATGCATTACACACTAATTACGCACTAACCCAGCGCCGCCAATTAAGCAAAACAAAACGAATGTGCCGCCGATGTACGAGTTTTATGGTCCGTTAAGACAAAAAACGAAACAAAAAAGTATGAGATGTATCGTCCCAAAAAGCCTATGCCTGGACGTCACACAAAACAAAATCCTACCTGTAGCCTTTCACCATCCACTTATTTAGCTGCTGTTGCATCATTTGACATGCCATCTCCTTTCCTCTCTTTCTTTTTCTATGTTTAGCCCCTGACAGCTTTTTTGCATTGTCCATCTTTTTCGACAACTCACTAACGTTAACGTTTCTCATTCCTGCTCGCTCAGCGCTCACGGCGCCCGCGCCCGCTCGCGATATTATCCCGCCCTCTTCTATGTCAAAATAAAAAATAATGACATTGGCAACATCGCTGTCTGTATCTGACAGGACAGTTAACATTGCAAGCTAACTTACCTCAGGCTTGCTTTTCGACGTGCGGTTCTTTGTTCGGCAGTGTGTCATCAGACTCGCGGTGTTCAAGACTTTGAAAACAATTCTGCCCTACTCTGACTCGGATTGGCTGTCAGGTTTCGGCATTAGGAATGATGATTGTTTTTTTTAAAGCTGCTAAGTTTATGGTAACTATAGAGATATACGGTAAATGCTGGCCACGACCACGACCACGACCCCCCTCCCACCCCATAAATATTTTCTCATCGGATCTGCACAAATCACGTAGGTGACCCATTTTGGTTTTAAAACGGCGAATTTCGCCGAAAGGTGAGGAGTTTTCATGCCTGTATTTTAATAACAGAAGCTGATCAGAGATGGTGTGATTAAACGTTGATATGTCCCTCTGAGCTCAACTGCAGCTTCAATTAACTGTTAAAACTAACAACTTGTCAATGGAAAAACTGTACGAGATCTGAATACTGTAAGTATTATAACTGAGAATAAAATAACTGTATATCATTGGGGGGAAAATATATATATTCATAAATTCATAATAAAAAAAACAATATAGTTAACATATATAAACTGCATTCAAACATTCACTAACTCACCATGAACAGTAACATTGAAGATATTTCCACTGATGCTGATGATGATCTTCAGTTCATAAACTCCAGAGTCTTCAGTTCTGGTGTTCATGATGGTCAGAGATCCAGTCTGATGATCCAGCTTCAGTCTGTCTCTGAATCTCTCAGTGCCTTCATTACACTGAACATCTGTACAGGTCTGGTTGAGAATTCCTTTGATTTGAGCGATGCGGGTGTCATTAAAATACCATTTAATATCATATTGTTGGTTTATTTGAACACCAGTGTATAAAGTGACTGAATCTCCCTCCATCACTGAAACAACTTCTGATCCAACACCGAAAACACCTGGAGAAGAAATGAACAGTTTTAATTTGGCATTACATTTTAATTTGGCAGAAGCTTTTCTCATATTGCATTCAAGTTACATTAGTCAACACTTTAAAGTATGGGATTTATTGGTTCAGTTTAACTCATTATAAATATTTAACGCAGTTAATGCAGAATCTGTTTTATCTTGGCATCCTTTGGCTAGCGTTACATTATTTGACGATACTATAATTCATTCAAGTGCTGTTAAAACATTCAAGCGCGCTAAGACAAAAAAGAAAAACCACAAATATACTGGCACATCTGTGAAGCGGCTCTCTATTGATAGTGAGGCTTTTTAGGTCGGGCAGGATCTGTGATCTCTGACTCAGTTTGTTCACTGGTTTCCATGACTGCAATATATGATGTGTTTTCCACCAACTGGCAACCCGAGGTGTCGAAATACTATTGGGTAAATTGGCAACGGGCAGAATCCAACAGACCAAAACATAAACAGACATTCTGACACGGAACGCACAATTCAAAGAAGAATAAATGGCTGTCGCATTATTATAAGAAAAAACTGTGACCAGCATGTTTTCTGTACATATCTGCAAACATATTACAGTACTTTTATTCTTTAGTATAGTATAGTATTACATACAGCTGGTGCTCTTCGGTAATTTTTGGCCAAAAATATTGTACATTTGTTTTGTTTTTTTATTTGTTTCTTCATTCGGAATGGTCGAAACTTGGTAAAGGCTTTGGCACTTGCCATGTGAAAAAATAAACATGGACATGATTCGAACAGGTTAAATAGTCCTGAAAAAAAATTGTCTCTTGCTTCATTCGGGAAATGAATTGGAGACGAATTCCATCTAGTGAAAACTTTTGGTACATTTATTGAGAAATCAAGCTCAAATTTTGAACACAACATGTTTAGCTTTATGGCTTTGATTTTCTCACAGTTTTAGAGTAAAATATGTTTTTGAAAATATTATATTATATAAATATTATAATTTTTTATAACAATAAACGTTCAATTCTGTAACTTTTTTTAAGTTCACTTTTTAAAACTTATTCGCTTCAGCAATAATTGTCATCTCTGAAAAGAGATCAAACTTAAGTCTGTTTAAAAATTTAATTTTCAGGTCTATGCTCAAAAAGCGAATAAATTGATTAAATACAGCGTAAATATAATTTAGTACCATGAAATCCCCTAGAAATACAAAATATCAAATAAAAAACTTTATCGAACTAAAATATAGTACATTAATTTCATTGAAAAAAAAAAGGTCATTTTTGACCGACATGCGAAAAGCACCAGAGAACAAAAACAAAGTAAAAATCACTCACAGCTCTTGACTGAATCACTTTTGTAGCTTTATAAGGATTAATCTCTATTCAGTTTAAATTTATACAGTGAAGTCAATGTTTGATTATTCAATTTCTGTAGGTTTACCTGTTAGACCGACCTTTAATGTTCACATTTCATGTTGTGCTTTTGTGTCATAGTCAAATGGCTTAAGCGACTGGTCACTTCATTAAAGGTGAGTTTCGGATGGCGCGGAGCAGAGTGAGCATTAGTTTTCAATTCATTCATATGGAAGTTGAGTTGGGCAGTTCTCAACTTTATGCATATCAAGTGAAAAACGCTGTGAGGTTCAGTCTGTCTTGTAGGGGCGAGATATACGAAACCAAGTAAATACAGGGCCAGTCTCGCAGATATTGATATTGATACTGATACTGATACTTTTCACATTTAAAAGCATGAACTAGAACTTGCATACCTTTGAACATGCAAACTGATCTTTAAAAATTACTTGTAAGAATAAAATGGGTTATTATGCCCACTTAGCATTATACTTGAAAGACATTTTTTATTTAACATTCAATAAGCCTTAACTGTAAATTATTACATTATGTTATTGTTTACACTGTCAAAAAAGTGCTAAAATTTTACCTTTAGCTTCTCACTGGGGCAGTAACCTCATAGGTACATGTTCTCTACCCCTAAACTGTGCAAATTAGTACCATACGACAAGTACCCTTTAGGTTCAGTTATGGTACAAATGTGTAGCTTTGAGACAGTGGCGGCTGGTGAATAATTGTATAAGTGGGGCTGTGGCATATCAAACAATTTCAGTTGCAGAAAAGGCAAAGTCTTTAAGGCAAACATCTGCTTGAACTTGACTTCTGGTTATTCATAAAAACAGCTATGATGAGTTAATTTACCAGTTTCAATGAAATTTTGGATACCTCCATGACTGATTTAAACAAATGAGACAGAGAACAACTATGAAACCAGTAGCCTAACACTTTAGGCTACAATTAAGTTTTATTAATTAACATTAGTAAACTACTTTAGTTAACATGAACTGAGAATGAACAATACTTCTTCAGCATTTCTGTTATTTCAACATTAATGCACTGTGAAGTAACATGAACAATTAACAACTGGATTTTTATTAACTAACATTAAGAAACAATAATAAATTCTGTAACAAATGTAGGTATTGATAATTATTAATTCATGATAGTTAATACATTATCAAATGTTGAAAAATGAGACTTTATTCTGTAAAGTGTTGCCAAAATAAATAAATCAATGTGTTGAAAAAAACTGCATGTTGGTCTGGGCTCAGCTCTTTTACCTTTAGTTTTTCTGCCTAAGTTCTCTTCTCAAACGGACATTGGAGTTTAGATTTTACAGGGTAAAGTCATCAAGGCTGTCGACTTTGGCTTTTGGTTTGCTTAGTTGGGAACATTTAATATTCATCAATAATATTGATGTGCCTGCATTGACACCTTTAAATGAGAACTGAACTGAGCTGGCGATGACATCACGGGTTTCTCCAGAGCGGCTGTATAGATAAATGAACTAAATTAATAAAAAATAAAAACAATTACTAGAAAAATGAACTTTTTCATTTACTTAAGCTGGACTATGGTGCTATTTTCTTCTAAATCTGCTTTACAGCAGAAACAAACTTTGTTGCATTATATTCCTGTTATCACTGTAAAGCTGCTTTGAAACAATCTGAATTGTAAAAAGAACTATAGGCCTATATATAAAAGTGACTTGACTGTGTCCGCCTTTGTCATTTAGTTAAAATTGCATCTACAGATCAGTCCTGACTTCAGCAGTGGATTGTCATGGGCGATGAAATAAGCGCCCTTGTCAGATTATATTATAATATAATCTGACAAGGGCGCTTATTTCATCGCCCATGTCGATAGACAACGATGATTGGCAAAATTCATATCATGAATACGTTTATATCTTGAATCAGCAATCGGCTAAACTTCTACAAAGTCCCGCCTCCTGGGAGCTCGCCCTACAGCCGAACTTGAGATGTGCAGACATGGGGAACGCATATATTTTACACAGATGATTTTCTACCATATTTATATGATGTGATATTTATTTAAATAATTTATAATATTATTTTTGTGTCCGTGTATGGTTTAGGGAGGACGGCTATGGCTAGCCACCACACGTCATCCCTTATGAAAAATATCCATGGTGTTACATTAGTAAAACTGTTGTAACCAAGTTTTTTTGATTTTTTTTTGATTGATTATCATTATTATTACCATGGTTTTACTACAAATATCATGGTTAAAATTTGGTTACTGCAGTGGTAACCTTGGTAAATTTGTGGTTACTGCAGTTTTACTGTAAATAGTTGAACTGTAGTAAACCAGATGGTTCATTTTCCAAAGGGACTGCCAATGATAGACTGTAAAAAGCCAGTGACAGGCTGTTGTTGGATATTAGGTACAACGATTGCAACTTACAATTATAATTAATAACAATTAGCCTACATAACATAGCATGATCCATGTGTACTTATAAAGTTGAATAAGTTTTAATAAGTCAAATAAAATTGAATTGCATAATTATAAGAAACGTAACATGTGCACTTTCCATTTGTTTATTGTGAAATAAGTCATGAGTCCCCAGTGCTTCTCTGTCATCTGACAAGGATTGTTCTGGGCTCCCGAAAGCATCGTAATCCTAAACTAATCACAGAATCTAGTGTTTGAAATTGTTTCTTATGACTGCCTTATGCTTATGATGTTTTTGAGGAACGCAGCCCTGTTTAGGGGAGTCAGCAGTGAACGTTCTCTGTGATTGGCTGGATATGTGTTTCAGAATTTTCATAATGATCTGATGAGCAAAATAAATACCACATCTACATCTAGTGTAAGATTTGGCCAGGCTTCTCAATACATATGAGAAACATTATATTTGGGTTTTTTGACTCAGACCCCACAAATGAAAATATCTATTTTGTTTTTAATTTAATTATATTCCTAAGCAAATTTTACATTCACAAATGCAAATTTTCAAACTGTAAACCTGTCTTCTCGGTCTTTTTAAAAGAAATAGAAAATTATCTAAATGTGATTTCAGTATCTACTAATACACGGGTTTCTTGTATACAAACAATACCGGATGTGCGCGCATACAGGAGGCAAAAAAACGCTATCTGTTATGCCGAGTTCTGTAATAAAAGAATAAAAGGACATTGTAATTAACGTAGATTTCGCATTGTTTGTAATTTTTTGTTGACTCAATAATAAACTGCAACTTCAGAGTTGGATCTGTTTGTTTGTGTTTCATATTAATATAACATTATGTAAAAAGTCCAACTGTTTACGAATCAAAATCCGGACATACTGTGATGCATGTATGAATTATCATGTTAGACTAAGTTAGTAATGTAATAGTCAATGTTAGCAGTGCAGCATCTAGAGCCGAATTTGCTTTTATACAAGTTAACCTTGTTTACGTTACTTTACGACCTGCAACATTTCATGACTGCACACATATAACGTTACTTACTGTAAATCAAAGATTTGACGGTGGATTATGTGCTGTCATGAGCACATACTAGAGTTTAACTGCTCAACCAGTTATGAACAGTGAAAAAAATACATGTTTATTTTTTCAAACAGCTATTTAGATCGCAAATTTGACATTTAGTATACCAAGTGTGTAGTATACTACAAGAAAACATTCAAATAAATGCTGTTCTTTTGAATTTTCTATTCATCAAAGAATCCTAAATAAAATATGTCAAAAAAATAAGCAGCAGCAAAACTGTTTTCAACATTGATAATTATCAGAAATGTTTCTTGATCACCAAATCATCATATTAGAATGATTTGTGAAGGATCATGTGACACTGAAGACTGGAGTAATGATGCTGAAAATTCAGCTTTGATAAATTACACGTTTTCCTTTTGAATGCATTTTAAAATGTATGTTCCAATAATATTTCATAATATTCCTGTTTTACATAATTTTTTAGCACAAGAGACTGCTTTCAAAAACATAAAAATCTTACCAACCCCAAACTTTTGAACAGTAGTGTATACATGGATTTCGAATAAAATAAATTATAATTATATCAGGCCATACAATTGCTGGCCACTTGTCATCCACAATCCAAAGATCGTCATGTATTGCGTAGGGATCCGGCAAGATCTCACCTTTGCTGAGAGTAAGTTTTTTAATATTATCGCCACGTACATGTGTGAAGTCATGAAATGTTGCAGGTCGTAAAGTAGGTAACGTAAACAAGGTTAACTTATATAAAAGCAAATTCGGGCTCTATAGATGCTGCACTGCTAACATTGGCTGTTACATTACTAACTTAGTCTAACATGATAATTAGCATTTTGACTTAGCGACAACACCACCACTATGCTACTAGCCTACCCTAAACCCTTTAAAGTTACTCTGGTACGAAGGCCGCGGGTCTTTTCTGCCTCCTGGTTGCGTGCGCGTGCAGTGATGACGTCGCCGAGAAATCCATGTATAAGACTGTTAGAATCTGCACTGCCTTTGATCTCGTCCTGTGAACATCTTTATGTGATGTAATCTGGCCCTACCTCTTTTTTATTTATTTAGTTTTTGTATTTTATATATTTTTTTTTTTGTCCTATTTGCTGTTGTCTCCTTTATTATTGTTTTGGTTAATATTATGTGATGTATACTTTCTCTTTTGTATGTTCCCATTCTCAGCATAAAAAAAAAAGAAGAAAAAAAAAAGAAGAATGTTTTGGGTTTTGGCGATCGGGTCCACTGCCCTGGTTACATCTAACTTTGTGTTTTCACACTATACCAAAGCTACCCATAATACTAATACTGCGGTCACAGAAAACACCGGGAGAGATTGTAACAAGTTCTTACCGTTGTCGAGTAAAATCAAGATCACCGAGAGCGAATAAAAGAGAAGGACGTTCATTTGCATCACGTTTTGATTCTGATCGTAAAATCATTCTGTTCTTCTCCATTAAAGGCGACGCAGTGAAATGATATGGGAGCCTCGATAATGGAAGTAGGCCTAGATACGGCCAGTGTGTGTGTGGGAGAGAGAGGGAGAGAGACTGTGGAACGAAAAAGTGTCATGTTTTCTTCACTTATAGGAGCATACCGCCACCTACTGTACAGGAGTGTGTAATATCAGGGTTTTACAGACTTTCAGGTCAAGAAAAAAAATATTATAATAGTAAGTATTCAATATGTATATATATATATATATATATATATATATATATATATATATATATATATATATATATATATATATATATATATATACATATATACATATATATATATATATACATATATACATATATATATATATATACATATATACATATATATATATATATATATATATATATATATATATATATATATATATGGCTATATATATATATATATATATATATATATATATATATATATATATATATATATATATGGCTATATATATATATATATATATACACACACATTGGAAATTGTATTCGGTTTT
Organism: Leuciscus leuciscus; assembly: GCF_965113295.1. Classification (NCBI taxonomy): domain Eukaryota; kingdom Metazoa; phylum Chordata; class Actinopteri; order Cypriniformes; family Leuciscidae; genus Leuciscus; species Leuciscus leuciscus. The sequence goes on from NC_138739.1 coordinate 13,251,273, forward strand.
GCTCAATGACTTGCAGAGCATACTGCAGCTGTTCTTCACACCTAAAGCACCCGGAATGTGACGCATCTTTCTTGGATGAGCGCAACACCACGTTCTGCGTGGTCGTTTGTTACCGCCAGACTATTGATTATTGCCTCAGCAGCTTTGAAATCATCTCTACTGTTCCATGATTCGGGATCTTCAGACAGGAATGCATCAGGTATACCCAGCATTGAAAACAGGTTTCTGCTGGACTTCGAGACAAAGTTGTCCCTCCCGTCGCCATTGGGCTCCTCTGCTCCTTGTGAAGTGCTTAAGTGCCGACGACTGCAAATCACAGCCAGTAATGACAAATACTTGAAATAAGTCACAAAAGTGGCAAAATAACAGAATTTATGCTTCTGCAAGAAATGCATAGAATATCTTTTGTGCAAAATAAGTGTAAATTCAGAATTGCCATTAAATAAGCAAGTATATAATTTAAATAGTTGAGATAAAATTAGGCAAGTGGTAATTATCACAAATTGAGCATAATAACTGATTATACAAAACTTCAACGTCATCAAGCCACCTCTAAATATTGTTCAAATGAGCTCATATTTTGCCTGAAATATTTTTTTCATGTATTGGAACAACTTGAGGGGGTCAGACAATTATAAATCAAAACTTGAAAAAAAGGGCCACCTTAATATATATATAATACATATACATTATACACACCCATATACATACACCCACAGCCTACATATTACTCACATGTATATGCTAGAGAAAATAACTCAAAATAACTATAACCTAATATATATAATGTGATCTAATCCTTTATTTCTTAGAAAATGAAAGAGAGCGTCACTCCCTTATTTTCTCATTCCTTCCTAAAATCCCTAAATCCCAAAATTCCATCCACGTTCTAATCCGTACATCTTGTCAAGTAAAATGATCCTCTCAGCACTTTATTTATTACACCCCAAAATGACATGCTCAACATTTTCTGGTACATTACAACTGTCACATTTATCAGAAACACATTTTGTATGTTGTAAAAGTGTTTCCCTTTGTTATCTGTGTCCCACTTCTTCTACCACAAATCCCTCACTACCTTTATGATTAATGGTGTACCGTTCACATTTTACCCTGAAAGTCGGTGCCGGTACCCAACGGTACCCTTTTTCAGTACTTTATTTAGTTATTGAGGTAAACATGCCTAAAGTCATTTGTAGAAGTGTTATTGGCATTAGAGCTGCCTTGGTCGCTGTCTGCCATTGTCTTTAATGCTTGAATATTAATAAAAACAACAATTTTAGCAATAAAATTTAATATTTTCTATGAAAGGTTTTGTTTTCCACAAATTCTGTGTTGTGAAGCAATCAAATTAAGACATAAAACATTAATTTAATTGATCTTATATGAAATTAAACTTTTTTTGTCAAACAACATGCGGCACAACTGAGCTTTACTGTTAAAGGAGAACTCTGTAACTCTAGCGAACTCTAGTCACTTCTTCGCTGATTTTCCCTTTTGTTGTCGCATGTTTTCCCCACGAGCTCCCCCTACAGCTGTGGGGGGGCGTATATTTCACAACACAGTCGTAAAAAACTCACTTGCGGCGGCCTCCTCCCCCTCTCTACCGCTGCTCATGTGCGTTTGTTTTGATCGGAGCAAGCCAACTGTATCGCGTGGAGCTATGTCTACCGAGGTGAGTAATCTGGTAATACATCATACATGCGTGTGTGTTTATGTCGAATTGCCGTAAAGCAATTTGTGTTTCGCGCTCGTTCTCGTTCTAGTTCTCGCTTCTCACGAGACTTCCAATTTCACTTTGCCGGGACGGCAGTGCGCAAGTTGCAAGGTTGGTTTTCCGCCTGGGAACGCTGGGGGGAGCTGGGAAAGTCACCAATATCACCAGAACAGGTTGTTTAACCATCCAAATGATTTCTAGACAGTTTTATTAAGTTAAAAAAGTTACCAAGTTCTCCTTTAAAATTCCAACATAGAAGAAAAAGTGTGATTATTCCTTACATTTTTTTTGATGATAATGTACTATTATTATTAGTGTTAGTATTATTATTAAATTTACATATCTAAATTCTACTGTACAACAGTAATACATTATCACGTTAAACCAAACTTTTATTTTGACGGGTTGTGGTGAAGACCTTTGAATTTCTGTGTGTTAATGATACAAAACGGGGTGGTAGTGGCGCAGTGGATAAGACACATGCCTTTGGTGTGAGAGACCCGGGTTCGAATCCACTGTGAGACACCAATGTGTCCCTGAGCAAGACACTTAACCCCTAGTTGCTCCAGAGGCGTGCGACCTCTGACATATATAGCAATTGTAAGTCGCTTTGGATAAAAAGCGTCAGCTAAATGAATAAAAAAAAATAAAAAAAAAAAAACAACCACCAGGGTTTCAAATTAACCCAGCCCTTATTCTCGCGCTTAGATGCGATCTCACTTCTCAGGAACCGAAATTTGCCACAGGTTGATTTAATGTCAATCGGTAGGCTACTCGGGTCTACCGACATTATTTGGTCGGTGGCATTAAAAGTACAGAGTTCGGTACCCAATTCTATTCATCTGATAATTTTTTGAAGGCAGAATAGATGTATCCTACACTTTGATTTCCCACAATCCTGTGCTTTCCATTCTGTGACAGTCACGCACAAGCCCTGAAAAGTGAAGCCAAAGCGTCTCGATGGCCCCCCAGTGACTGGTCCTAGTATAGGTCATAAACCCCGCCCTCTCCATGTTAATTAATGGGACGTGAGACAAACTAAACAATTAAATTACACTTCAAATATCTTTTTTCCAAAGATGCTTTCTGTCATTTGCTGTAGTTTTTATCACGCTGATTTAAGTTCAAGTGTTTGTTTTTAAAATAAGTTTGTTTTTAGTTAGTTACTCGATGCTGTAAAAACTGTGGTGTAACGTCATGATTGACAGCTGTGATTGACAGGTTATATATTAACTTAGTTTTCACGAAATCAGTTTTGTGAGTGGATTTCATTCACTAAAGCCCCTTTCACACAGAGCGATGATCCCGGCAAATTGCCAGAACGCCTTGTGTGAACGCAAACACGACCCGGGATTGATGCCGGCATCAAGTTCATGATTGAATCAGAGAAAGAAATGCACAAGCGTGGTTTCTCGAGAGAGAAATCGCAGCTCATAAGCAAACTTAAGACGCTGCTGAGACATTACATGTCACATCGATGTCATGTGTCTTTACGGGATTTTTACGGGTTGTGTGTGAACACACTCTCTGATTCCGGAAAATCACTGGCAGTGTGAATGAACCAAAATCAAACGATTTTGATGTATTTCCCTGAATCTCTGTGTGAAAGGGGCTAAACACTGCCTGCAAAGTCACTGTCTAAGTTTTCTGATGCAGCCATTGAGAGCGGTTCACTCATATCTGTTCTCTTTCAGCTCAGCCTATAGCGAGAGTTGTGGGCGTGGCTACTGAATCAGGGCGGGGCCAGAGGTGGGTTTAGCCGGTGTGGGAGAGTCTATATTGAGCTCTGAATTTGACTTGACTGTTGATAGGCTTAGTGTTATGGATTCAGTATTTTATTTGTATGTAAACCTGTTCTGTGAGGACATTAACTGTGAGGTTCATAAAAAGCAGCTGATGACCCCTAATTGCTAATTTACCAACAAAAGGGTGAATGTTTGTTGCAGAGTGAGCCATAAGATGCTCTTATTCATTTGGTTTAAATTCACTTTGCACTTTATGCACTACAGAATTATTATTTATTTTTTTTATAGGCTTCTGTAGTCTGTACTGAATTCAGTGTGTGGCCAGACACCTTCTTGCTCGTTTTTATAAATAGCAGGGCAGGAAGAAACTCTTCACCTTAACACACATACACTGAACACACACTCTCACCTAGAGCTGATGGTCCAGATCAGAAAAAAAAAAAAAACACATTTCTCAAGTACACCGACCAAGGTTTCAGTCTGACTCAGAAGATGACCTTCAATAAAACTTGTACTATGAGATCAGACACGGTTTAACTTTTTACTTTGGTTTTTAAATACACTAAAATTGAGAACTGAATAAATATGCATAACCATCTTAAAATCACTAGAATTCGAAGAGTTCACTAGATATTCTTCTACTTTTGCCATTTAACACAGTCAGACACCTACTTTTCAAATAGTATGTTAAATGATAAGAAATAAAGAATATTTCACAAATTAAGAACAGTTAAAGTCTTAATAAGGCCAGATGAACTATAACATTATATCATGTGTAAATGCAGCGAGTGAAACTAGGAGGGTCAAACTGTGTCGTGGGAGGATTCACACATATAGACTGAGTGTTTTCAGCAGAGTTTCATCACACACTGAACTACTGAAGAAAATGTTTCACGTGTTTGTTTTATTCTGTTTGTGCCGCTGGAGTCTGATCGGTAAGTAAAATTATGGTATAATTTTCTTTTTTTCTTTTTTTATTAGAGTAATACAGTGGCTGCTACACGCTCAGTAGAAAGGTTCAAAAGCTGTTTTTAGAAACCTGTTTGCTTTGAGTTCATATCTGGGTTAATAATGGATTCATTTTTTTTTTATGCAATAAGTAGCCTGGAATATTTAGTATGAAAATCAGATGTATTACTGTGTGTTTGGTTATGTGCTTGTTTAAAATTGACATTTGTGAAATCAATAATAAGGGTAGCAAACACACGATGAAGGGGGTCTAGATTGTTACATGTGTTCTTCATCTGGGCCTGGTTATCTGTCCTTTATTCAAAAATTATGCTGCCATATTAGTCCATTAATTGACACTATAAATATATTTCCAGGCAGTCACGTAAGCGCTGGTGCAATGTTTTCTCTCTCTGCTTTATTCTGATAATCTCTCTGTAACAGTAGAGGTTTATAAAGACATTTTACACATTTATTTTTATTTTCTGCAAGAGCTACTGATGTCAGAGAAGTTTCTGGTGTCAGTAAAAAAGGAAATTGAATATTAACATTGTTGCTGTTTAATTGCAATGGCGAATCAGTCGTGGTGGACAAAATAAACTGTAGATGAATTTAAATCCCAGGTTAGAATTATAATTCCTGATTTGTTAATCTGTGTTTAAGTGACGTGACAAACTCTATGTGGTTGTTAATTTAGTTTTGTGTTTCTGCCGCTGTTCTGGATGTTCTCAACTTGTAAACTATAAAAACTGCTGCTGATTTCAGGCCTTGTAAACCATCAGTGGCCATAATCTGTGTAAATCTGTTTGTTCTCCAGGTGTGTTTGGTGAATCAGTGTCAGTGATGGAGGGAGATTCTGTTACTCTAAACACTAATCTAACTGAAATACATGAAGATGAAGATATACTGTGGACATTTGGAGCTGAAAAGTCTCTCATATTTAGAATGAAAAAAAAGCAAATCTTCTCCACAAATAACGGCACTGATGGGAGATTCAGAGACAGACTGAAGCTGGACGATCAAACTGGATCTCTGACCATCACAAACATTAGAACTGAACATACTGGTGTTTATAAACTACTGATAAATGGAGCGAAAAAATCATCAAAAACATTTAATGTTTCTGTCTATGGTGAGACGAGACGTCATTTCTCTAAACATGTACATATTCTATTTACATACATACATCGATTAAATAATTGAATAGTTTGAGCTGACAGACACATTCAGTGAACATGAACACACTAAACATTCACTCCACACAAACTACAATTCACAACACCTAAAATAGACTGATTGTTGTGTTCACATTTCTGTTTATTCTCTCATATTTCCCAGCTCAACTGCACACTCCTAACATCACCAGAGACTGTTCTTCATCATCATCATCATCATCATGTTCATTGGTGTGTTCATCAGTGTTGAATGTGTGTGATGCGACTCTCTCCTGGTACGCAGGAATCAGTGTATTGTCCAGCATCAGTGTGTGTGATCTCAGCATCAGTCTCTCTCTACCTCTGGAGGTGGAATATCAGGATAAAAACACCTACAGCTGTGTGCTGAACAATCCCATCAGCAACCAGACCACACATCTGGACATCAACACACTCTGTCACACATGTGCAGGTACCACAGCACTGATGATATATGTGTGTATTTACTGACCTGATCTCTGTCTTCTGTTGGAGATCAGACTGATGCGTTCACTTCTTTCTTTATCTTTATAGAGCTGGACACACAGCCTTCTTCACACTCTCCAGTGTCTCTGATAGTGTTGATCTCTGCTGGATCTCTGATGATTGTAGTTGCAGTCGGGCTCTTCTGGATCTGCAAAAAAAGAAAAGAAAGCAAAACAGACACAGAAGGCAAGAGTTACAAACTGACTTTAACAAGTATTTTAGTAGATTGATCGCCTTTTTAGCCCTAAATTATAATTTAAACAATTATTTTCATAATTTTGTAGTAAACACCTTCTAGATAAATATAAAACGAAACCAAAATTGTATGTGTAGTGATTGTGTTTGGCAATTTTAGTAGATTAAATTCATCAGTCTTTGTGTAATGACACTAAATGTCGCTCTTTACCTTGTTTCATAAATGATGTGTAAAGAATGTCTTTCTAAATGTAATGACGAACACATACTCTCTTCGTAACTTTTTTCTTTGTGAAAAATGCCTAATGACAAATTAAATTAGTTTATTCTTTATTTAAAAATGGCAGTGCTAAACATTTAATGAAATGTGCAATGCCTTATTTCTGATAGTCCTAATAATAACACACATGTTGTGAAGAATCAGTCAGGATTGAGTTTTGTTGTTTTAATGCATCTATTATTGTTGTTGAAACAGTTGAGAGTCGTGAAGACGAGATCACTTACGCTGAACCAGCGTTCAACAAAAGAAACGCACAGCAATCGGTAAGACTATTTATTTTTTGTTGAGTGTGTTTGTATCATTTCAGCCAGATGGAGATGGAGATCAGTGTTTTTGTCTGCATAATCATCCATCACATCACACATAACCGCACCATATCAGATATTTACAAGAGCCATGAGAGCATCATTCCATGCAAGAAACACTTGTTACTTAGAGAACAATAACCCTATGTATCACATTGCAGTCTGTAGGATGAACCTACCACATTCATTATTATTATCTTCTTTTATGTGTTTTTACAGAAAGTAAAAGAGGAGGATCATGTGGTTTATGCACCGATTACAATGAAGTATCAAGACGCAACCATGTGACCAGCGACAACCTTCAAGTCTGAGTCTGTGGTTGAGCTTTTGGTGAGAATCAATCATCGTTTTAAAGTGTGGTTAAAGATGGATTCATGAAATGGTCTCCTAAATACTGCCAAAGAACTTGACTTGTATTACAAGGACATTTAACAAATGATCTCAATCGTTTGGCCAATTGGATAATTTTATGTTTGGCTCTTAAAGTATTAAAGAGATCATGTGTGTAGGTCTCAAACAAAAAAAAAAACAGAGATGGAAAACACTCATCAAAAGGTGTGAACCTGCTGTGGTCTCAATCAATGTGGTTTGGTCTGCTGGGTGGATGGAGAGCTTGCTCATGAGTGTTTCTGCTGCTAGACGTGTGTGTTTGATGTCAGTTTGAGTGCACCTGATATGAATAGTGTGTCTCTAAATAGCAAGTGGTTAAAGGACTTTTTCCATTCCTGCTACACATGAAGCCGTTTGACTTCTGCTCTACAGAAAACCTGCTTTAAAAATACTGAACTCGTCAATGCTGGTGTTTGACAAAAGGTCTTAAATTATGCAGAGATATTACTTCAAAATATGAAAATATGATATAATTTGTGTGCATATGCATATACTTATGCTGTGACCCTACACTTCCTTTTAAAAAGAATTATTCTTGACACCTTTTTGATACCTTGATAGGTCATTTCCTGTTTTTTCTGTCAATGTGTGGGAGTCATTTTAAGAATAAATGCAATTTATGACTTTGTAAATGTAAATAATTTCTTTAGTTTTCATCAGTTTTGATGAGAAACTAACTAAAAGCAGCAATGCTACAGTTTGGCATAGAGGTGGGTGAACCAACATCTTATTTCATGATATGAGTAATTTAATATTTTGTATGTAATTTCATATAACAATAAAGTTATTTCATTAAAGTATTTATCTTTTATCTTTAAAATATACAATGATGCACATTACAATCAATATGAGAAATGCAATATAAGAAAGATACAAATGAAATAAACAGTGCTTTAAATGTTGTTTGATTATCAATGACACAGACAGCAGGTTTATTAGACTGCCGTCTCTTTAAGACCTGATGCATGGATCCAATGCATTAGAAAACATTAGTGACACTATTACATGAATAGGGTGCTCACTCCTATTATAGTTGTTCCCGGGCTCCATGTATCCCCTGTAATGTTAGTATTGTGTTGTCACAAATGCGCTCTATCGCCCCAGTAATAAGCGGCGCTGAAGGTAACTTTCAGGACTGTAGCCTTCAACTTGCTTTTGAATTGGAGGAGGGGGGATGGGCAGTTTCATTTTTGAGAAACAGTGACCTTGTTTGTGAAATAGTAGGCTACTCCCATTCTGATTCTCCCCTCGACCTCAGTCTGTTCGTCATCTTGTCTATCAGCTTCCAAAGTTTGTAACTCCTCGTCTGTGTATTCTTGCTCAAAACGATATGGTTCTGGATCTTGGTTTGATACCAAATAAAAATCCTCTGACAATTCCTCAAAGTCAGCCATGATCACGAATCACATTCGCTACTAGCTAGTTAGTTAGTTAGTCACGTTGGTTTTGTTGACGGAACGGTGCTTCTCGGGTGCTGCGCTAATCACTCCGCCCAAGTAGCAGTGCTTCGCCTTCTGAGAAAATAGTTCCCAGTATTTAAACGTTTAAAAAATGGCTGTGTCTCATATGACCTTGTTATTTGTACACACTGTGACTATACAAATCACAACATGTAAATAGTTATTTTTTTTATTATTGTCGTTATTTTGTCACTTATTGGGAGCAGTATGCTAGCTGTAGCCATTTACATCCAGTCTTTGTGCTAAGCTAGGCTAGCGGTGGGTGCAGCACGCACGGAGATGAAAAAGGTATGTATGGACTTATCTAACTCTGGGGGATACGGTGAATAAGCTAAAGTCCCCAAAAGTCGATGTGTTCCTTTAAAGAAAAAAATATTGTATATCTTGCTGAGCAAAGTTCTTAAGCCCTTACCTTGTTGTTGTGGGTAAATTAATATTTTGTTGTCTTCTTTTGCCTGTAGGCTTTACGGTAATCAACATTACGGTAATGAACAAACCTTAGAAAACACTGATGAAACTTGCTCCAAACACAAGTTAAGACTCCACTGTTGTCCGTCAGTATTGCTGGAGTTTTTATTTTCAAACCTAATGTGACCTTTAAACACTGGAAAGGGCAAACATGATCTTGATTGATGGGAATTTCATCACCATTATTTGTTATTTGCAAATATTCAAAAAGGAAAACATAATGAGTCCAGTTTCTACCACACCTGAGCTCCTTTATTCAGTTTTTTTTTTATTATGTCAAATATCATGTCGTGATTCACACTGTTAATTTGATTGTTTTACTCTAAATTGGTGGTTGTCAGATAAAGTAGCACATATGATCAAATTGAAGTGTCACTCGCATGTAAACAATCAATTCTTGCCGTTCACAATCAATGTAAGAACGCAGACAATGCAGTAGGGTCTAATGATTAGACACACAAGGCTATAATAAAACTTTATAATCAGAAAGGAGATTTAGAACATCTCAAATGTAAAATATTTTTTACACAGTGGGGTGAAGTACCACATGAGGGCGCTCCACATTATGAGAACCATTTGCTCAAAAAAAAAAAAAAAAAAAAGTGATTCTTAGTTATAAAACAATTCTGTTCATAAATATTGATTTATCCATGTTGATCTCAATGTGTGGACATGAAAAAGAAACAAAATATCTAAGTGCTGGCATGACTGTACTTCTCACTTACACTTTTAATTATAATAAAACTAAACAATAATATCAACTTGCATGCAGCCTCGGCCTCCTGGGCGGGACCTCGACTGCAGTGGCATATCGATTGCCTCGACTTAATAGCAGTATTCCTTGCCCTCGGTCGGTTTCTGCCATTGCTGCAGGACACATATACTTGTCCGGACGGACAACACATTGACCATTGCGTACATCATTTGCGAAGGTTGTCTACACTCCCGTCGCATGTCGTAACTCGCCCACCATCTCCTCCTCTGGCTTTTGAGCTCAAATGTGCAGCTGACGCGCTCACATCAGCTCACACTGCCAGGAGAGTGGAGACTCCACCCCCAGTAAGGTCGCTTAAAGGCTCTTCGGAGTTGCTCAGGTGGACCTGTTTGCTACTCCGGACACGTCCCACTGCCAGTTGTTCTATTCCCTGACTGAGGGGACCCTCGGTATAGATGCACTGGCACACAGCTTGCCCCGGGGCCTGCGCAAGTATGCGTTTCTCCCAGTGAGCCTTCTCGCACAGACCCTGTGCAAGGTCAGGGAGGACGAAGAGCAGGTCTTGCTTGCTGCGCCATACTGGCCCACCCGGACCTGGTTCCCAGAACTCAAGCTCCTTGCGACAGCCCCTCCTTGATGGATTCCACTGAGGAAGGACCGGCTTTCTCAGGAATGGAGCACCATAAGGCACCCGCGTTAAGACTTCTAGAACCTCTAAGTGTGGTCTCTGGAAACTACGTTTTTTAGTGACCTACCCTCAGTGGTAGTAGACACTCTCACTTCAGCTAGAGCCCCTCTACGAGGCACGCTTATGCTTGGAAGTGGAACCTGTTTGTTGAATCTGGCTCTTCTCACCAGGAGGACCCCCGTAAATGTCCAATCAGAGTCATTCTTTCCTTTCTGCAAGAAGGGTTGGAGTGAAGGCTGTCTCCCTCCACCCTGAAAATGTATGTTACTGCTATCGCCTTACATCACAACGCAGTAGAAGGTAAGTCGGTGGGAAAGCACGACCTGTTAATCAGGTTCCTGAGAGGAGCGAGAAGGTTGAACCCTCATTGACCTCGCCTCATCCCCTCTTGGGACCTCTGTCTTACCGGCCCTGCAGAGAGCTCCCTTTGCAGTCAATTGAGATTCATATCCAAAATATAAGTAATACAAATGTTTGTAGTTAACTACATGAAACAAGTTGACTGTTGATTAACCAAGCTCTCCATTAAACGACCCTAACAGCCCTAAAATTGAATAAAATATAAAATATTATAAAGACACTTCATATTTAATCGTTTTAGATGATAATTGCATTTAACAGATTACACCTTCAATAAAACATTTGCAATTGTTTTGTAAAAAGTGTTTTTTATGCATGTTTGGACTGAGTTTTCCCTGCATTTACACTGTTCTGACCAGCAGGGGTCACCAACAGTGAATCATTTTGTGAAGCAAAATGAAAAGCTTTGTTTCTCCCATCATAGCAACAGATGGCAAACTGTCTGGGGCAGGACATAATGAGAAGAGAAACCTCCAAGTCTCTGCTTGCTGTGCTTCTTTGGCAGCAGCACAGAGGAAAACAGAATAGAGAGGGAGAGAACAGACAATAAAACAAACTCAGCCGCCCATCGATCATGACATTACAAGACGTAACAACAATCATTATAAAGTTGCTATAAAGTAGCATCAGTGTTGAAATCATTTATAACGCAATGATTCAATATTCTCTTATATTATATATTATATATCAATATTATCAACAAAAATATTTTAAAGAAATACAGATTCCAGCCATTATGAATGAATCATGTTTTAAATAAAATGTATCACATAAACATGCAAAGATTTTCAAGTTAATTTCCTTGTTTCAGAAAAGAAAACCATCCTCTATTAATTATATTTACATATTTACAATGAGCACCAGAAAAAAGAAAAGAAAAAAAAATCCAAAATTAGGGACAAGAATGCTGCCAAAAGAAAGAACCAAGAAAAACTGTAGGTCTAAAGCTAAATGCTAGACTGAACAGAGTATTTAAAGGTACAATATGTAAGAATTTTGCATTAAAATATCCCAAAATCTCAAGGCCAGTGTTATATATTTTGTTAAGTTGATTACTTACAATATCCCAAATGTTTCCAACTATTTTTAAATCGTGAGAAAATTGCGATTTTAACCAAGGAAACGGGGCGTTAGAGCAGGGGGGAGCTGGGAGTCGCCAGTCAATTGCGTCATATCCGCGTCACCCTCGGTTTCCGCTCGTACTGCGTGGAGTCCTGGACAAATGCGGAAGTTGTAGTTGTAGCGTCTATCAAGCTACAAACTTTAGCTTGTTTCTTGCAGTCGTTATGGGACACAATTATTCTTTACCGATTGCAGCTGGTTCTGTCGACAAAGCATGCTTAATTTTATATTTTCCAAATGTAGCATTCGGTAATAGTTATGTTTATGTAAGGAAAGTATTATTGCTTTAGATTTGTGTTTAGTTTATTGACATTGTTTATCACGTCTGGTGTTTATGGCCATGTAAATAAACATAGCATGTGTTATACATAAAGATGAATCAGTATTTTGGCAAATGATGTGGGCATGTTCGAATGTACTTTTACAACAATTGTTTAGAACATGTAAAACTGCGCAGCGTTATCACAACAATGAATTCAACAAATACAGTAACATCTATGAAGTATTAAACCTTACTTTTCTTGCGGTTAATTCATTTTAATGAAATAAAAGTGTGATGAGGTTTAAGAGTCAGGAAGGAAGAAGACGCGTCGTCGTGACTGGGACTCGTACTTTATTAAAATAAAGCAAAACAAACAAAAGCCGCGCACAACGCGCATTCACCGTGGCAACCGCGACGGCACAAAACAGTTCAAAAATGAGAGCTCGGATCCACCGGTTTTCTTCCTCTGCGTCCAATTTTCTCTCCAGTCTCTCTCTCGTTCCAGCGCGGCTTATAAGCGGTCTCTCCACGCCGATCACTGCAATAAGACACAGGTGCATTTGCACTTGATCTACTTGCTCGTCTCTTTTCTCTCCCATCACAGACCGCGCTGAACCACGCCCCCCTCGCCACAAAAAGCATGTCATTAAACGCAACATTTATAAAAATAGAACTTAGCCTCATCCATGAACATGATTTTTCGATTCCCGTCTGACTGATTTACATCCACGGTGGAGTTTAAAACGACAGTTCCCATCATTCCACGCTCCTTCACATCGTCATCAAGCTACGCCGTTGTTGTTGTTTGGAATGTAGCGCCCTCTAGCGGCAAAAATTCTTGCATATTGTACCTTTAAGTGAAGATCGTCTCAAAACAGTGATAATAGTCTACAAGACAAACACAAAATACAATATTTAAAAAAAACAATCACATGTCAATCTAAACACAATAAAACAGCACCTCATAAAATTTCACGTTATTTTCACAACTTCAGGTATAGGAAAACGGAACGTTGCACATTTCAACAAACAAGTCTATATTTCTACCAAATAAAGACTATAATTTAATTACATTCTTTTATCAAGTATACAAACATTTGTATGTTACTATATTGCTGTAACACTCCTGACAAACGTCACATGAAGTAGGCCTATGTTTCAGGTTTAATGCCAGAGACATTAAACTTTTAACAGTCTGTATCATATATGCATTCAATTACAGGCATTTATCAGAATAAATACATTTAGTGTTTTACCAACTTTTAAATAAACCAATGAATTTCAAAGCTTATTAAGTCTGTTTTTTTTGGTTTCAGTGTAGCTGCTGGAGAGTGTTTTCTGATGAAGGTAGATAAGTACGAGTTAATGTTAGTGTTTAAACCATAAATATTAGCAACATTTTACGTCAGTCTTTTCCAGGAACAGCAACAATACCAGTAAAAACCCTACAGAATCAGTAGTTGAGAATGTCCTTGTGTTATCCTGGTCATAATGCCCGCCTTGAGGTAATTGTTAAAAAAACATATGCAAATAGCCCCGCCTCCACTCACTCATTCACACCAGCTCACAGATTCTCTCTGCCAACTTACTGAGGTAAACGCTGCACAATGATATCGCTCTCTACGTCGGACACATAAGAGTCATTTATATGATTCACCTTTTGCTTGACTCTGTTATCAAACAGCTAATAATGTGTTACTAATGCTACACAAACCATGTTCCCGTTCGCATCTCAGAGTCAGAAAGCTGCCTCAGTATCCGTACAAACGCTTTGAACAACTCAGAACATCAGTGGAGAACGGCATATAGTTCATCATAACATCATAATATACATCATATACCCGCTATATTGCTAAATCTATCCGATTTTTTCGATCATCAGAAAAATATACTGGGATAACCTGGCATCTCTCGAGACTTCCCTGCTAGTTTGCTGTTAATGATATGCTAAAGTCCGCCGGAGCGTTGATCTGATTGGTTACAAAGTAGTTTGTCATGTCAGAAGCACCAGCGATTTCCATCCGTTTTTGTTTACAGCTTAACAGGTTAATTGGTTACAAGGTAGTTTGTGACGTCAGAAGCACCAGTGATTTCAAACTGCGTTTTTGCGATTGTCTTTGGTTCACTGCAGTTTTAAGCAGAAAATACTCTGCAATGGTGTTGACTTATGAATTTACACATGTTTTTTCTTAAAGCACATTAAAAACACCACATAGACATATAAACAACATTAAAAGCTCACTACGTGAGCGACGAGAGTTTCAGCTGATCATCTTTACTTTACTAGTAGGAAGTTTAGGAACTCTTTACTAGTGAAGTTGTGGAATCTTTGACGGCTAACATTGCAAGGATGATTGATTCTAAACTAGAACTGATTTTGGAGAAAATTCAGGATGTTTCAAAAGAAGTGCAGCGTACTAATAACTGAGTGAAAGAAGCGGAGCAAAGAATCATAGTTCTTGAAGATGTGGCTACTGGGACTCAGAGTCGAGCTATACAGATTGAAAAAACGATCGCTTCCCAAACCGAGTGATTAGATGATCAGGAAACAGAGCGACGTCATAATTTGAGGATCATCGGCCTTCCAGAGAAGACAGAGGGTCTGGTTGTGGTTAACTTTACGGAAAAATGGATTCCTGAAATACTCCATCTGGAGACGCAACCCGGTCACACTAAACATGTGTCTATAGCACCATAGGCGTAATTTGATGGGTGGGACAGGTGGAACGGGTGGGACATGTCCCCACCAGCTGGAACGAGCACACAGGATCGGCGCCATAGGGCCGAGAGGTATAAATTAGGAACTTTAACCATTTCCTAATTCTCTTCAGTGTCCCTTTCAATGAAAGTATTAAAGAATGCATTATGTTGCACTGTTTTACTGGCAGCCTGAGCCTGAATCTGAAGTATGTGTCCTCCTCCTCAAAGGAATGTCATTTCGGATTATAAGCTATTGTTATCATCACCCTCCTGTAAGAAAACAGATTCACAGAAGGTTAAAGTGATGAGAAGGATTGATGTTTCAGTTACACACTTTAGTTGTTTTCCTGTTGTTTGTTCAGAGGTTTAAATTTCCTAAATATTGTGCAAAACACTGTCATAAGATACATCACATCTCTTGTACTACAGTAATATAAACCTGAAGTATTATGATTTCAATATGACATCTTAAATGCTTAACCTGTTGTATTGGTGTTTTGAATAAAGTTGAAAAAAGTGCATTTTGTTTATTTGGGAGTTATTGATTGTTTTGTTGTTTCACTGGTGAATATCTGCTTCTGTACTGTTAAAATATATAACTTTTCAGTGTACATTTCTGCTACACACATAATTATAATAATATTTAAATATATTCATACCGCTGTTCTTTTAAAGGCATTTTTGCACAGTAAATCTCTTATATCTTGTTAAGTCAGCTGTATGTACTTACTCTCTGTGGTACTGGTGCATGGCTCATGCGTTGTCGATAGTAAATCACAGCAGCAGCAGTTACAGCAGCAGCAAACACCAGCAGAACACCAACAACTATTCCTGCTACAGCTCCTGAAGACAGACCTGAATCTGGAACAGCTAAAGACAGATATTCATTATTCCTAGAGAGTGAATGATAATACATCAGGTATTTAACAATACTGTATGATAATGATTTAACTGATAAATGGCACCATCTGTTTCAGCAACAGCTGTTAAAACCACTTGAAAGCACTGAGAGATCAACAAGAAACACCGTTCACACCAGTAAATATTTTGATATTATACATTTTTCATGTTAATAACATTAGTCAAAGTTTTATGGAGTCAAAGCTCCCTTTTTTAAACAGTCCAGTGCCCAACAGTTATTGGGTTTATTTAAAAAATATTCAACCATTCTTTAAATTCCTCAAAGGAAATTGCATTTAATGGCTGAATATATTCTCACCAGTGACAGTAAGATTGAATATCTTCACACTTTTGCTGTTGTTGTTGATAATCAGTAGTGTATATTCTCCAGAGTCTGTGTTTCTGGTGTTTGTGATGGTCAGAGATCCAGTCTGATGATCCAGCTTCAGTCTGTCTCTGAATCTCTCTTTACACTGAACATCTGTACAGATCTTACTCTGATCTCCATTGATCCGAGCTATGCGAGTATCATTAAAATGCCACGTCATTGAATCATTTGGGTTTTTTATTACACCAGAATTTAAAGTAACAGATTCTCCCTCCTTCACTTGATATAGTTCAGCAGCAGAAACACCTGAAACACAAACCAAAAGATGCTGGAGGATCTTTTGCTGATAAAAACAATGACAACAAACCCTCCACAACATGAACGAACTGTGATCATGGATGCGATTGCACAAGCCCTTTCTTAACTTTCTTTTTGAAAAGGAAATGTGTGCTTTTAAACTCATTTTACATTCTTACTTTATATCTGTTACGTCTGGTGCCGTTTTGTGTTGTTTGTTAGCCGAAGTCAAACTCTGACAGTTAATGTTATTCCCCATACCCCTTAATAACTGCAGGGGACGTAACAATATCAAATCCTCATTTAAACAAATAATAAAGTTGGCCAGAGAACGCATGGTTATATTTGAACTTAACTGAAGCTTCCTGTGAACGCTAATATATTTATCAACATAGATCTTTAGTTATCGTTCTTGTGTGTAAAGTGAGATAATTCTATAAACTGCACTTATGCTGCAAGTTTGTAAAGATTATCTGTATACTGTATGTGAATTAATACAGGCAAAGAAAATAACTCTTAATATCAATGTAAAAGAATCAATAAACACTTAATGTGTTTTCAACATATTTAAATGCATTTAAACATTCATTAACTACTCACCATGAACAGAAACATTGAAGATCTTGTCACCGCTGTTGTTACTGCTGGTGATATTCAGTTTATAGAGTCCAGAGTCTGTGTTTCTGGTGTTTGTGATGGTCAGAGATCCAGTCTGATGATCCAGCTTCAGTCTGTCTCTGAATCTCTCAGTATCTTCATTACACTGAACATCTGTACAGTTATCACTGAGATCTCCATTGATTTGAGCTATACGAGTGTCATTAAAATACCATTTAATAACTTCTTGTTGGTTTGTTTGAACACCAGTGTCTAGAGTGACTGAATCTCCCTCCATCACTGACACTGACACTCTGTCTGATCCAACACCAGAGGCACCTGGAGAAGAAACACAAGCCACACAAAATATTCAATAGTGCTGTGATTTTTTTTTCTACATATGAAGATTTTGATTAAAGAAATACGCCTGAATAACTTCAGTCCTGCAGAGTTTCACTCCAACTCTGATAAAAACTCACCTGCATGTAGCTTTCTAACCCTTGAGAGTGTTTAAGTGTGTTTATTAGGGTTGGAAACCAGCAGGTTTTGAAAACTTGGTGGGGCAGTTTTATTTTGTAGTGTTGGTTGGTCACAATTTATGATTCACAGGCTTTTGGCAAATAACAAAAAAATGATTATTTTTATTTAATTTATTTACAAATTTAGAATGATTCACTTTTATTTCTAATGAAACTAAAGGTGCTCTAAGCGATGTCACGCATTTTTTAGGCCAAACCATTTTTTTGTCACATACAGCAAACATCTCCTCACTATCTGCTAGCTGCCTGTCCCCTGAACACTGTCGTGGAAATTCTTAATACGAATCTGACTTCTTCACCACGGACAATTTAAACAACTTGCAGTTGTTAAAAATACAATACTTCCCTGAAGTAAGGTGACAGCGTCCCGTCAAGAAGCTACTATCACTACCTCAATCACACATGAGCACACAGGTCTTTAGCATCTATACACTCTCACCGTCCTTCTCAGGAGTACGCTGGTCCGACACAGGATCATTAATACTAACTCAGAGTATTACAGCCTCACCCCGAGGGCGGCTCTATAGTCTTCCAACACTATCACTGTCTCTGCGGTTGTCTTTTGAGCATAGAATCTTTAGTACTTCTATTACTACCTCAATCACACATAGATGTTCTTTTGTTTTCTTTTGAGCGTAGAATCTGTTTCTCAGCTGCGCAGCAAATACCTGACACGACTCCCAAGTTGCTCTTTTTCAAAGTTGTATTCATGGCCGGGAGATCACTGGTCACAACAACCAAGTGAATCTCCTGAATAGAAAGATACATGTATTATTTATATCATACAGTTGAGTAAAAATCAATGCTACTCAAGTCTTCTTCACTGTGATTTGTTCTGGTGATTGGTTTGTAATGATCTGAGCTAGTCATATGACTGTTAGTTCTACTGTGTTAAGCACTTTTTGGTTAAGTATATATGGCCTTTGACCTGAGCATCCTTAGTCTGTGTTTCTCTATACATTTAATGTTGAAAATACCCATTACATAAAATATTTCTATCACAACACACTGTAAAAAGTCTTAGGCTCCACAACTGGCAAGAAAAACAAACTGGGCTAACCCACACCACAAAACATAACAAACTGTTCCAGCCAATAACCGACAAGAAGAATTTGGGGTGGGGTTCAACATAAGCTACTATCAATGAAGTGATAAAAGATGAAGTGACTGTTTTAAATAATCAGTTTTAATTTGATAAACATGACACAATATAACATCGCAACTACATGAAAAGAGTGTTTACTGCTATAAAAAACTAGAATGTCTACGTCAGACTTCGTACTTCCGCTCAATTTCAGTTCGCTTCTGTACTCAGTCTGAGATAGCGACCTATCTCCCAGTTTTCCTCCGGCCTCAAAACAGCCGGCCAATCAACGAACAGAGGCGGGCTGAGGGCCGTGACGTAGACGCTGATTGTACCGTGGATGCGTAGATTTACTTCACATAATCTGCAAAAGTCGTTCACAGTCATAATAATAATAATAATAATAATAATTCGTTACATTTATATAGCGCTTTTTCTGAGACCTCAAAGCGCTTTACATAGATGGGGGAATCTCCTCAACCACCACCAATGTGCAGCATCCACTTGGATGATGCGACGGCAGCCATATTGTGCCAGAACGCCCACCACACACCAGTCATGTTCACTCCGGTATTTCGCTCGATGGTTTTGTTTTCGCATCATACATGTGTTTACAGTGGAAGTTAGATGTGGCTGAGCCGGCGACGCCATAACCAAACATTATGTGATTGGCTTACGGGTAACCAATGATTTTAAACTTCAGACAAGCAGTCGAACAAGCCTAATACTTCAAACGTCAACAATAAGTGACGTCACCCAACATCATTTAGAGCACCTTTAAATAATAAATAAAATGCATTGAACATTTTTATTTTCTTTGTCTTGCAAGAAAAATAAGCATTTTTAAGTATATATATATATATATATATATATATATATATATATATATATATATATATATATATATATATATATATATATATATATATATATATATATATACTTAAAAATGCTTATTTTAATTATTTTAAAATTAATACTTTTATTCAGCAAGGATATGTTAAATTAATATAAAGTGATAGTAAAGACTTATAAAATGAATCCTGAAAAAAGTATCACAGGTTGACACTTTTGGAGTAATGATGCTGAAAATTTAATTTTGCATCACAGAAATAAATTATAGTTTAAAGTATATTAAAGAAGAAAACCATTATTTTAAATTGTATTTTTTTTTATTATTTTTTTTTTTCTGTAGCCTATTTTTGATCAAATAAATGCAGGCTTGACTTCTTGAAAAAACATAAACATAAAAAATAGTAGCCTAATGTGTCCAATTTTTTGACCGGGTAC